>NC_030683.2:120418528-120726385 GCF_000004195.4 Xenopus tropicalis | reverse complement strand
TTCTCTTGCACTTATAATGAGATGGTTGCTCAGTAGAATGCTCAGTGGGGAATTTTCTTGCATTATGTTTCTCAACAACTTCTATAGCAAAACTAGGGGGCGCAGTGGGACAGAGTTATGGTTGGGTTGACTGCCCCTTTAAAACTGATGTGGTAAAAAATATTTACCAAAGTTTGCATTTGTTTAATTTCAAGTACAGGCAGGGTCGGACTGGGGGGTGCAGGGCCCACCGGGGCTCCCGCCCCAGGGGCCCTGCAGGTGCCCCAGTCGCATCCCCTAACCCCCCCAGGGGCCCCCCTAACCCCCCCGAAGGGCCCCCGCCTGACGTCCTCCCCGAGCGCGTATAAATTGAACGCGTCGGGGAGGAACAGTCAGTAGCGGGGAGAGCCGGCAAAGGTCGGACTGGGCCACTGGGGCCCACTAGGGCCGGGGCCCACCGGGATTTTTCCCGGTGTCCCGGCGGCCCAGTCCGACCCTGAGTACAGGTATGGGACCTCTTATCCAGAATGCTCAGGACCTGGTGTTTTCCAGATAAGGGATCTTTCTGGGATTTGGAACTTAAGTCTGCTAAAAATCATTTAAATATTGAATAAACCCAATAGGGCTGTTCTGCCCCAATAAGGGGTAATTATATCTTAGTTGGGATCAAGTACAGATACTGTTTTATTATTACAGAGAAAAGGGAATCATTTAACCATTAAATAAACCCAATAGGGCTGTTCTGCCCCCAATAAGGGGTAATTATATCTTAGTTGGGATCAAGTACAGGTACTGTTTTATTATTACAGAGAAAAGCGAATCATTTAACCATTAAATAAACCCAATAGGGCTGTTCTGCCCCCAATAAGGGGTAATTATATCTTAGTTGGGATCAAGTACAGGTACGGTTTTATTATTACAGAGAAAAGGGAATCATTTAACCATTAAATAAACCCAATAGGGCTGTTCTGCCCCCAATAAGGGGTAATTATATCTTAGTTGGGATCAAGTACAGGTACTGTTTTATTATTTCAGAGAAAAGGGAATCATTTAACCATTAAATAAACCCAATAGGGCTGTTCTGCCCCCAATAAGGGGTAATTATATCTTAGTTGGGATCAAGTACAGGTACTGTTTTATTATTACAGAGAAAAAGAAAATAATTTTATAAAATTAAAATTATTTGCTTATAATGGAGTCTATGGGAGATGGCCTTTCCATAATTCGGAACTTTATGGATAACTGGTTTCCGGATAAGGGATCCCATACCTGTACATCTGTTTTCAGGATCATGAAAGTGTTCCCTTTCCCCTCCTATTTAATTGCTAGAATGGTGCTCTCCTGTATATGGAAATTGGATGTCTATTCTTCATCTAGTCAAAACATATATATTTCTTGCTAAACCCAAATAACTGTAGGAATATGATATATAAATACTATTTGATAAAATGATAAAATAAATACTATCCTGCCCTCCAGACTTTTTGAAGTCAGACCCCTATCTTTTTTGTGTAACTAATGACTTGTGAGGTTTGAGCTTTTCCTTTGCTTCTCTACGTTTATCTTTCACCAAATACAAATAATGATTGAAGTAAAACTAAGGGAGGCGACACTACATTGGGTTGGCCCTTGTTTCCTGCTGAACCGTGTGATAGGACGTGCAGCATTGCAGCCGTTTATGTGGTTTCCATTTTCACAAGTATAATTGAAGTTCTGTACATCTGGCCACATAATAAAATGAATATTATGCTCTAGTGCTGTCTGCAGATGGTTATTTGTGCCACCTTAAAACCACCTTAAAACAGCAAAATACAAAGCACCGGAGTAACACAATCAACATCCTGGGAGCTCCAGTTTATGACAAGGTAGGAGTCTGGGCTTTCAGCTGTCCGGCATAGATAACCAGGGACTAGTATTGTCTAATCTCAGGAGTCAGTGTAACTATGTTGTAAGTCACTTGACTGATGGTGTTGCTTTTGTGTTTCTTTGCGTACAGCATTTTTGTTTTGCCTACCAGCCATGTAAAACAGAAGGTCCAATATATGTTGAAAAGGGAGACACGTTCTCATATGTTGTACTAAAGAAAAATCATATTTATATCTGTAGCATCTTTCTTTGTATCCTGGTTCCCCTATCATTTAATGCAGTGATCCCCAACCAGTGGCTCGGGGGTAACATATTGCTCCCCAACCCCTTGGATGTTGCTCCCCGTGGTGCTCATTTTTGAATTTCTGGTTAGGAGGCAAGTTTTAGTTGCATAAAAAGCCAGTGTAAAAGCAAACAGAGCCTTCTATAGGCTGCCAGTCCACATAGGGGCTACCAAATAGCCAATAATAGCTCTTACTTTGCACCCCCAGGAACTTATTTCATGCTTGTGTTGCTCCCCAACTTTTTTTCCATTTGAATGTGGCTCACGGGTATAAAAGGTTGGGGATCCCTGATTTAAGGGATGGAATGACCACTGAAGAAGGCAGATTCCAGAAGACTACTCTGGATATACTCATGGTCCTTGCAATAAATCTTATCTGTTTCAATTATTGCTTCGCCCCATTACATGACCTTTTCATTGCAGAAAATTTGAAGAAGACATTACAGATGTCTGTGCTCTCACTCATTGAGTCAGTATTTAACCCATTTACCAGACATTTTGGGGACAAATCGGATGTGCCTGTCAATACTACTCTTAATGAGATAAATGAGAAAGGAGCAACTTGAAGCAATTAACGTGTATGAAGCTTTATTCACCTTAATTAGCCTTGATTGCTTTTTTTAAGCCATCTTCCAGCCTGGCACAGAATACACGTGACCCATCACTATGCATCTGCCATTTGCCTTTGCGTGGGAGTTGGCCATTTCATTTTTTTCCCCATATTATTGCTATTTGCAAGGCACTTCTGCCAGAAGACAATAAAACGTCTATTTGCTACTTACACATTCTGGATCTAACCAGGAAGGAAAAAAGGAAGCTGAAAAGCCGGGGAGGGGAAGCCAGGAGGAGGAGGAGAGAGAAAGAAGGTTCAGAGAGCTGAAGGCCCTACAAGGTGTCCATTGGAACACACTCGTACAGGGATGGAGGATCCGGTACCTGGAGGGACAGAGATCCTGTACCAGCAGGGGGATCCTAAAGGGGCAGGTAGTTAACAAATAGTTGAACCTAATGTGCCCCTCCTTAACCCATGCCTTAACTGGCCACAGCCCCCTTTCCATTTATAGGCTTGAGCCCACCCCACCTATGACATCATGGAGGGGGTGGGGATGGGAGGGCACGTGCCTATAAAAAGACGCCACCAAAGCCAGAAGCGGGGCTCATTTAAGTTGAGGTCAGGGAGGAAAGCAGAATGCCTGGATATGCACCCACCCGCGACCCACTTTTAATTATTATTATTATTATCATTTATTTATAAAGCACCAACATATCCCGCAGCGCTGTACAATAAGTGGGTTTCATACATTGGACATACAGAGTAACATATAAAGCAACCAATAACCGATACAAGAGGTGAAGAGAGCCCTGCCCAAAAGAGCTTACACTCTACAAGGAAGAGTTTACAATCTACAAGGAAGAGCTTACAATCTACAAGGAAGAGCTTACAATCTACAAGGAAGAGCTTACAATCTACAAGGAAGAGCTTACAATCTACAAGAAATGTGCAGTTGTTTCGACCCGATCCTACCCAACCCACAGGTTGTGGCCCAGCCCACACATCACTATTGCAATGCATGTCTGTAAGTGCTGGACCTGCCTGAGGATTTACTGTAAAACATCCAAAGAGATTTTGGAGTGAGTATATTTAAAGTGACAGTGCACTAAAGGCTGTGTATTCTGTGACTAAACTAAAGGACTTTACAGAGTTAGTTAGTGAGATTGTGCTGGCAAAGTTAGCTAATGAGCAGCTGGAATAAGGTATTGCTGCCTAGAAAGGGATACACCAGTTTAAGCTGTGCTGGGGCTGATGGGAAATGTATGTATGTATGTATAACTTTATTTATGTTATGCATAAGCGTCACAAGGGTACGCAGCGCTTTACAATATACACAATTACACACAGGGAGGACAAGCGATATAATAAATAAATACAATAAATATATATAAATGCACAGGGAATAAGTGCCATGTGGTATGAGACACAGTAGGAAGGAGGTCCCTGCCCCGTAGAGCTTACAGTCTAAGTGGCTGGGTAACATACAGGCACAAACTGGAAGGTAAGAGGCACCAGGTATGGTCCCTGCCCCGTAGAGCTTACAGTCTAAGTGGTTGGGTAACATACAGGCACAAAGCAGAAGGTAAGAGTGCACCAGGTATGGGCATTTGCCCTTAAGCGCAGGACTGGGCAAAATAATGTTTTAGTGCCCCAGAAGGTAAGCTTTTGCTTAAAGAGAGTGGGTGAGTGTTCCCTACGGATTCAGGCATAGAGTTCCAGAGGGAAGGAGCAGCGGGATAGAAAGGGTTAAGCCGAGAGCTGGTGTATAACAGCAGTATAGAGCCGCAGTATCTCTCCTGAGCTTCCTTGTTGTGCCATTCAGTTTATCGCGGTTCCTCAGAAAGGAGAAGAGATTTACTGATAATTAAGGCAAAAAAAACCCAAAAATAAGATGAAGTTCTGCAGCATTTGCACGAGAAGCAGGCAAGGAAGTTACCATGTAGATTTCTATAAATGTAAATCCTATTGACTGTGGTTACATAGACACGCAGCTCTGCATATGTTTGTTACTATTCTTGCACTCCAGTGCTACAAGGTTTTACAGTAAATACACTCCTAGACACCAAACTCTTTCATTTCTGGGGGGGGGGGGGGGGGGGTTGCAAGCCAATCTTCATAATAAACGAAAGGCAGTGCATCCCCTTGTTCAGCCTGAGTGCAATGCATAGGGCTTCTACTGAACATTTTTGTCTGGGAGAGAGATAATTAGATTACCAGTTCCTTGACCCTCTGTTGGAAGGGGATTATTTTAGCACTGGGTGTCTTATTATCTTTCATTTGTTTTAGCTCCCCATACTTCACCATATTTTGGGCATGTCTACTGGAGGACAATATAACATTTGCAACCATGATTGTACATTTTCTTGGTCATTCCAGAGAAAGTCAGCCACACAACTGAGATGGGTCATGTTCAGCTTTCATGTAATATTGGGCTTCCTACTGCCATTCGCTGTAATGACAGTTTGCTATGTCAGAATTGCTCTCAGGATGAAGAAGGGAAACCTGGCCAGATCAACTAAACCTTACAAGGTCATATTTACAGTATATCTGTAGCATCTTTCTTTGGGTCCTGGTTTCCCTATCAAGTATGGTATGGAATGTACACTAAAGGAGCCAGATACTATAGAGCAGTGATCCCCAACCAGTGGCTCAGGGGCAACATGTTGCTCCCCAACCCCTTGGATGTTGCTCTCAGTGCCCCCAAACCAGGGAGTTATTTTTGAATTCCTGACTTGGGGGCAAGTTTTGGTTGAATAAAAACAAGATTTCCTACCAAATAAAGCCCCCTGTAAGCTGATAGGGTGCATAGAGGCTGCCTAATAGCCAATCACAGCCCTTATTTGGCACCTCCATGAACTTTTATGGTGCTTGTGTTGCTCTCCAAGTCTTTTTACATGTGACTGTGGCTCCCAAGTAAGAAAGGTTGGGGACCCCTGCTATAGATCTACTCTGGGATGGCTGATGGTCCTTACTACATGCTTTATCTGTTTTGGTTGTTGCTTTAGCCCACTGCTATATCTCTTCAATGCAGATAATTTTTATAAAAAAATGCAGACAGCTATACTCTTGCTTACTAAGTCATTAAGGGTCATTTATTGGGATCCCGGGCACAAATGCAAGAGCACCAAGGGGCAAAAAATTACTTTTTTCTTAGTGCCCAATTAAAAAGTACTTATGCCCAGGAAGAATACAGAATGAAACTCCGGTGGGCACAAGGTAGGCACTGTCCTTACCACCTTCCATAGGGCAATGATACTCTCATGTATACACAGACTGCATGTGTGTTCCTCAGCCAATTATCACATTATAAACAAATCTTTTTCTCGTAACCCAAATAACTAAATAAACATGACAATGATACTATCAAGCCCTTTCGGACTTTTTGAGCTTTTGTGTTGCTTCTCCACTTTTTTGTACAGAAAAATACAAAGACGATTGAAGTAAAAGTAATTTTAGCAGCAGAACTCTTTTTTTCTGTTAAACAGTGTGATAGGATGTGCAACGTTTTCTCAGAGGGCGTTTATGTGGTTTCAGCAACATTTCCACAAATGATAACATTGAGAGATCTGTATATGTCCCAACAGAAGAAATTAATGCCATGCTCTAGCATTATCTGCAGATGGGTCTTTGGGCTGGATGAAGAATGAAGACATTTTAAAAGACCCTGAAACACCAGATATGAAGCATCAATAGAAAACCTGGAAGCTCCATATACTGTATAAGGTAGGAGTCTAAATATATATATAGGTTTATGTAATAAAAGGCACTAAGTTTGCCCAGGAGCAGTTACCTATAGCAACCAATTAGCAGGTAGCATTTACTGGTCACCTATTTAAAAACAAACATCTTATTGGTTGCTATGGGTTACTGCTCCTGGGCAAAGAGTTACATAGTTACATAGTTACATAGGGTTGAAAAAAGACCAGAGTCCATCAAGTTCAACCCTTACAAGTAAACCCAGCACCCACAACCCACACCTACCAATCTATACTATCACACACATAAACTATATAAATACAACCACTAATACTAACTGTAGATATTAGTATCACAATAGCCTTGGATACTATGCTTGTTCAAGAACTCATCCAGGCCCCTCTTATAGGCACTAACAGAATCTGCCATTACCCCATCACTAGGAAGGGCATTCCCCAACCTCACTGCCCTCACCGTGAGGAACCCCCTACCCAACATCCCCGGCAGGGCATTCCCCAACCCCCTCACTGCCCTCCCCGTGAGGAACCCCCTACCCAACATCCCCCAGCAGGGCATTCCCCAACCCCCTCACTGCCCTCACCGTGAGGAACCCCCTACGCTGCTTTAAATCTAAAGGGGTGGCCTCTGGTGCACTGATTATTTTTAGAGTAATCATGTCCCCTCGCAAGCGCCTCTTTTCCAGAGAAAACAACCCCAACCTCGACAGTCTAACCTCATAGTTTAACCCTTCCATCCCCTTTACCAGTTTAGTTGCAGTCTCTGCACTCTCTCCAGCTCATTAATATCCTTCTTAAGGACTGGAGCCCAAAACTGCCCCCCATACTCAAGGTGAGGCCTTACCAGGGACCTATAAAGGGGCAAAATTATGTTCTCATCCCTTGAGTTAATGCCCTTTTTTATACAAGACAGCACTTTATTTGCTTTAGTAGCCACAGAATGACACTGCCTGGCATTAGACAACTTGTTATCTACAAAAACCTCAGATCCTTCTCCATTAAGGAAACCCCCAACACACTACCATTCAGTAGATAGTTTGCGTTTATATTATTTCTACCAAAGGGCATAACTTTGCACTTATCCACATTGAACCTCATTTCCCAGTTTGCTGCCCAGTTTTCCAATTTTGCCAAATCGCTCTGCAAAGCAGCAGCATCCTGCATGGAACTTATAGTTTTGCACAATTTAGTGTCATCAGCAAAAATAGAAACAGTACTGTCTATGCCCACCTCCAGGTCATTAATAAACAAGTTAAAAAGCAAAGGACCAAGGACTGACCCCTGCGGTACTCCCCTAACCACACTGGTCCAAGTAGGAAATGTTCCATCCCCCACCATGCAACTGATTTGGGGAAATTGCAGAACAGAGACAGGAGCAGTTCAGCTGTAAAGCTGAAAACACAAAATGTTGTGTAGACAAAGTAAATCAAATGCAGTGTCCCCCACTTGTAATCCAGGGGTTTCTGGGCAATTTCAGCATCCCACCTCAGCCCATGTTTTTAATGCAAAGTTTAGAGTGAAATTTTTGGGCAAATATTGGCATTTTTTTCTCACAATGCAACTTTTTTCCCCATAAATTCTAGCACCACTGTGGCCATACAGGAAGTAGCGCACAAGTTGCAATTTGCCCTATGGCTTATGGGAATACAATCGCACGTGTTCATTTGTCACAAATCGGGTTGTGGCTTTAACATTTCCAGAGTGGAGATTGTATCACTTGTGGGTTGTGGTGTTAAAATGGCATAACATGTGCTCCTTCTGGTGCAGGTCTGTTGGGGCTGTTGGTACAACCCACTGTCCCTCAGCATCAGTAGGAGAACTTCTCAATAATTCATCCGAGCAGACTGAATGAATGCAATGATCATTAGTGCAATGGCATAGATGGCCTCTTTCCCACCATCTGTCCTCTCGGTCCAAAATATGCAGTTACTGTCCTCAAAAGAGTGCCAAGTTTAAATGGCAGAGTGAATTATTTACATAGCAAATAATTCCCTCTGCCATTTAAACTTTTATTCTTGAACCAAAAAAAGTATTTTTTAGCTGTAATTTTGGTGTGTAGGCGCCATCTCAGTGCCTTGTGCCTGAGTCTGAGCTTTCAGCCAGCGCTACACATTAGAACTGCTTTCAGCTAACCTATTGTTTCTCCTACTCCCATGTAACTGGAGGAGTCCCAAGCCGGACTTGGATTTCTTACTATTAAGTGCTATTCTGATACCTACTGGGAGCTGCTATCTTGCTCCCTTCCCATTGTTCTGCTGATTGGCTGCTGGGGGGGAGGGGGGATATCACTCCAACTTGCAGCGCAGCAATAAAGTGTGCCTGAGTCTGAGCTTTCAGAAGGAGCCAGCGCTACACATTAGAACTGCTTTCAGGTAACCTATTGTTTCTCCTACTCCCATGTAACTGGAGGAGTCCCAAGCTGGCCTTGGATTTCTTACTATTGAGTGCTATTCTGATACCTACTGGGAGCTGCTATCTTGCTCCCTTCCCATTGTTCTGCTGATCGGCTGCTGGAGGGGGGAAGGGAGGGGAAAGTGATATCACTCCAACCTGAGTGTCACATGGCTGTGGCACCCTGGGAAATGAATAATATTGCTAGCCCCACGTAAATGTTTTAAAATTAAGTATAACAAAATTGGTTTGTGCTTTTTATAAAACAGATTACAATGCAGGATTCTGCTGGAGAAGTTCTATTAAGTGATGCATTTTGAAAAAACATGTTTTCCCATGACAGTATCCCTTTTGGTTAGTCCACCACTATGAATTGGTATTAGCCCCACAGAGAGAATCCTCTCATTTACCCCCTCTTAGTTATTCTTTCAGTTCTACCCTTTGGCGTCATCAACGCCAACTGCTATAACCTAATCCAGTCTACATCCCACCATCTTATTACAGATATTTCATGAACCCATAGCAACAATGTGTTATTACTTTATTGCCAAATCAAACATTCTCACTATTAAATATTTCATTTTCTTCTATTTTTAGTTTGAAATGTCTGGGGTGACGGAACCGGAGTTTAACACAAACACGACTACTGGAATGGCCGACACATCTATCCCAACAGCCAATATATCAGCTACAATAATCTTAGCAATGACCTTTCTTTTTGGACTGGTTGTGAACTCCCTTTACCTCTGGGTCCTCAGATTCAGGATGCGCAGGAGCATCAACACCACTTGGTTTTTCCATTTGATTTTAGTCAATGTTGTTTTTATTTCCACAATTCCGTTCCTTGCCTCATATGTGCTATTGCTTCCCCACTGGATATTAGGGAGTTTCCTATGTAAATTCATTAATTCAATGATTTCTGTATGTATGTATGCATTTGTTTTCTTTCTCACAGTAATCAGCCTTGATCGCTACTGTTTAGTCTTTCACCCAGTCTGGTACAGAGGACACAGGAATAATCGCTATGCATCTGCCATCTGCATTTGTATTTGGGGGTCGGCCATTTTGTTTTGCTCCCCATATTTTGCATTTCGCCAGACACGCCTGCTGGGGGACAATAAAACGACCATTTGCTACAATGATTATACACTTTCTGGGTCAATCTGGCCAAAGTCAGCAACACAACTGAGATGGGTCATGTTCAGCTTTCATGTAATATTGGGCTTCCTACTGCCATTTGCTGTAATGACAGTTTGCTATGTCAGAATTGCTCTCAGGATGAAGAAGGGAAACCTGGCCAGATCAACTAAACCTTACAAGATCATATTTATTACTGTGACTTCTTTCTTTGTATCCTGGTTCCCCTATCATTTATGGTATGGAATGAGCATTGAGGAGGGCAGATTCCATAAATCCACTCTGAAAATTCTGATGGTGCTTTCAGTATCATTGACCTGTTTCAATAGTTGCTTCACTCCAGTACTTTACCTCTTTATTGCTGAGAACTTCAAGAAATCCTTACAGAAGTCTGTACTGTTGCTCATTGAGTCGGTATTTAATGAAACGTTCAACTCATTGAACAGAAGTTTTGAAGACAAATCAGATGTTCCTTCCAGCTCTGCTGCAAATGATAGAACCAGGGAGGAGCAATAAATGTTCATGTAGCCTTATTGGCATAAAACTGGGAAAACTGATAAATATAATGAAAGATGAGCAATAGGTCCTTGGGTGACATGGAACTGCAACATTGTGATATCCGATTGCAAGTACTGCAGCAAATCATTGACGGACTACAACTATATTTCACTTTCACTTCCATTTGTTATTACATTAAAGAATCATTTGGAGAGATCATTATTCTAACGTAGTATGTACACTGTAAGTGTCATCAGCTACAGACTTCTTCTTTGTGTTTTGTTGGGTTGAGTAGACAAAAGACTTTTTTGATGTTTTGATGTTGAAGAGATTTCTGGCTTAAGGGCCAATGGGGGTAAAATACTAGTCATTATAAGATGGTAAACTATAATTAGCGTGAGTGGTTAAAGAACCTAGTACTTGGTGAAGCAAGTTTGGGTTCAAAGCCAAAAAAAACATCTTATGGTTTCAGTCTTTTCTCCCTTTGCCAAGAGCACCATACATATAGCTTAAAGCTAGCTTATAGCATTATAGCTTAAAAAGCTGTGTTTGAAAATGATGTGTATAATGTAAAATAAGTCACACTTTATACTGTGTAATAAAGTTACTATACAGCTTAGGAAATGTGTATTGTACAGTATGTTTAAGATTAGTATTCTTTGCAGCTCATAAGTGGATTGTAGAAGGGTAAAGGTTTTCTAAATCTTTAGTTAGTTTGCCCCTTGGCATTGAGTTAGCCAGCTAGGTATTCCTAATAAGTTGATAGGGGGAGTAGTTTTCATAGTTACAAAGGTGTTACTGTAGGTTTCCCCAAGTAAATAAAAAGGGAAGCCCCAGTTAGTTTTTTCTCTTTTGGATTCCCCCACTCTCAGGAGAAGGTGAGGTGTGCTCCAGAGGGCCTGGGCAGGGTGAGGCCCTGTATAGAAAAAGTCAGATTTTGTCATAGTTCACTCTAGGAGGGAAAGATAGGTGCAGGAGAAGTTAGTGAGCAGTCCAAGGCTCCAACGAGGAGATTTAGGTGGGTTATAACCCTGTGGTACCTCTGCTGCCATTATAGAGACCCCTGGAACAATTTATCTCTGTGGACTTCACCTAGTGATGGAGATCAGGAGTCACCAGGAGACTATACTACTCCATGATTCGAATCAAAGTTATAAAGAATATTTGTGAGTATTATTTGTGTAATGTCCTTCTGCCACTTGTGCGATAGCTTTTACCATCAATTGAGCTCACACCTTCCAGCTGGTGGGACTGGCATTAAGATTGTATGAAATTGTTCAATAAACTGATGTGGTAATCTTTCTTCCATACAAAGCGAGTGCCTACCTGAGTCTAACACCATAAGTGCCCACCTGAAGTTGCTGTTAAACCCTTGCCCTGGCCTGGATCATAGCTAATCATGGTAGCAGAGATTTCCAACCCCTCCCCATACACCTGTTACTGGATTTATAATATTTTCTCATTTTATATTATAGCATCTTATTTGACAAGGGGGTAATTTATCAATGGTCAAATTTTTTTTCTTAATTCAAGTTTTTTTGCACTGAAAAACTTGAATTCATTTTATGGTTTGAAAACTTGAATGTCTGGTATTTATTAAGTGCAAAAAACCCCAAAACTCGAATTTCAATGGAAGTTGTCCTAGGCAAAGTCAAGCTATATTTATATATATATACATCTCAAATTTTTTGGAGTTTTTAGAACTTGTAAACTGAAGAAAAATTTGAGACAAATGAGGTTTTCCGTATTAATAAATAAGTGATCATCCGATATTTGAGTTTATTTTAGAAAAACAAACTCCAATTTACAAACTTGAAAAACCAGGGATTAAACAGTATGAAGGAAAAGACAAAACGCCAGGTTACCTTGCCTCCTTACCAGTTTCAACCTCTTTTCACCCATTATGCAGATACTGAGGTTTTCCAGGAATCCCTATTAAATCAAGTTGGTCATATGCTTGGGCAATATTGGTAAGTGTAGGTCAGGGATCCCCAACCTTGTAACTCGTGAGCCACAGTCAGATGTAAAAAGACTTGGGGAGCAACACAAGCACCATAAAAGTTCATGGAGGAGCCAAATAAGGGCTGTGATTGGCTATTAGGGGCCTCTATGCACACTATCAGCTTACAGGGGCTTTATTTGGTACAAAATCTTGTTTTTATTCAACCAAAACTTGCCCCCAAGTCAGAAATTCAAACATAACTACCTGGTTTGGGGGCACTGAGAGCAACATCCATCACCAAAAGTTCTCCATGCTTCGCCATTGGTGGATGGTAGCGCCAAATGTGCGTAAAAAAATGAAATGTGCCAAAAAATAATTGACGCGTGTGACAAATTTTTGGGATATGTGACTTTTTTGATGTTTTGCGGGTTTTTTGCCGTTTTGCAAATTTTTCGGCGAAGCTAAACTGGACAGATTCACTCATCACTACTATAGCCTCATATAATCCTGTTAACAAATCAATGACCATTAACCCAACTTACAAGAAGATATATATTAGTCATAAACTAGGGGCTACTTTTTTTTTTCTATTACTGGACCCATGCCACTGGCAATGAGTCCCAAACAGGGAACCCCTGGACTCATGTTAATTCACCCCCTGTGCTGGTGAAACCCATCAACGGTATTCCTACTGTAGTGTGTACTGTCTACAGAAGCTTCCAGTCTCTATAATATAGAATTAATTCTGTCTTGAAGTGTAAGGGTCTATATTAGCTTTTCTTGAAAAACGATTTGTAGGAAGTTACACAATTTACTATTCTGTGAATTTATATGGTTTTTAACGGAAACTGATTCTCACGCTCTTAAAAGAGAAGAGCAAAATCACGTGCATTCTCAGTTGAGTAGACTAGATCAACAACAGGTATTCTTCACTTTATCAGTATATCAGACTTCGACTGGGACCAAACAGTTTTCGTTTTGGAACTGGAAGTCTCTACAAGACTTATTAGCCAGGTAAGAACCCAGAAATATGAAATAGCTACAGAAATCCACATGCTGGTACTCTGCCTGCATTAGTTACTGCATTAGATACTGAGCAATAACAACTTATATTCTTCCCATGCATGCAGCACAGCCATCTCCACCAACAACTTTTTAAAAGGGATCAACCACACTTTATTTACACTTTACTGCAAACCCCAGCATGGTGGAAGCTGTAGTCTATGTAGCCATGATCAATATTGTATTCTCAAAGCAAAGCTGCTCAATCTTTTCCCCAGTTTTCCGGATCAGCAACATTATAAAAACATAAAGAATCCTCCAATGGGAATCCCACCACATCTGTTTGATATCTGCCTCCATTTTCCTGCAGCTACAGTTGGACGTTTTAAAGCAGGGGTCCCCAACCTTTTATACCAGTGAGCCACATTTTAATGGAAAAAGAGTTGGGGAGCAACACAAGCATGGAAAAAGTTCCTGGGGGTGCAAGTAAGAGCTATCATTGGCTATTTGGTAGCCCCTATGTGGACTGGACACCTACAGAAGGCTCTGTTTGGCTTTATACTGGGTTTTATGCAACCAAAACTTGCATCCAAGTCAGAAATTCAAAAATAAGCCTCTGCTTTGAGAACAACACCCAAGGGGTTGGGGAGCAACATGTTGCTCACGAGCCACTGGTTGGGGATCACTGCTTTAAAGAGATAAATACACCAGAAATTAAACCTTTTTTTACATAATAACATTGTCTTTACATACTTTACATACACTTTCATATAAGGTTCTTATAGAAGGGTTCTCTTCCAGCTCCCATCTCCATTAGCTGCACTGGCTAGTACCTGGCTAGTTATTTTCTTTCACATTTGTTATGCATTTACTTTCCTATATTCTTACACTATCTTTTCTGAGGCTTAATTTAAAGAAACAGAACAATTTGATTAAACTCACATTAGTTCAGTAGGTTAGTAGGTTACTGTGGTTAGGCCAATGAATACAGTATGTACTCAAGGCTCAGGCAGGTTGGCTTTCACTTTTAACGTACAAGGAACTAACAATCTGGATCCTGTGATGCACAGACATCACCTCTAACACATTCAAGGCTTTAACACAAGCTCATAATATATAAAGCAGGGGTCCTCAAACTTCTGAAGCAAGGGGGCCCCTCAGACTGTTGGGGGGCCGGACCGCCATCACCAGCACCCCCGCCGCCACCCACCCTCGTTGGCAAACTGTGGCCCAAACTGGTCGCATTCCCCCCCAACACCAACCCCCCCGGCGTTTTGTTCGTTCCCGCTGAGTCCTACCTGTTCCGATCCCCCCCGGTCTGCCGTCCGTCCTCCCTCTCAGCTCCCCTGTCCCGCTCCCCGCTGAGTCCTCTCATTAGAATTTTCTAATGGAATTTCTTTCATAATATATATACTGTATACAGGTATAGGGCGCATTATCCAGAATGCTCAGGACCAAGGGTATTCCGGATAAGGGGTCTTTAAATTTCCATACCTTAAGTCTACTAAAAAAATCAATAAAATGTTAATTAAACCCAATAGGGCTGTTCTGCCCCAATAAGGAGTAATTAGATCTTAGTTGGGATCAAGTACAGGTACTGTTTTATTATTACAGAGAAAAGGGAATCATTTAACCATTAAATAAACCCAATAGGGCTGTTCTGCCCCCAATAAGGGGTAATTATATCTTAGTTGGGATCAAGTACAGGTACTGTTTTATTATTACAGAGAAAAGGGAATCATTTAACCATTAAATAAACCCAATAGGGCTGTTCTGCCCCCAATAAGGGGTAATTATATCTTAGTTGGGATCAAGTACAGGTACTGTTTTATTATTACAGAGAAAAGGGAATCATTTAACCATTAAATAAACCCAATAGGACTGTTCTGCCCCCAATAAGGGGTAATTATATCTTAGTTGGGATCAAGTACAGGTACTGTTTTATTATTACAGAGAAAAGGGAATCATTTAACCATTAAATAAACCCAATAGGGCTGTTCTGCCCCCAATAAGGGGTAATTATATCTTAGTTGGGATCAAGTACAGGTACTGTTTTATTATTACAGAGAAAAGGGAATCATTTAACCATTAAATAAACCCAATAGGGCTGTTCTGCCCCCAATAAGGGGTAATTATATCTTAGTTGGGACCAAGTACAGGTACTATTTTATTATTACAGAGAAAAGGGAATCATTTAACCATTAAATAAACCCAATAGGGCTGTTCTGCCCCAATAAGGGGTAATTATATCTTAGTTGGGATCAAGTACAGGTACTGTTTTATTATTACAGAGAAAAGGGAATCATTTAACCATTAAATAAACCCAATAGGGCTGTTCTGCCCCCAATAAGGGGTAATTATATCTTAGTTGGGATCAAGTACAGGTACTGTTTTATTATTACAGAGAAAAGGAAATCATTTAACCATGAAATAAACCCAATAGGGCTGTTCTGCCCCAATAAGGGGTAATTATATCTTAGTTGGGATCAAGTACAGGTACTGTTTTATTATTACAGAGAAAAGGGAATCATTTAACCATTAAATAAATCCAATAGGGCTGTTCTGCCCCCAATAAGGGGTAATTATATCTTAGTTGGGATCAAGTACAGGTACTGTTTTATTATTACAGAGAAAAGGGAATCAGTTTTAAAATTCTTTCCGTAATTCAGAGCTCTCTGGATAATGGGTTTCTGGATAAGGGATCCCATTCCTGTATATATAAATACATTTTTCTTTCACTTTTAGAACATGTCTGTGAGCTCAGTATCGGAGATTTACCAGAACACAACTGCACAAGGGAGCGACACAACGGTCCCAACGGCCAACATATTATGCACCCTGATCCTTCTCATCACTTTTCTCTTTGGTCTCGTTGTAAACGTGCTGTACCTTTGGATTCTTGGGCTCAAGATGAGCAAGAGCGTCAACACCGCTATGATTTTTCATTTAATTTTGGTTAATTTGGTTTTTACAATGACCATGCCGTTGCTGTCGGTGTATATGTTAACATTCCCCCAATGGATCTTAGGAGACTTCATGTGCAAGCTCGTTAATTCACTGCTTTCTCTATGTATATACACAACAGTGTTCTTTCTCACAGTCATCAGCCTCGATCGCTACACTTTGGTCTTCCACCCAGTCTGGTACAGGGGACACATGAACCATCGTTATGCCTCTGTAACCTGCATTTTGCTATGGGGGTTTGCCGCGTTGTGCAGCTCCCCATACTTTGCATTTCGGCAGATCCGCCTGTTGAAGGACAATAAAACTGCCATTTGCTACAACGATTACACACTTTCTGGGAAATGGGACGGTGAGCTATTAAAGTGGTTCATGTTTGGTTTCCGTCTAGTGTTGGGCTTCCTAATTCCCTTATCTGTAATCTCCGTGTGTTATCTCAAACTCGCTCTCAGGATGAAGAAAGAAAATCTGGCCAGGTCAAATAAACCTTATAGGATTATATTTATTTTTATTACATCGTTCATTATGTGCTGGACTCCATATTATCTGTGGTATGGGATGAGCATGGAGCAGGAGAAGTTTCCTAAGGCCACTCTGAACGTATTGATGGTCATGACAATATGCTTGATCTGCCTTTATTATTGCTTCACCCCAGTACTTTACTTGTTTGCTGTAAAGAACTTCAAGAAAGAGTTTCGGAAATCAATAATGTCCCTATTTGAGTCAGCGCTCACCGAAGCCTTCCGCTCGTGATGATGGTGATGAACAAACATCAATGTGTCAACGGGCAGAAACTAACCAGGCATAAAGTGTGAAATTAGATTGAGCTCGATACTGAAAGTGATATTCATCTGCACTTTGCCTACTTATTAAAGGTTGTGGGTTTCTTTGTACAGTGTGATGTGGTGGTTTTGGATAATAGACTTAAATATGTCAAATGATAAACTAACTAGGTACCATGAAGAAAGTCTGGAAGATAAGATTTGATACTAATTACTAAAATAATAATAATAAACTAATTTGTCTATATTTCCAAGACTAAGTGGGATTTTTTTTTTGGACAGTTCTCTGGGGCTACACAGCGGGGTATTTATTTAAACTATAGTAGGGTTTCTGTAGCAAACACCCCAGCTGTACCAGTGCTGGAATGGCTGCCCCCAGGGCTACACAGCGGGGTATTTATATAAACTATAGTAGGGTTTCTGTAGCAAACACCCCAGCTGTACCAGTGCAGGAACGGCTGCCCCCGGGGCTACACAGCAGGGTATTTATATAAACTATAGTAGGGTTTCTGTAGCAAACACCCCAGCTGTACCAGTGCAGGAATGGCTGCCCCCGGGGCTACACAGCGGGGTATTTATATAAACTATAGTAGGGTTTCTGTAGCAAACACCCCAGCTGTACCAGTGCAGGAATGGCTGCCCCCGGGGCTACACAGCGGGGTATTTATATAAACTATAGTAGGGTTTCTGTAGCAAACACCCCAGCTGTACCAGTGCAGGAATGGCTGCCCCCGGGGCTACACAGCAGGGTATTTATATAAACTATAGTAGGGTTTCTGTAGCAAACACCCCAGCTGTACCAGTGCAGGAACGGCTGCCCCCGGGGCTACACAGCGGGGTATTTATATAAACTATAGTAGGGTTTCTGTAGCAAACACCCCAGCTGTACCAGTGCAGGAACGGCTGCCCCCGGGGCTACACAGCGGGGTATTTATATAAACTATAGTAGGGTTTCTGTAGCAAACACCCCAGCTGTACCAGTGCAGGAACGGCTGCCCCCGGGGCTACACAGCGGGGTATTTATATAAACTATAGTAGGGTTTCTGTAGCAAACACCCCAGCTGTACCAGTGCAGGAACGGCTGCCCCGGGGCTACACAGCGGGGTATTTATATAAACTATAGTAGGGTTTCTGTAGCAAACACCCCAGCTGTACCAGTGCAGGAATGGCTGCCCCCGGGGCTACACAGTGGGGTATTTATATAAACTATAGTAGGGTTTCTGTAGCAAACACCCCAGCTGTACCAGTGCTGGAATGGCTGCCCCCGGGGCTACACAGCAGGGTATTTATATAAACTATAGTGCAGGAAAACAGTACATTCTATATTACTTACTTCAAAACAGTTTTATTTTTTGGTGTTACTGTTCCTTTAACACCATATATTTTATCAAACCACCAAGTTCCTCCATCCAACTTGTTTGCTGCTTACCTACACAACTGAAACATTTTTTTACTCTGTATTTGTATATTTTGCTGTCACGGACACCAAGGCGCTACTTCCTTTGGGCCGTGATAATTAAGCTTCTCGTGCTTCTCACCATCGATGGTGTTGGTGTTTGGGAAAGCACCTGGGGAGGTGAAAATGTTGCTGTTATATACATTATGCCGCTTTATACGGAAAATATTGCCTGCAACCAACATACCGCCATCTATATCATATGGCCCTTAGCTGGAGCCGTATATTATCCTTATTTTTAACCAAAACCAGGTTTTCTAGGGCCACCAACCAAGGGCCCCCCTTCTGTTTCGGCTGCAAGTAATATGGCTGCCCTCTGGGTGATATCTTATAAGTATTATTTATTTTTACAGTTCCAAATTCACATCTTTCACATTTACTCCAGCCCCCCTGGCTGCCAACCAGCGATAGACTCTATAATCCATATATATACGTGTTTGGAGAAACAGAAAGATAGTATAGGATTTATTTTGCCTTTTCTTTTGAACATATACTGTAAACACGCAAAATAGAATATGTACGATATCTGGACTATGTATGTTTTACTTTCTATTTCCTTTTTTCTTTATTTTTATAGAAATTATAGGAAGTGATATTCTTGTCGGGGTGTTTTTGTATAACTCAAACAGAAAATGTGTAACCCACACAGGTAGGAAAGCAAGTTTCTTGTTACTTCTGTTTAAACGTTAGTGTGTGCAGAGCGAATGACGAACATGGACAAGTAATTACGCATTTTTACTATTACATTTATGGTATACTCCTTGTAGAAAAGGAATCAGCTTAAACTTGGACCCGGCACCACAACGTTCAAAGTATTGCTTCTTATCAAGGTAAGGGTTCAGAAATATCAAAGTCTTTGCAGTAGTCTTTCCACTTTCTAAATCAAATTTCTAAATTTGTTTCTGATACAATGGATTGATCATCCACAGACATAGATATATGCTTCTTATATATTATATCCCACTGCTACTATAGGCACCATCTCTCCCTACTATACCTGCTATCCCACAGCCCCAGTCCCTTCCCAGAGGCTATTATCCCCCCACTGCTACTATAGGCACCATCTCTCCCTACTATACCTGCTATCCCACAGCCCCAGTCCCTTCCCAGAGGCTATTATCCCCCACTGCTACTATAGGCACCCTCTCTCCCTACTATACCTGCTATCCCACAGCCCCAGTCCCTTCCCAGAGGCTATTATCCCCACTGCTACTATAGGCACCATCTCTCCCTACTATACCTGCTATCCCACAGCCCCAGTCCCTTCCCAGAGGCTATTATCCCCCCACTGTTACTATAGGCACCATCTCTCCCTACTATACCTGCTATCCCACAGCCCCAGTCCCTTCCCAGAGGCTATTATCCCCCCCACTGCTACTATAGGCACCATCTCTCCCTACTATACCTGCTATCCCACAGCCCCAGTCCCTTCCCAGAGGCTATTATCCCCCCACTGTTACTATAGGCACCATCTCTCCCTACTATACCTGCTATCCCACAGCCCCAGTCCCTTCCCAGAGGCTATTATCCCCCCCACTGCTACTATAGGCACCATCTCTCCCTACTATACCTGCTATCCCACAGCCCCAATCCCTTCCCAGAGGCTATTACCCCCCCCCCACTGCTACTATAGGCACCATCTCTCCCTACTATACCTGCTATCCCACAGCCACAGTCCCTTCCCAGAGGCTATTATCCCCCCACTGCTACTATAAGCACCATCTCTCCCTACTATACCTGCTATCCCACAGCCCCAGTCCCTTCCCAGAGGCTATTATCCCCCACTGTTACTATAGGCACAATCTCTCCCTACTATACCTGCTATCCCACAGCCCCAGTCCCTTCCCAGAGGCTATTATCCCCCCCACTGCTACTATAGGCACCATCTCTCCCTACTATACCTGCTATCCCACAGCCCCAGTCCCTTCCCAGAGGCTATTATCCCCCCACTGCTACTATAGGCACCATCTCTCCCTACTATACCTGCTATCCCACAGCCCCAATCCCTTCCCAGAGGCTATTATCCCCCCCACTGCTACTATAGGCACCATCTCTCCCTACTATACCTGCTATCCCACAGCCACAGTCCCTTCCCAGAGGCTATTATCCCCCCACTGCTACTATAAGCACCATCTCTCCCTACTATACCTGCTATCCCACAGCCCCAGTCCCTTCCCAGAGACTATTATCCCCCCACTGCTACTATAGGCACCATCTCTCCCTACTATACCTGCTATCCCACAGCCCCAGTCCCTTCCCAGAGGCTATTATCCCCCCACTGCTACTATAGGCACCATCTCTCCCTACTATACCTGCTATCCCACAGCCCCAGTCCCTTCCCAGAGGCTATTATCCCCCCACTGCTACTATAGGCACCATCTCTCCCTACTATACCTGCTATCCCACAGCCACAGTCCCTTCCCAGAGACTATTATCCCCCCACTGCTACTATAGGCACCATCTCTCCCTACTATACCTGCTATCCCACAGCCCCAGTCCCTTCCCAGAGGCTATTATCCCCCCACTGCTACTATAGGCACCATCTCTCCCTACTATACCTGCTATCCCACAGCCCCAGTCCCTTCCCAGAGGCTATTATCCCCCCACTGCTACTATAGGCACCATCTCTCCCTACTATACCTGCTATCCCACAGCCCCAGTCCCTTCCCAGAGGTTATTATCCCACTGCTACTATAGGCACCATCTCTCCCTACTATACCTGCTATCCCACAGCCCCAGTCCCTTCCCAGAGGCTATTATCCCCCCCACTGCTACTATAGGCACCATCTCTCCCTACTATACCTGCTATCCCACAGCCACAGTCCCTTCCCAGAGGCTATTATCCCCCCACTGCTACTATAGGCACCATCTCTCCCTACTATACCTGCTATCCCACAGCCCCAGTCCCTTCCCAGAGACTATTATCCCCCCACTGCTACTATAGGCACCATCTCTCCCTACTATACCTGCTATCCCACAGCCCCAGTCCCTTCCCAGAGGCTATTATCCCCCCCACTGCTACTATAGGCACCATCTCTCCCTACTATACCTGCTATCCCACAGCCCCAGTCACTTCCCAGAGGCTATTATCCCACTGCTACTATAGGCACCATCTCTCCCTACTATACCTGCTATCCCACAGCCCCAGTCCCTTCCCAGAGGCTATTATCCCACTGCTACTATAGGCACCATCTCTCCCTACTATACCTGCTATCCCACAGCCCCAGTTCCTTCCCAGAGGCTATTATCCCCCCACTGCTACTATAGGCACCATCTCTCCCTACTATACCTGCTATCCCACAGCCCCAGTCCCTTCCCAGAGGCTATTATCCCCCCACTGCTACTATAGGCACCATCTCTCCCTACTATACCTGCTATCCCACAGCCCCAGTCCCTTCCCAGAGGCTATTATCCCACTGCTACTATAGGCACCATCTCTCCTTACTATACCTGCTATCCCACAGCCCCAGTCCCTTCCCAGAGGCTATTATCCCCCCACTGCTACTATAGGCACCATCTCTCCCTACTATACCTGCTATCCCACAGCCCCAGTCCCTTCCCAGAGGCTATTATCCCCCCACTGCTACTATAGGCACCATCTCTCCCTACTATACCTGCTATCCCACAGCCCCAGTCCCTTCCCAGAGACTATTATCCCCCCACTGCTACTATAGGCACCATCTCTCCCTACTATACCTGCTATCCCACAGCCCCAGTCCCTTCCCAGAGGCTATTATCCCCCCACTGCTACTATAGGCACCATCTCTCCCTACTATACCTGCTATCTCACAGCCCCAGTCCCTTCCCAGAGGCTATTATCCCCCCACTGCTACTATAGGCACCATCTCTCCCTACTATACCTGCTATCCCACAGCCCCAGTCCCTTCCCAGAGGCTATTATCCCCCCACTGCTACTATAGGCACCATCTCTCCCTACTATACCTGCTATCCCACAGCCCCAGTCCCTTCCCAGAGGCTATTATCCCCCCACTGCTACTATAGGCACCATCTCTCCCTACTATACCTGCTATCCCACAGCCCCAGTCCCTTCCCAGAGGCTATTATCCCCCCACTGCTACTATAGGCACCATCTCTCCCTACTATACCTGCTATCCCACAGCCCCAGTCCCTTCCCAGAGGCTATTATCCCACTGCTACTATAGGCACCATCTCTCCCTACTATACCTGCTATCCCACAGCCCCAGTCCCTTCCCAGAGGCTATTATCCCCCCACTGCTACTATAGGCACCATCTCTCCCTACCATACCTGCTATCCCACAGCCACAGTCCCTTCCCAGAGGCTATTATCCCACTGCTACTATAGGCACCATCTCTCCCTACTATACCTGCTATCCCACAGCCCCAGTCCCTTCCCAACTTCCACACATCTTATTCTACTTACTAATTATCTCCTTACTAACAGTGATAACACTGACAGTCCTTGCCAGCAAAGCCCTTATTACCACTTGTATGAGTGTAAGGGTTAAGTACCCCTATGTACACTACAGAACAGGTTGGCACTTTACATAAGTATAATTAGTTATTGTATTTAGCAATCAAAGATTTTGAAACGTAGCAATTGGTTTAGAAAGATACTATGCATGAAAAATGGATATAAGCAGAGTTTGATGCTTCCATGTTTCACCTGAAACAAAATGGTAGACTATTTCAGATCTATTTGTGTTTTCGATTACTATATAATTTATAATGAACCAAAACACTTATCTGTTCCTTCTGAAACCCTGTAATATAAACAAACATACCGCAAGTGGAGACGACCTCTGCTCCATCCAGGTCTTTAGCACATTCTAACGTTTCTTTGTTGTATCTGCAAGAGAAAGGAATAAGGGCCAATAAAACCATATTTGACATCACATACCCACGTATAGGGAAAGAACTTGAAACTACACTTTCAAGTGGCACTTTCAGTAGCAAAGGTATTAAGTTCACCCCAGTTCTAGTAACCCTTGGCAACCAATCAGAAGGTAGTATAAACCAAGCCCCAAAATGTTAACAACCTTTTTCTTGTGGTTCCCTAATTAGTTAATTCATGAAAAGGCATTGATAAAAGGTGTTTTATCAACGTATCAACATTAGCCAACCTTTATGGCAATGGTAGAACTCTCCCTATTTGCCATTACACTTAAGCAACAGCTCAGGATCCCAAATTGCCTTATATATGTGTTTCTGTCTTAGCATTTCACAATGTAGAGCAAATATCCTGATCCATTTGTAGGTCTCTGTTATATGGGTTTTTAAGCATTGCAATTGGCTTTACATAATACATGTATCTTCTACTTCCAGATAAAAATGGCTATGGGCTCACTATTGGAACTTCACATAAACTCAACAGCTCAAGGGAAGAATGCCTCCATCCCAATAACTAATATACTATCCTGTGTGGTCTTTCTCATGACTTTCTTGTTTGGACTGGTTGTGAACAATCTTTACCTCTGGATTATTGGGTTTAAGATGTACAAGAGCATCAACAGCACATGGTTTTTCCATTTAATATCAACCAATTCCGTTTTCACACTGACAATGCCGTTTGTGGCGGTTTATCTGCTAATGTCACCCAATTGGATAATGGGCTACTTCCTGTGCAAGCTCATTAACTCAATGGTTTCTCTTTGTGTTTACGCAAATGTCCTATTTCTTACGGTCATCAGCCTTGACCGCCACACTTTTGTCTTTTACCCAATCTGGTACAGAAGACACATGACCCATCGCCGTGCCTCCGCTATCTGCTTTGCTGTGTGGGGTTTGTCCATGGTGAGTAGCTCTCCGTATTTTGCATTTCGTCAGATCCGACTGTTGGATGATAACGAGACGACTATCTGCTACAACGATTACTCGCTCACTGGCAAATGGGATAATGAACAAAAGGCAATTGTACAAATGAAGTGGTTGCTGTTCTCCTTTCGCCTAGTATTGTGTTTTCTCCTCCCATTTTCTGTGATTACTGTTTGTTATCTAAAAATTGCCCTCAAGATGAAGAAGGGAAATCTGGTTAAATCAAGTAAACCCTACAAGATCATATTTATTGCCGTAACATCTTTCTTTCTGTCATTTATTCCCTATCATTTGTGGTACGGAATGAGTATTGAGGAGGGAATATTCCGTGAAACCACGTTGAACGGACTGAAATTGTTGGCAACATGCTTGGCCTGCTTCCATTATTGCTTCACTCCGGTACTTTACCTCTTCATTGCAGAGAACTTTAAGAAAACATTACGGAAATCGATCTTGTCCCTAATTGAATCGGTATTTAGTGAAGCGTTTAACTCATGGAACAAGGGATTTGACGAAAACAGGTCTGGGACAAATGACAAAAGTCAAGAAGATACAACTTGATACAAAAATGGCTGCAATCATATGAACATAGGACACGTTTATTATCTGTGATAAGTCTTGGTAAGCAGAGACATTAGTTCAGTTCTTTTTAATTAGAACCAGAGGAATGTAATTACAATCTGTATCATCTGTATCAAATGGACTACCCTACACCATTGTCACTGAGAATGATAGAACCTCAAAGTGGAGTTCTTTGAGCACCTTCCTGGTAGACTCCTTTACTGTAGCCAAAAAACCATGGAATCTCCAACATCAGCACATAATCTGGACTATAAACAATGGGGCCCTCTGTACCAAACACCCCTGTGTTTGGATAAAATGGGCCATTTGATAGTCAACCAGGTCTTTGGTATTCTTATCACAAGAAACTTTTATCTAGTATGACTTCTTTTTGTGCCTTATTCTTACATGGGACAATCACAAGAAGGGAAAAGAGGATTAAATGATGAGCTCATAATCAC
Source organism: Xenopus tropicalis (assembly GCF_000004195.4). Classification (NCBI taxonomy): domain Eukaryota; kingdom Metazoa; phylum Chordata; class Amphibia; order Anura; family Pipidae; genus Xenopus; species Xenopus tropicalis. Next base: position 120,701,007 of record NC_030683.2, on the reverse strand, counting down.
TTTTCGAACCACACACAGAGTTAACCAAGGAGGGTTTCTACCTTGGAGATTCATAAATACTATGAGACCAAGTTCAATGGAACCTATTAGGGTGAAGGAACATGGAGCTACTAGTAGCAGCTACTTGTCATAGCTACTAAAATAGACAATGCTGATCATTTACTGATAATCGTCTCTACATATGTTTTAGCAGAGGCAATTCTCAGTATTGTCTACGGCAGGGGATTTTCTGGTGTTTAGTAGCTGTGAAAAAGTAGCTGCTACAAGTAGCCCAGTGTGTCTTCACCCTTAAACTAGTTTTAAGGTGGCCATACACGTAAAGATCTGCTCACCTGGTAAGGTCGCCAAGCGAGCGGATCTTCTCCCGATATCCCCACCTACGGGTGGGCGATACCGGGGGAATTTAGGCTAATTCCGTTGTTTGGCCCTGAGGAATAGGCACAGTCGGTTCGGGGACCGAATCAACAAGCCGATGCAGTCCCCGATCCGAATGAATTTTTTAACCTGCCCGATCGATATCAGGCCGATTTCAGGCCAGATATCGGTCGGCAGTCCAGTCGTTGTTTCCCCTACACTGGCCCATAAGCTGCCGAATCAGTCCAAGGGACCGATATCGGCAGCTACAATCGGCCCGTGTATGGCCACCTTTAGATAACATTCCCACAGGGGCACTAGCTACTAGCGATGAGCGAATCTGTCCCATTTCGATTCGCTATAAAGTTTACAAAAATTTGCAAAATGCATTGAAGTCTTCTCACTCCAAACTTGAAAAGTCGATGGGCGTTTTTTCCACTCCTATAGTGCGACTTTTAAGGCAATACATTTTTTATGGGCAACAATTTTTTCTTATGTGCAACTTTTTTTTTCTCACTCCAAATACATTAAATTCAAAGGGAGTTTTTTCTTGGTGAATTTTTTGCCACAGCAACATTTTTGGTGAAATGAGGAATTTTGCCGCGAATCAATGCCTGGCAAAAAAATTCGCTCATCGCTACTAGCTACTTCCTACAGAAGAAACAACATGCCCTCCCATGTAAAATAAAGACTGAAAGGTTGGTCTTCAATACAATTTTAGACCATCTGTAAGACTACAGAGTAAAGCCATTGAGGTATACATTGCCATCACAAACAGAACCACAATTGTTCTTTGACATCAGGAATGCTGGATATTAGCTCCTTGGAAGCCATGACATTGAAAGAGTGGGGCTATGCTACAGGGTGTTTAACCAGTAAAAATAAGATTCCACAAATGGATCATTTTGATTTTTAAGTGTTTTGTAGATGCCGACCCATTACATACTGTATATCATTGATGCATGGACTGTATTGGACTGGGCCACCAGGATACCAGGAAAACTCCCGGTGGGCTCAAAGGTCAGTGGGGCCCTCCTGCTCCTGACCATTTGGCCTGTTTCATGGCCATTCCCTATTTCACAAAAGAAGAGAAACAGATGGAAGGATAGATGCTAGCATGTAAATAAAATAGACTTGGAGAATAAAGTGAGGAATGGAGGAAAAATAGTTTGGAGAGTGGGCCCATGGGCCAAGGTTTTCTTGTAGGCCCCTGGGGTCCCAGTCCAACACTGTTCCAGCCTGCACTTCATTCTATCTGTTGAGAACAAGAGTTGGAACTAGGGGTAGGCAGCAAAGACACCAGCCTGAAATATCTACCACACTCCTTACACGTATCCTCCACAGCTCAAACCACCTATATAGAGGATCACTGCAGGAGATCAAGGTGAACCTATCATGAACAACTGTCCTACAAAACTTCAAAACTCAGACCCAATATTCAAGTTTCTTTGTATGAAACAAAAGCTGGTCTGCTGAGTATCACCTACAAGAATTTCTCCAAATACCCCATGAAACAGTTGGCATATGTGGATGCAAACAAGACCCCCAAGGTAATCCCACATTTTTTGGAGATACAGGTATATGGGAACTGTTATCCAGAATGCTCAGGACCTGGGGTTTTTCTGTAATTTGGATCTCCATAACTGAAGTCTGCTAAAAATCATTTAAATATTGAATAAACTGAATAGGCTTGTATTGCCTCCAATAAGGGGTAATTATATCTTAGTTGGGATCAAGTACAGGTACTGTTTTATTATTACAGAGAAAAGGGAATCATTTAACCATTAAATAAACCCAATAGGGCTGTTCTGCCCCCAATAAGGGGTAATTATATCTTAGTTGGGATCAAGTACAGGTACTGTTTTATTATTACAGAGAAAAGGGAATCATTTAACCATTAAATAAACCCAATAGGGCTGTTCTGCCCCCAATAAGGGGTAATTATATCTTAGTTGAGATCAAGTACAGGTACTGTTTTATTATTACAGAGAAAAGGGAATCATTTAACCATGAAATAAACCCAATAGGGCTGTTCTGCCCCCAATAAGGGGTAATTATATCTTAGTTGGGATCAAGTACAAGTACTGTTTTATTATTACAGAGAAAAGGGAATCATTTAACCATTAAATAAACCCAATAGGGCTGTTCTGCCCCCAATAAGGGGTAATTATATCTTAGTTGGGATCAAGTACAGGTACTGTTTTATTATTACAGAGAAAAGGGAATCATTTAACCATTAAATAAACCCAATAGGGCTGTTCTGCCCCCAATAAGGGGTAATTATATCTTAGTTGGGATCAAGTACAAGTACTGTTTTATTATTACAGAGAAAAGGGAATCATTTAACCATGAAATAAACCCAATAGGGCTGTTCTGCCCCCAATAAGGGGTAATTATATCTTAGTTGGGATCAAGTACAAGTTACTGTTTTATTATTACAGAGAAAAGGGAATCCATTTAAAAAATGTAAATTGATTATAATGGAGTCTATAGGAGACAGCCTTTTTGCAATTCAGAGCTTTGTGTATACCAGGTTTCTGGATAATCAATCCCACACCTGCACTATAAGTGCTACATGTGCCTATTGATATAGGTTTGTCTGTGCAATAAGGTTGCCAATTTGTCACAACTCAGATTTTCCTGTTGCTGACCAGAATCTATAGTCAGTAGTAACCACAAGCAGTTCAAGTACCTGTTGGTCTACATATTGGTACATTCCTCTCTGTAGCTGCAGAAATACCACTGAGCGTCTACCACTGAGACATTTACCCTTTATCATTTGGCTTTGACCAACAGAAGGTTTTCTAAGAAAGAAGTATTAAAACTGGGGCACTTTTATTTCTCTGGGTGGTTTTCTCACCACATTATATGGTTTGTAAGAGGAAAACTCAAGCAAACAAATAGAAGACTGAGCTCAATAAGCATCATTTCCAGCCTGAGACTATAAGGAATCCAGTTTTTGTACCAGAATATTTTGTTTGTAGCTATTCACCAGGGTTAAACAATTAATTTGTATATTACCACCATCCAGTTTGGATGTGCCGATTTTGTATTGGATCCGGACACACAAGATTCTTCAAGGTCAGAAATTCAAGGTAAGACATTTAAGATATTAAATAGCAGAAGATACACATAGGGGCAGATTTATCAAAATGCGAGTTTAGAGCTTAATACATAAAAACTCACCCACGTTCTATTCATTCCTATGGGATTTTTAGAACTGTGTTGATGAAAGGGTGCAAGTTCACCAGTTGATAAGCACTCTTCTTAAAACCCTATAGGAATGAATAGAGCATGGGTGAGATTTTTAATGTATTAAGCTCTAAACTCCTATTTTGATAAATTTGCCCCTAAGAGTATGAGATTTTGGTTGCAATAGATGGGCTACACCCGGCCCGGTGGCCACCAGATGGCTAGGCCTGCCTTACGGTATGGAGATACATATTATGGAAAGACCCCTTATCTGGAAAACCCCACAATATACTGAGAATATACCTGGGGTGTCTATGATCTTTACAACAGTCTGGATTTATTCCTAGGACAAAGCAAATGGCACATCACTACTCCATAAACCCAATATTACAATATTTAGTAAATGATAATCTGTTGAACATGTACAAATAGGCATTATTTTAGCACAATGGCACCCAAATTATAGATTTGGTCTCACTATGGGGGTCCAAAGTATGTTACTAACACTGAACCTTCATATGACCGACAGCAGTGATCCCCAACCAGTGACTCAGGGGCAACATGTTGCTCCCCAACCCCTTGGGTGTTGCTCTCAGTGCCCCCAAACCAGGGAGTTATTTTTGAATTCCTGACTTGGGGGCAAGTTTTGGTTGGATAAAAACAAGATTTCCTACCAAATAAAGCCCTCTGTAAGCTGATAGTGTGTATAGAGGCCCCTAATAGCCAATCACAGCCCTTATTTGGCACCTCCATGAACTTTTATGGTGGAACTTTTCTCTGTAATAATAAAACAGTACCTGTACTTGATCCCAACTAAGATATAATTACCCCTTATTGGGGGCAGAACAGCCCTATTGGGTTTATTTAATGGTTAAATTATTCCCTTTTCTCTGTAATAATAAAACAGTACCTGTACTTGATCCCAACTAAGATATAATTACCCCTTATTGGGGGCAGAACAGCCCTATTGGGTTTATTTAATGGTTAAATGATTCCCTTTTCTCTGTAATAATAAAACAGTACCTGTACTTGATCCCAACTAAGATATAATTACCCCTTATTGGGGGCAGAACAGCCCTATTGGGTTTATTTCATGGTTAAATGATTCCCTTTTCTCTGTAATAATAAAACAGTACCTGTACTTGATCCCAACTAAGATATAATTACCCCTTATTGGGGGCAGAACAGCCCTATTGGGTTTATTTCATGGTTAAATGATTCCCTTTTCTTTGTAATAATAAAACAGTACCTGTACTTGATGGTATCTAAAGCTGTATGAACCCATGTTGGCGGCAGAACAATCCTACTGGGTTTATTTCACTATTAAATATGTTTTAGTACCATTTTAGGCAGTACAGTAGTGGGCCAGTTAGTTGGCAAACCGCATGTTTATGGGGCCAAATTAAATCAAAATGATAATCTCATACAAAGCAGTCTATGGAGCCAATATGCACGCAGGGGGCCATAAAAATACCTTGGATGGCTACACCCAACCCATGGGCCCCAGGCCTGCCTTAAGGTATGGAGATGCAAATTATGGAAAGACCCCTTATCTGGAAAACCCCAGGTTTCGAGCATTCTGGATAACAGGTCCTATACCAACAACTTCAAATAAGGTCTTACAAAATGCCAGGAGTGGATCATTATGTCCCTAATGACATGGGGTTGGCTGATGTCTTTCCAGTACTGTAGGTATCAGTGACTCAGAAAACCACGCCTACTGCTGTGATCCAATCAAAACAAGAGTTACATGGCAGTAATAGTGGCAGCACCTACGTAACTTATATATCTATATCTATATATAATTTATTTCAGTTATATATAACTCTTGAAATTTTTGGTGTAGATCAGAATCATTAAATATGAACATCGTTATTTAAACCCAATACTTTGGGGGGACAATTATGTTTGATAAATATTAAAACAAGTGTAAAGGAAAATATCCAGGTCATGACTTGCAGTATCTAGTAAGTAACTGGCGTTGACTAGTAGTAAGGAGATCAGCTGACTAAACCAATAAACCAATGTGCATGTAGGGGAGATCAATACGGCAATTACTGCTGGCACTGGGCATGTATGGGGTTAAATCAACAATAACAAAGGGTTACAGATACCTGCTGTAGCCAAACACTGGCACTGTTTACTTAGTTAATCAGATATAACCGCTTATTACGGTTTATTTCTATTTGCTTAGGAATATTAGTTATGATCTATGGCCCTTATCTTTCCTTATCTAAATTACCAGCTCTAATCGCTTTACCACCCTGCGATCTAGAAGCACAGGATTACCGTAAATACTGGACTAGGTCAGCCAGTTTTTTCATTTTTCACTAAATTGTAGAACGTTGACCATTCGAAAAATACATTTTTGATATATAGGCGCCATAGAAGCAAATGTTTAACGATACACATAATGGAAATGCATTAAATATAGATAGAATACCCACAGTCAATCAAAGATAATCGTCACATATGTGACTCCCCTGCAGTCACAGGTAGTCTCTGGTTTTACTTAAAGGGGCGGTTCACCTTTAACTTAACTTTCAGTATGTTATAAAAAGTCCTATTCCAGCAACTTTGCAATTGGTCTTCATTAATACATTTTTTTTTTATAGTTTCTGAATGATTTGCCCTTCTCTTTGACATCATTCCAGCTTTCAAACAGGGGTCACTGACCCCAGCAACCAACACGCTGTTGCTCTGTGAGGCTACCATTTTATTATTATTGTTACCCTTTATTCCTTATCTTTAGTGATGGGCGAAATAATTTAGCAGGCATGGCTTTGCTGCGATTTTCTACGTTTCGCCATTGGCGGAATTTTTTGTGAAGTGCGCGAAAAAAAAAATTGTCACAAAAAAGTCGCGTGCATCATTTAAAAAAAAAAATTTTTTTTTGCCGCTCGCCATTTTCACCTTTTCAAATTTTTCCCGCTGTTTCAGATTCGTGAACTTTCCTGCGAAACGGGACAGATTCGCTCATCACTGCGTATCTTTCTATTCCGTCCCCTACCTATTCATATTCCAGTCTCTCATTGAAACCACTGTCTGGTTGCTCAGGTAAAGAAGGCTCTAGCAACCAGATAGCTGCTGAAATTCCACAGCTGAAGAGCTGTGGAACAAAAATAACATTAAAAAAATGCAAAAAAAATTAAAAATGAAGACCAACTGCAAATTGTCTCAGAATATCAATATTTATGTCTAGTGATGGGCGAAAAGTTTCGCCAGGCATGGATTCCCGGCGAATTTCCGCGTTTCGCCATTGGCGGATTGTTTCGCGAAACGGATGAAAAATTTCGCCGCAGAAAAATTCGCCGCACGTCCAAAAATTGTCGCCGGCGTCAAAAAAAGAATAGTCGCGGGCGACAAAATAATAGCCGCGGGTGACGAAATAATAGCCGCGTGCGACAAAACAATAGCCGTGCGACAAAACAATAGCCGCGTGCGACGAAACAATAGCCGCGTGCGACGAAACAATAGCCGCGTGCGACGAAACAATAGCCGCGTGCGACAAAACAATAGCCGCGTGCGACAAAACAATAGCCGTGCGACAAAACAATAGTCGCGGGCAACGAAACAATAGTCGCGGGCAACGAAACAATAGCCGCGTGCGACAAAACAATAGCCGCGTGCGACAAAACAATAGCCGCGCGAGAAAATAATAGGCGTGTGCGACGAAACAATAGCCGTGCGACAAAACAATAGCCGACAAATTTTTTTTGTCGCACGACATTTTCGCCGTTTTGCGAATTTTTCGCCGTTTCGCAGATCTTTTGAAAGATTCGCGAATTTTTCGGCGAAGCGAAACGGAACAGATTTGCTCATCACTATTTATATCATACTAGAAGTTAATTTAAAGGTAAACAACCCCTTTATATAGCTATTGGGATACAACGGATATACAGTATGTGCAATTCCATATATATTATGGTTGCCCCAAGTTTAATGTGTTGATGTCTTTTCCCTCCAGCTCACAATGTCTAATGGCTCAGAGTTCCACACGAGTGAGACTTCCATAGGAAACAACACAACAATATCAACCATCAATCTATTATCGTCCTTGGCCTTATTGATGACTTCTCTGTTTGGGTTGGTTGTCAACAGCCTTTACCTCTGGGTTCTCCGATTTAAAATGTGCAAGAGCGTCAACACCACTTGGTTTTCTCACTTAATTCTGGGTAATTCGGTTTTCACGCTGACCGTGCCGTTCCTGGCAGCTTATAGGCTCATGTCGCCCCATTGGATCTTTGGTGGCTTCCTATGCAAACTCATTAACGCCGCCATTGTTCTGTGTATGTATGCGAATATCATTTTTCTCACAATCATCAGCATGGATCGTTATGCGTTGGTCTATCACCCAGTTTGGTACAGAGGACACATGACCCACCGCTTTGCCTCCGCCATTTGCATTTCTATGTGGGGATTCACCATTTTGTGCAGTGCCCCGTATTTTGCATTCCGTCAGATCCGACTGTTGGATGACAACAAGACAACCATCTGCTACACCGACTACACACTTTACGGACTATGGGATAATCAGCCAAAGTCACAGATTCAAATGGAGTGGATTGTGTTCTTCATTAATCTAGCGTTGAGTTTTCTTCTGCCATTTTGTATCATCGCCGTTTGTTATCTCAAAATAGCTCTCAGGATGAAGAAGGGCAACCTGACCAGATCCAGCAAGCCGTACAAGATCATTTTCATAACTATAGTGTCTTTCTTTATATTTTTTATCCCCTACCATATATGGAAAGGAATGAGCATCGAGAAGGGAAAATTCCATAAAACCACTCGCGATGTGCTGAAGGTTATCATGACCTGCTCGTTCTGCTTCCATTATTGCTTCACCCCAATGCTTTACCTCTTCATTGTAGAGAACTTCAAAAAACTATTAAGGAAATCTGTAATCACCCTCTTTGAGACGGTTTTTTATGAACCAGTGAGCTCATAGAATGGAGATTTAGAAGAAAAGAAAGAAAGAAGCTTGAATATTTGTCACTATTGGCTATGAAGTGCAAATATTTTATCTGCGTGAAAACCATATTTTTACGGTCATTTTATTATTTCAACTGATTTACCTATATATGAAAGGTGAAAGTACATTCGTTCATGCTTTTATTTATTTATATTTTGCAATATAATATTAGTTATATAGTTTTGTTTGTCTTTCTAAACAGTCCATCAATGGTAACAATTGGCGAGACTAGTGTTTCTTTGAATTTCCCTGTATTGGTGGAGGAGCAGGGGTCCCCAACCCTATATAAAAAAGATTTTATGAGGGGATGCCCAATAAGGGCTTTGACTGGTTATTTAGTAGCCCAATATGAACTTGCAGCCTACATTAGGCTCTGTTTGGCAGAACACATGGTTTTATGTCTCCAGAACTTGCCTCCAAGCCAGAAATTCAAAAGTGAGCACCTGTTTCGAGGCCACTGGGAGCAACATCAAAGGAGTTGGTGAGCAAGATGTTACTCCTGAGCCACTGGTTGGGGATCATCGGTGGAGAAGGGATTAACCACACCGAACAAATAGTTAATCTTTATTTGCTGGATCCTACACAGCATGGTAGAGCATGGTTGGTACAATAATCAATCACTGATTGATTATATCTGAAAGTTTCATTCACTTGATGATGTTACACGGCTGTAGTATTTGCAATACACAGAGGTAGAATTCACTTATAGGTGAGCTAGTCTCCAGCGCTAGCAGATACTCACAGTGGTGTACTACTCCGAAATCTAATATTACTGAGCCTAACTGCTTGAGTCCCATTACTGGTGGGTGTCAAGGCAGGTAACTAATGCTCATTGTCAACTAACTATCTTCATCTCATCTTTCACTCCTAGAGTAAGCTACTACAGATCTTTCCTCCCACTGTCTTCTCCACTTAGACTCTCCAACACCAACCACACTCTTTAGCAAAAGGTGTCCAAAGAGACCAAGCCAATGGTGGCTTCCTTTCTAAAAGACTAGAGAAACCCGATACCCCAGGCCAACTATAGATCTGCCAGGGAATGCTTTGACCAGGAAAGGGAAACAGCTCCCCATCCCAAATGTGAAGAATGCTCTGTTATACAGAATGCTCTGTAATACAGATAGCTAGAATCTCAGCCATAAAGCAGGGCAGGACTGCTGCTTACAATGGGAGGGATCAGATAGGATCTGTGCCACTGTGACAGAATGCTCTGTTATACAGATAGCTAGAATCTCAGCCATAAAGCAGGGCAGGACTGCTGCTTACAATGGGGGGGATCAGATAGGATCTGTGCCACTGTGACAGAATGCTCTGTTATACAGATAGCTAGAATCTCAGCCATAAAGCAGGGCAGGACTGCTGCTTAACATGGGGGGGGGGTCAGATAGGATCTGTGCCACTGTGACAGAATGCTCTGTTATACAGATAGCTAGAATCTCAGCCATAAAGCAGGGCAGGACTGCTGCTTACAATGGGGGTCAGATAGGATCTGTGCCACTGTGACAGAATGCTCTGTTATACAGATAGCTAGAATCTCAGCCATAAAGCAGGGCAGGACTGCTGCTTACAATGGGGGGATCAGATAGGATCTGTGCCACTGTGACAGAATGCTCTGTTATACAGATAGCTAGAATCTCAGCCATAAAGCAGGGCAGGACTGCTGCTTACAATGGGGGGATCAGATAGGATCTGTGCCAGTGTGACAGAATGCTCTGTTATACAGATAGCTAGAATCTCAGCCATAAAGCAGGACAGGACTGCTGCTTACAATGGGGGGATCAGATAGGATCTGTGCCACTGTGACAGAATGCTCTGTTATACAGATAGCTAGAATCTCAGCCATAAAGCAGGGCAGGACTGCTACTTACAATGGGGGATCAGATAGGATCTGTGCCACTGTGACAGAATGCTCTGTTATACAGATAGCTAGAATCTCAGCCATAAAGCAGGGCAGGACTGCTGCTTACAATGGGGGGGATCAGATAGGATCTGTGCCTCTGTGACAGAATGCTCTGTTATACAGATAGCTAGAATCTCAGCCATAAAGCAGGGCAGGACTGCTGCTTACAATGGGGGGGATCAGATAGGATCTGTGCCACTGTGACAGAATGCTCTGTTATACAGATAGCTAGAATCTCAGCCATAAAGCAGTGCAGCACTATTTCTTTCAATGGGGATAAGCCACACAAATACAAACAGAATTTTTTTCATTACAATGACTTTATGAAACCACTCCTTTTGTTTGTTGTCTTTAATTGTTTTATTATTGTTCTATATTTGAATTTCAAGGACCTTTTCCATTTCAACATATATGGCTATTATTACTTTTTTTATCAATAATATCAGCATTTACCGACAGCTGGGAGTTTGACTGAACCTCACACCCCTACGCTGATTTCCTGACCACTGGGATCACAGGCAGTGAGTTACCAGGTGATCAGGAAAAGGCAATAAAATAATGTAAAGGAAATTTGTTTCCTTCCGCAACACTTGCAACTTTTTGCAAGTCTTTGGAAAATGTATAAATCACATGTTTTACAACAAGAATTCAAAATAAGGATCTATACTGGCTGAATTTTCTATTTCAGAATTTATATTTTTGACATTCTCATATTGTTTTATCCTCTTTTAATAAAACAAAAAGAAATCTTTGCTGTTTTTAGTAATAAACAGGTTGTTTCTGGCATTAAATTGTGTCATAGCTATTCCATTTACTTTCTGACAACATATAGCCTTCAGGAAACCACAATGGGCCTGATTCACTAAAGGGTGATAAAAATTATCGCATGCTTTTTCACGTTAAAAAACGCAAAATAACTTGTGCGCGATTCACCATAGTATTATCGCGTGCGAAAAATTGCCATTTTCGCATGGGGTATTTCTCGCACTAGTTTTACCATTTTGCGTTAATTTCCGCGCTGAAAAGAATACGATCGCATGATTCACTATAACTTTTGCGCGCTAAATATCGCATTCGGCTATACGAAAATTAACACCTACTACAGACAGGCGAAAAATTATACAAAAGTACAGTAAATGATTTTTTGCAATAAAATATGGACTTACAGTGTTATTTATTCAAGTCTGTGTTTCCCCCAGAGTGACGCAGCCGCCAGTTTGCAGCGAAATGGTCATTTTTAATACAGTAATTTTCTGCAAGTATTGGCGTGTATGGCTAACATGGCGTGCGTTCATTTGCGCAACTATTTCTATTTGGCTACAAGTGATGAAATGTTTCGCCAGGCATGGATTCGCAGCGAATTTTTGGACGTGCGTTGAATTTTTTCGCGGTGTATTTTTTCATGCGTTTCGCAAAACATCCGCCAATGGCAAAACGCATGAAAAAATTCGCCACGCAAAAATTCACCGCACATCTAAAAAAATTTTTTTGCCCGCACAACATTTTTGCCGTTTCGGGGATCTTTCGAAAGATTTGCTAATTTTTCACTAAAGAAACCAGAACACATTTGCTCATCACTAGTGGCTACTATTTATAAGCATCTACTATTTATATGTGGCTAATATTTATATACACCATTTATATGCTTCGACAATTTTTATACACTATTTCTATGCTACCATTCATATTCGGCGATTATTTGCGTAATTTAGCGCATGTACAGGCAAATACCGCATTGAAATAGTCTTTCGCGAGTTAAATAACGCTTGCAATATCGCGCGTAAAAAAGCGCGAGTATGCTTATAGTGAATCGTGCGAAAAATCGCCAAAATTAAGCGGCGGTAAAAATTTTAGCGCACAATAAGAATAGCGCACGTTTTATCGCCCTTTATTGAATCAGGACCAATATATCTTCTCATTGGATCATATTTGGATCATATAGAGCAGTGATCCCCAACCAGTGGCTCAGGGGCAACATGTTGCTCCCCAACCCCTTGGATGTTGTTCTCAGTGCCCCCAAACCAGGGAGTTATTTTTGAATTCCTGACTTGGGGGCAAGTTTTGGTTGAATAAAAACAAGATTTCCTACCAAATAAAGCCCCTGTAAGCTGATAGTGTGCATAGAGGCTGCCTAATAGCCAATCGTAGTCCTTATTTGGCTCCTCCATGAACGTTTATGGTGCTTGTGTTGCTCCCCAAGTCTTTTTACATCTGACATCAGAAAGGTTGGGGATCCCTGATATAGATAGAACAAGTTCTGAATATGCTAGCTGGCATTCAGTAAACATTTTATAAGGGCCCCAGGGACAGAAAGGAAAGATGGAGGGACAGGCCATGACTGGGCTAGGAAATATAGCCCATCTGTTTATTGGCCGGGCTGGAGTGAAGTATTTAGAACAGTAGGAAGTTGGCACCAGTTTATCTTTACTGCCCCAGGGCACAATATTGGGAACATGGTCAGTCACAGGCAAATGGGATTGCTCTACAAGGGAAAGCTTGGGCACAGGGGGTGGGGATAAAGACTCAAGTTATGTTCAGTGTTGGACTGGGGAAGCACTGGCCCACCGGGGCTGTTACTTGAAGAGCCCTCACAATCCCCAGGCCCCCCTGATGTATGTTCCCCATGAGCAAGCGCACATCCCGCGTTGTGTTCATTTTCCCTTCCTACTCTGAATCTTTCATTGAGTGGCGCAGGTCAACGGGGGCCCATGAGGGTCAGTGCCCACCGGGTTTTCACCCAGTGTCCCACGGGCCCAGTCTGACCCTGGTTATGTTTAATTAATACCAATAAATCAGCTGCAGACTTTTCAACCCAAAAGAGTTGTCTACGTGTTAATGGGTGAGAAGGGAGAGGTCACTACTTGACACTGCCCAAATCTTATCCAAATATTAACATTTTGAAAAATTGTTTTGTGAATTTTCCGCCGTTTCCCAAATTTTGCTGTCATTTCACCAATTTTCATTCGCTCATCACTAGTGGCCGTGGCTATGATCTTGCCAAGGTATTAAAACTCTAGTAACTGCTACAATAAAATCACATCTTTTTTTTTACAAATGCGATGGAGATCAGGATTTTATTTCGTTTCTGCACAAAGTTCTCCACCAATTACGGTCATCGTTTCTAATAATTGTGCCCCCTAGAGCTTCTACCTGGTTGCCAATAATGTTACTTGATACCATTGTTTTTTAAAGGGAATAGAGCTAAAAACATAGAAAGGCCTGTATGTTATTACAAAAAAGGGTGAGAACCCAAACTACAATCCCCTGTTGCGGTGAAACCGTGAAAGTGGCAGATATCATTATAGAAACCAAATGAAACCGATACTAGAAAATCTGAGTGGACGGATGTTCATTATTGGGTGAGGGGTGTTAATTTAATTATGAGTCACAATCACCTTATGAGGATATTGCTTTCAGTGCAATATAACATTAAGCAGTGGTTTAACTGAAAGTTACTGGGCCCCACACATAACTACTATCAATATTGGCAAGATGGCTTGTTAAACAAATTGCCACCCAATCCAAGTATATATATATATTTTTTTTTTTTTGTACACAAATATATACAATTTGACATGGAATGTCATACTGAAATGAAAGCAAAATTGCCACCAATAAGCAGTTTACTAAAGAACTTTCAACAAAATGAAAGCAGACATTGTCAGGAGTTGCCCACGACCGCAACGTCACATTGGGGTGCCACTTGGTGATACGTCGCCGTGTGATGTCATTGCATTGCATTCTGGGGCGAAAATTCAAAATAAATTGATGCTGAAGACCCAGGTTCAATGTTCAGATATAGATCTTTCTCTGTGAAGTTCCTGAATTCCTATTTTGGTTTGATCTATTGGTTCCTGACTTCCTGGTTTGTTCCTGACTATGTTGATTGCTGCCTGTCTCAACCTTTTGCCTGAATACGACTTTGAGCTTTTTTAAACCCTTGGATACTGCTTATTGGACCTTGTGAACTCCCTTCTTGGTCCTGACTTTGACCCTGGTGAAGGCCATTGGTACTTGACAACATCACAATAGGTCCTATGCCTTACTTTCCAAATAAAGGAGGAATTTTCAAATTTTTCCCAACAGCAAAAAAGGGGACGTTGTGCTCTCCACTACCACTACTACTGTGCTTTTCCAAGAAAAATGAGATTTACTTATTAAAGCAATTATGGCTGCTTACTCTCAGCAAGTAAATTCCACATAAAGTGACCAATGAATGCATTCAGAGAGAGATCTTAGTCGTACCAGTATATTAAAAGTTCTCTCTCGTAATACTATTATGTCTTCTGAAATGTAAAATGAGAGGTTACTCTATGATATTGCAGTTGTGCTAAAAGGTTTTGGGGTTTAATAAACTGATTTCATGATCATAATCGCCCGCTAAGCCCAGAGCGATGGAGATGAGTTGAGCAGCGAGCTGAGTTCATTGCAGACAAGCAGTAATATAACGCCGTCGCCTTGGTTTTGTGAGTCATTAGGGACTTTTGTGGTTTCCTTTTTATGTGGTTAAAGTTCTGCTTTGTGAGCTCGTGTATGTTACGTGGGTAATGGAGTTAATCACAAAGGTACGAAGCAGAAAGTGTAACTAAAGTTTTAAACGTGCAGCTTAAAGTAGGGAAGCAAAGGAGAATGTCTTCTCACCATGATTTCTGGAGTGTGGGGGCCAAGGTGGTGGGTCCCTGTCAAACCATGGTGATTACTACTTCCCTGGATGCTCTTTCTATAAACCGTCATCTATATTCCTATATTTATTCCTGAGTACAGATCTAGGCTGAGACCATATCTCTAATCACCTAATGACATAGGATTAGAACCCTCCTTCCAAGGAACACTCCCAAATCATTGTAGAGTGAGAGGATCCTCATGTCTAATCCATTCATCCCTTCTTGGATGTATTGCCTACAATCCAGCTGCTCTCAGGCAGACACTGTTACATTTATGACCCTCATCTCTCAGATGAGTCCTCACAATGGGTGGAGAAAGCATCAGATGAACCATAGGCTGTACCATATCTCCAACCATACGCAGTGCTTGAAAGTGGACCATTGGTTCTTGAATATGTCTATGAAGATTCTCATTCATCCGGGTTCAATGGAACCATTGTGATTGGATGTCTGTGACTCTACTACCATCAAGGGTTTAAATACCGGGGAATTCCCTACCAGTCATTTGAACTGAAGAAGTCACTCGGATGAGTGGTGAAATGTTTTCAAGAAAAACTCAGAAAAGTCCAGTTGTTTTAGACTTAATTTTACTAGATACTGTATATTGGTTCTTGAACATCAAATGAGTTTTATTCAAAGGTAGCAGCAAAAATAAACAAGTAGTATAATAATGCAACAAATGTGGTTGGTCAGTTACATTTACCAGTAGCGGGATATGCTTCTAGTGGTCTGGATCCCCTTTAGTGGAAGCGTCTCAGGGATATAAATATAGTCCCTCTCCAACTCCTTACTTTTGACACTATCTGAGTTGTAAGCTAGATAGGCTAGACTTAAAGAGCAGCTTTGGCTTCACTGAGGAGATGTAGTTTGGACATAGGTTCTCCTTGGACCTATCTCGCTTACAACTCATATAGTGTGTTAAATGGAAATCTACTATCTATATTCTACATCTTATTGATAGGGTCTGTTTCCCTCTATTCACTAAGTGATTGGCTTCAATTAGGGCACTAAACTTCTCACTGGGGCCTTATGCTTTACGCTCCCCAGCAAACCCACCCCCGGGACCAAGTAAAGTCCAAAGAGAAAGAGACAAGTGTTCCTTCCCCATATATAACCTAAAGGCAGGGGCAACTTATAATATAGATAGGCATACATGGGCACATCCCTCACCCAGGGAATAGTTTACAGCTTCCGGGACTTTTTGAGCTTGTTGTGAATTGGGTCTCCTACTCTTATTCTGGTGTAGATGACATGAGGGCTCTGGAAACACATAAGGAGGATTATGGATCATTATTATTCTAGGATACATGCAGTTATAAATAGTTCTATAGAAGGACAAATCTACAAAAATACATTTGACTAGGCAAAGATATGTTCCAGTTTGCCTAAATGATTTTCTTCTAATTGTTGTGTTTTCTCAGAGAAGTTCCAAAGTGGTTTGAAATCTGTGTTTCAGATTTCAGAATTAATTAGCTTCACAAATACAGCAATTAAAACAGCCAGTGCCAAACGTGAACAGAATAATAGATTGCGGGGAAAAAACACATTCTGAGCCCAGTTACATAAGATAAGAAAATTAGGGAATGCTCTGGGGAGATGAGGTAGGTCCAACTGCGTCACAGCCATGATTATTCTGGAAGCCAAACGTCTATTACTCCAAGAGGAACAATTAAATGTGGTGCACGGAGTTCTGAAAATAGGGTGAGGCCATTAAAGGTAAGAGGGGAATGCAGAGATATCGGAGAAGGGATCACAAATACTTGAGCTGCAGGAAGCCTTGCATTTCTGAGAACAATGTAGCAGAGGTAAGGTAACACCACTAAAAAGAGTAGTGAGAAATACATTTCCTCTTATAGGGGAAGAGCTGGTTTTTCGATGACCAGAGCACTTAAACCCTTTATGAGTCTTGACAATGAAGTCCCAACATTGTCTTTTCCACATTTCTAGAGTTCTGTTGGACCCTGTGTGGAGACACGTTGTTTATTAACACATAATGCCACTCGATATGATTGCCCTGGAAAAGGAGTCTAATTCTGTTTATTTTAGTTTTGCTTCCTAACATGATCATTTTATGTCAGAGTCTATGTCTATAGGCATGTAAGTAGGTAAAAGAAAGAATTAATTTATAAGTGTAAATAGTTAGCAATGTGCAGGTAGAGTCTATATAAGGCAGCACTGCTTTATTCTTCTTTCAGCCTGGTAACATCCAGTATCGGACTGGTCCACCAGGATACCAGGAATACTCCCAGTGGGCCCAGGTGTCAGTGGGCCCTCCTGCTCCTGACCATTTGGCCTACTTCATAGTCATTCCCTATTCAAGAATGAGACAAAAGAGAGGAGAAATAGATGGAAGGATAGATGCTAGCATGTAAATAAAGAGACTTGTAGAATTAAGTCATTGAGTGAGGAAAGGAGGAAAAGTAGTTTGGAGAGGGGGCCTATGGTCTATGGTTATGGTAACTTCTACAGAGAGACAGACGCCACTGAGTAAACCAGTTGGGCACTCAGTCCTTGGCAGGTTAACCAAACAGGTAGAGGATGGTAACTAGCTCACACACAAGACAGCTAAGTAAGGATGGCTTGAGTCCCCCAAGGTGTCAGTAATTGGGGCAGAGCCCTGGAGGGGATTGTACGCCAGATAGGAATCTTGAGTGTGGAGGATTAGTAGGTGGCCTTAGGTAGTGGCCTTGTAGTAAAGCTGTAATGAGACAGCTCGGATGAAGCTTGGGCACTGTAAGGAGACAGGGGTCCTGGAGGCCTCAAGGTTGATAATGTGACTTATACTTGTGAAACTGAAGGTATTCTGGTTGGTTTACTCCAGTCTGCACTACTCTGCCTTGTGAGAAGCCTACCATACAGTTCTCATTCAACACACTTTGTTGTGGTCCTGACTACTGTTCTCAGCAAAGGCCTAGACTGTTCCTGAGGGGTAAAGGTGAGGGCCGTGGGTACCAACTTTACAGGCACTTATGGTTTATTGTTTGCTGAGGTTAAATCCTTTAATGTTGCTTTAAAGGACATGTAAAGCCTACATTTGCCTACAATGTATATCAGTTGGGCACGTCTCCCCCACCCAAATGGCATTATTTGTACTGCATATATCCCCTCCGCTTGCAGCACCATCACATTTTCATAAAACAAATAGCAGTTTTTACCCGGTGGCCATTTTTCCTCAGATATATAATCAGATACATTTAAATCTGCAAACAGCATACACACACACAGACCCTTATTCAGCATACATTTAATCAACAATACAGGCTCACACAGGCACAACTGTGTGATAAAAGCTCTGCTTTGTTTTAGCTGAGCTCAGGAGAGGAGGTTAGGAGAAAAAAATCGAAGCAGAAAGCTAGAGCTGAGTTTCTGTGGGAACAAGCAATGCCATCTCTGTACTGGCTGCTAGACTGGGGGGCGTGTTTAGGAATCTGAGTTTAGAACAACTGAGCATGCCCACAAGCCAGAAATCAAAGGGGGGGGGGTGAGTGGGTTACAGGAAGAGAAGGAAATCTAAGTGATTAAGGGGGATGCTGCAGCCTCACTATTAACCTCTGAACAACCAGAGTGGCAGGTATTGAAAGATTTCACTTTTTCACTGATTACAGTGTGTGAGGTTTGCATGTCCTTTAATGGTGAAATATATCACATTGTAAGAACTCCATTACCCAGATTGCAGAAGAGCAACATTTGCTCTCATTTTAGCATAAACACTGCATTTATAAATGCCCATTTCAGAGTTTATACCAGATCTCTATGGACTGCTAGTCTGACCCAGCTGCTTGTTGTAAGGTCATTATGACCACCCACAAAAGACTTTGTTTGTAAGACAAGGAAGGCTGGGATAAAGAGGGAATATTTAGGTCCCAGGTCCTCCAGGTGGCAAAGTGACATTACATACACAGGTGACATCACTTCTGGTGATGTCACAGGGGGAAATGCGCCAGACCCCTCCCCCCCAGTTCCACTGCTGGATTTCTTCTGGTAAGTCTGGTGGTAGCTGGGGAGGGTCATTTTTTTACTTCATTGATTATATAGGAACGCAAGGGCCATCCCCCTAAGGCTGCCGCCCTGGGCACACTCCTTTGGGTGCCTATATAAAAATATACCAATATACAGCAATGTCATATTTCTGTGAGCCAATTAGAAGGGGAAAATAGAAGATTTTTGTGGCCCTTTCATCTGTAACATCACGGACAGAGCCTGCTTTGCTCCTTTAATAAACAGCACTAAGGAGTGTAGATAATAAAAGAAAAGTACTTTATTAACTAATGGAATACTTTAATACATTGGATGAAATGTGATACAAGGCACTTAGAAGCAAAGCAAGCTCAGTGTGCTCAGATCACAGTGACATAGCGATTTCCCCGGCCAGTTTGGCATTTCTGGAACAGCCCCAGGCAGCACGACACAAGAGCCACAAGGTAACTAATCCAACATAACACACTAAACTATATCCGGCTAGTAATCAGCACTACCAAGAGCCAATCAATCCACTGGTTTACTGTGTACAGATG
This sequence comes from Xenopus tropicalis, assembly GCF_000004195.4. Taxonomy (NCBI): domain Eukaryota; kingdom Metazoa; phylum Chordata; class Amphibia; order Anura; family Pipidae; genus Xenopus; species Xenopus tropicalis. Next base: position 120,681,411 of record NC_030683.2, on the reverse strand, counting down.
GTATTGTAGGGACCCATAGGGTTAAGCTTCCTATGGCTTTATAACCTACATCTTCACACCTTTACTGTTATTGGGCAAAGCCCTTATACTCAGGTTACAGTTAAACCACTATTTCCTATTGGTCTAGTCAGGTTGTTCACACCCCTTGCAGACTGATATAGGGCCACGGAGTAGAGATAGAGACAGGCCAGAATAAACCCTGATCCCTACTCATTTGGAGGACTCATATACTAGAGGTTATCAACCTGAAGGATCAGATATCTACCCAGACTACCTCCACAGGGGTATTAGCTGAAAGGTGTATTTACCCTGCCCAGACTCTACCAAGAGGTGGGATAAACCGGTGTACCCCCTCTCTTCTTCCTCAGAGTGTACTATTACTTAACTACTTAACTAATCTACCGCTGCCTGTCTGTGAGTATTGATAACCCTGCTTGCAATTGTGTCTTGGACAATAAACTGTATTATAGTTATACTACAAGAACCTTTCCACATGCCAATGATCCCCAACCAGTGGCTATGGGGCAACATGTTGCTCCCCAACCCCTTGGATGTTGCTCTCAGTGCCCCCAAACCAGGGAGTTATTTTTGAATTCCTGACTTGGGGGCAAGTTTTGGTTGAATAAAAACAAGATTTCCTACCAAATAAAGCCCTTGTAAGCTGATAGGGTGCATAGAGGCTGCCTAATAGCCAATCACAGCCCTTATTTGGTTCCTCCATGAACTTTTATGGTGCTTGTGTTGCTCCCCAAGTCTTTTTACATTTGACTGTGGCTCACAAGTAAGAAAAGTTGGGGATCCCTGCCCTAAGCTCTCCAACCATATCTACCCCAAATAAACACTCCACCCTGTAGGATAGTTCCTACCCATAAATACACACTATATTCTAGGATAGGGGTTATAGTTTATGCACCCTCTGCAGCATTCAGTCCAACTTTAACTACAGGAGTTTGCTTCTGAATTTTTTTAAACTTTGTAAAGGTTCTTCTGATCTGTAGATGGTCATGAGATGGTCATTTTTTACTCTGCTGTTCATCCACAATAAATAACACAAGAGCATATAAAAACCAGTTGGTAATCCATATACAGTTATGGAATCCATTAACTTCAAACCCGTTCTTTTATAATGACTTACAACTTAAAAATAATAGGTTTAAAACATAATTTGTAATATTAGTAGAATGTCTGTGTAACCAGACAAGCAGAATAAAATAGGGGTCTCTTTACCTGTTCTTGAGATGGCTACTTCATGGTCTTCATCAAAATTCTTCATTGAAGATAAATGGAGACCTAAAGAGTCAGACAGGGTTGAGTTACTGAACAAGACCACCATTCCCATTACTGTAAGATGTTACTATGTAGCAGGTATCCAGTAAACATTACCATTTGTAGGGTTATGTACTACATTCAATTATATTTCCTTTAGGGCAGTGATCCCCAACCAGTGGCTCGGGGGCAACATGTTGCTCACCAACCCCTTGGATATTGCTCCCAGTGGTCTCAAAGTAGGTGCCATTTTTAAATCTCTGGCTTGGAGACAAGTTTTGGAAGCCCAGAGATAATTTTACTTCAATCAGGGTAGTAGTCCACATGGGGCTACCAAATAGCCAATCACAGTCCTTATTTGGCAGCCCCAAAGAACTTTTTTCATGCTTGTGTTCCCCAACACCGTATATCTGTGTGGCTCAGGAGTGAAAACGATTGGGGATCCCTGATCTAGGGGATGATTGTTCAATTTTGGCTTTTTAAATCTGTTACTGAGCTAGATTTCCCGGCACAGTATATTGGCTTTAAAGAAATGCTGGGAGTTGTAGATGTACGGAAAAATCAATTTTATGTTTATTAGTGAAATTCTTTCAACCTCATATATATATATTCCAATGTCTTACACCCAATATTTGGGATCCAATATTCGGTCAGGTCCCTCATTACCTATTATATATTCAGGTATTGGATCCATTATCCAGAAACCTATTATTCAAAGAATTACAAAATGGCCATCTCTCATAGACTCCATTTTAATCAACTAATAATAATAATTTATTTTAAATGATTTCCTTGTTCTCTGTAATAATAAAACAGTATCTTGTACTTGATCCCAACTAAGATATAATTACCCCTTATTGGGGGCAGAATATCCCTATTGGGTTTATTTCATGGTTAAATGATTCCCTTTTCTCTGTAATAATAAAACAGTACCTGTACTTGATCCCAACTAAGATATAATTACCCCTTATTGGGGCAGAACAGCCCTATTGGGTTTATTTCATGGTTAAATGATTCCCTTTTCTCTGTAATAATAAAACATTACCTGTACTTGATCCCAACTAAGATATAATTACCCCTTATTGGGGGCAGAACAGTCCTATTGGGTTTATTTCATGGTTAAATGATTCCCTTTATTGGGGGCAGAACAGCCCTATTGGGTTTATTTAATGGTTAAATGATTCCCTTTTCTCTGTAATAATAAAACAGTACCTGTACTTGATCCCAACTAAGATATAATTACCCCTTATTGGGGCAGAACAGCCCTATTGGGTTTATTTAATGGTTAAATGATTCCCTTTATTGGGGGCAGAACAGCCCTATTGGGTTTATTTAATGGTTAAATGATTCCCTTTTCTCTGTAATAATAAAACAGTACCTGTACTTGATCCCAACTAAGATATAATTACCCCTTATTGGGGCAGAACAGTCCTATTGGGTTTATTTAATGGTTAAATGATTCTTTTTTCTCTGTAATAATAAAACAGTACCTGTACTTGATCCCAACTAAGATGTAATTACCCCTTATTGGGGGCAGAACAGCCCTATTGGGTTTATTTCATGGTTAAATGATTCCCTTTTCTCTGTAATAATAAAACAGTACCTGTACTTGATCCCAACTAAGATATAATTACCCCTTATTGGGGCAGAACAGCCCTATTGGGTTTATTTCATGGTTAAATGATTCCCTTTTCTCTGTAATAATAAAACAGTACCTGTACTTGATCCCAACTAAGATATAATTACCCCTTATTGGGGGCAGAACAGCCCTATTGGGTTTATTTCATGGTTAAATGATTCCCTTTTCTCTGTAATAATAAAACAGTACCTGTACTTGATCCCAACTAAGATATAATTACCCCTTATTGGGGCAGAACAGCCCTATTGGGTTTATTTCATGGTTAAATGATTCCCTTTTCTCTGTAATAATAAAACAGTACCTGTACTTGATCCCAACTAAGATATAATTACCCCTTATTGGGGGCAGAACAGCCCTATTGGGTTTATTTCATGGTTAAATGATTCCCTTTTCTCTGTAATAATAAAACAGTACCTGCACTTGATCCCAACTAAGATATAATGAAAATAATTAAAGATTCAGAAAGAGAATACGGTAATAAAAAAAAAAAGAAGCTAGATGGGCCCCTGATCACACTGGGCCCCTAGGGTTTAGCTTAGGTAAGCCTATGCATTAATCTGCCCCAAATCCTTTAAAAGCCTTGCATTCAAGGAACACAGCTTCTCCCTCAGACTGTGTAATGACTATACTGGCACGGTGCCATAGCAGAATGGCAATTCACCAGCCAGCGGTAATTTAACGACTTGACTGTTTGTTTGCTCAGTGAATGCAAAAAAAAAACCAACCTGAACTGATTTGCAGCGGTGCTGCCTGGAGCGTTAGTGGGCCTAATGTAGTAGGGCAATGTGAATGTATAAGCCCTTGTGTAAGCAAGAGGGGTAATTATGGGGAAGGAATGCAGGTTGTAGTTCAGTATTATGTGCAGCCACATTTGGGCATCACCCTATATGAGTGTGTTATAGGTAGAAACCAATGTAGCTCTACTATATTTTTTATTTCTAAAAGACCTTTGGACACGAAGATGATGGTTGCCTTACACTATATTGGGGCTTACTTTTTATGAATATATATGAAGGCTCGTTTACAAACGCAAAAGCAAAAACATACAGTGTACCAATTGCTATGTTCTTTAACAATAGAGCATTTTTTTACGCCAGATATAGCGGGTGCATTATATACTGGTGTGGACCCAAATAAACATCTGCTTTGGTAAACTGCCACGCAAGTTAGTGGCATCATTTAACGTGCTGTGCCTTTAACGTTCTAGTTAGATAGGAACCAGGAAGTTGGGCCACTGACAAAGTCTGACTCTTCAGTAAGTAGTGGTTCCCCAACATTGCCCTTTGGGGGCCCTGGAATTTCTGCTGTGGTACTAGCTGGGAACCTACTAACCTCGGAGTTTAAGATGACCAAAATGCGGAATACAGACAAGGACGAGACAAAAATGTGGTCAATTCAGGGTAAGGTCAAGGCAGGCAGCAAGTATCATGGTCAGGAAAAAAAGGCTTAGCAGGATCTAAGGCAACCAGAAGCGAGCTTGGGCAAAGAAGGAATCAGAGGACAGGTTTAAATTGGGAGTTTTAAAAGAAAGGAATATAAAGGAAGTGAAGAAAAAGGAAGTAAACAAAAAACCATAACCAAGATGGCGCTTTTGGCTTCAAAATGTACAACTGAGCATGTCATGATGTCACCGCGCATGCTTTCAGATTTGTCATTCTGTTTAGATTAAAATTGTCCTTAATTATAAAATTCAATATAAATTCTTATGAACAGTGAGGGTTTGGGTTGAGCTCTTTCTCCCACTCTCCCTGCCCGTGACCTTACTCTGCTGGCTTCCACCTCTGGCAACCTCTATTACTAGTCATTCACCTGTCCCACCCCCTTTCATGACATCAGAGTTGGGGGTTCAGGCACGGGTCTATAAAGAGAGGGGTCTTGCTGGGTCGGGTTGGGTTGGAAAAGGGCAGATTAGGGTTGGGTGCGGCTCATTTTTTTTGCCGATCTGCACATCCCTAGAACAGGGGCATAGTATGGACATGGTTATTTATACTGTATATATTAGGGATGCACCAAACCCAGTTTTTTTTACGAACCCAGTGTTACCACTGTGCAGGCTGGTGGTGGTGGTGTAATGGTGTGGGGGATGTTTTCTTGGCACACTTTATGTCCCTTAGTGCCAATTGGGCATCGTTTAAATGCCACGGCCTACCTGAGCATTGTTTCTGACCATGTCCATCCCTTTATGACCACCATGATGGCTACTTCCAGCAGGATAATGCACCATGTCACAAAGCTCGAATCATTTCAAATTGGTTTCTTGAACATGACAATGAGTTCACTGTACTAAAATGGCCCCCACAGTCACCAGATCTCAACCCAATAGAGCATCTTTGGGATGTGGTGGGACGGGAGCTTCGTGCCCTGGATGTGCATCCCACAAATCTCCATCAACTGCAAGATGCTATCCTATCAATATGGGCCAACATTTCTAAAGAATGCTTTCAGCACCTTGTTGAATCAATGCACCGTATTACACTGTATTAGTATGGTGAGAAAGGTCCTAATGAGGACCGAAATGTCGGTTTTAACGATATATTTTCAATAAATTTTTGATAAAACATTGAAGGGTGTGCTGGCCACAGATGATTATTTTCTATAGATATATATGTATTGTACCTTTAAGGTATAGAAGTAGAGAAACAACAAGATGAAGCAAAGTAATGAAATTATGAATGGGGTCTCACACAGCCTACAAGTGAATCCTTATACAGTACAGCTTTTACTTTTTAAAAATTCTCTGCGCGTTTCCCTTGAGTTATTGGCTGCCGTTTCGGTGAATTGATGGGAAATTACGGGAGTAATGCAGAACTTTAGGTAATGTGGATTTGAGAGGAACAATAGTAATCTCTTCTTTTCAGAAAGCCTGTTCTGTTTTTAGCAGACGGCAAGGTCACTTGTATATAAAACACAACAGACTCTCACAATATGGAATTTCAGTTAGAATGTTGCAACATATGTCAGAACATTCTGTTTATCACTGTAAGTGACTCAGCTGGCCAACGGCAAAACAAGATTTAGAGCTGAATATAGGGGTCCAAGGTTGAAAACTGTTAAATAATGACTTCAATTATGTCAATTAAATGGTTCAGTCATTTCTAACACTAAACAAGAATATGTAGGCAGTTTCACTTTAGTACTTCATCAAAGAAGCTGATAAAAGGAAATACCAATCCACTCAGAAGCCCCTGATAATGAGTTGCTGAAAGGCTGCTGCTTAGAGAAGGGAGGGGATTTGAACAAACTGTCCTGATTAAAGGGGGAAGGGGGGTAAATTTAGTAAAAATAGCCCACATTTTTATTTGTGCTCTATAATGACATAAAAATAGGGAAATATGATGAAAACAATAGGCAGAAGTCCTGTTTATAGGGCTCATTTTAAGCAAAAGTGTTTTTAGGTGTATACTGTCCCTTTAAAATTCAATCTCCCCAGCTTATGTCCTGGTATCCGGCTGCCTAGCAACATGGGCAAGTAACAGCACTCGCTGACCCAACCTTCCTTCCAGCTATTGATGCCGGAGAGTTAGAAGCAACCCACCTGTGTAAATGGCTTCATGCAAGCTTTTGTAATTAACGAGCTCAGCATTAACAACCCCCTGAAATGCATTAAAATCCATTTTCACTTCTTTTCTTCTAGAGACCCATTAACATACATTTCTGTGGTGTGAGTTAGAGCTGATGCCGAACAAATACTTCTTAGGCTGGAATTCAGTTGCAATTTTAAACTTTAGTTCACCTTTAAACTTAAAAGGGCCATTGGAAATACAGGTATCGGACCCCTTATCCGGAAACCCGTTATCCAGAAAGCTCCGAATTACGGAAAGCCTGTCTCCCATAGACTCCATTTTAATCAAATAATTCAGAATTTTAAAACTGATTTCCTTTTTCTCTGTAATAATAAAACTGTACCGTGTAATTGTTCTAAACTAATATATAAATAATCCTTATTGGGTGCAAAACAATCCTGTTGGGTTTAATTAATGTTTTATTGATTTTTTTGTAGACTTAAGGTGTGGAGATCCAAATTACGGAAAGACCCCTTATCCGGAATACCCTTGGTCCCGAGCATTCTGGATAACAGGTCCTATACCTGTACACCCGGTCAGTATTTTACTTGCCTAGGTGGTAAAATACCAGCCAAGGCTGGGTCCTATATTACAAATTTACCAGCAATGTACTTTTACCGGCAATGTATGATTACTAATTGTAACAACTAGTAATCCCCCAGCTCCAACTAGGCAGCCAAACAATATTTGCTTCAATGTGGCCTTGATTTCCTCTGACTCCGCCCCCAATTATGTCATGACCCTGACTACCTGCCCCTTTGGAAACACACGCCCCTGCCTAACCAGTATAAATGTAGCAAAATGGTGGCAATGCTAGTGCTATTCTGTACTGGGGGGGTCACATTGCTCTAATGTACTGGAAGTGGGGGGCAGTACTGGGGGTTGCTAGGGGTAGCAATGCTATTCTATGTTGTGGGTTGCTGGGGATCATACTGCCGATTAATACTCTGTTATGCTAGAATATACAATTCCTCCTTTGTTGTGGCTACAGTGTCATTTTATGCTGGAGGTTACTGGGAAACACAGTGCTGGGGGGATGGGGGATGCTGGGGGTTGCCTGGAGTTACAGTGCTATTGTATGCGTTGGTATAATGGAAGACACAGTATTGTTATGTATTGGGGATACACTTTGCACCCAGTCCCATGGTTAGTGCCTAAAGTAGGGATCCCCAACCTTTTATACCCGTAAGCCACATTCAAATGAAAAAAGTGTTAAGGAGCAACACAAGCAGTGTGGGGGTGCAAATAAGGGCTATTTGGTAGCCCCTATGTTGACTGGGAGCCTACAGAAGGCTCTGTTTGGCTTCAACACTTGCCTTCAAGTCAGAAATTCAAAAATAACTACCTGCTTTGAGGCCACTGAGAGCAACATCCAAGGGGTTTGGGAGCAACATGTTGTCCCTGAGCCACTGGTTGGGGATCACTGGCACAGAATGTTTTCTCTTCTTGTGAATACAGCAGTGATTGCATTGGGCAGCACTGTATTCATTATAGGGGAAGCAGTATGTAGGGACCCCCTGGCTTCCACTCACTCACAGAGCTCCATTCTGCATTGAATTGAAATGCAGCCATTCCAAACCCAGCCAGGTCTCCTCTCCTTGATTATAAGGAAAATTGTCTCTATCTTTGCTGATACCATGATTTTAGCCCAAAACTGCTCATATTTGCATTTTTGGATCCAAATTTGCCTGTACTGGGGGTGTCAGGCGCATTTTCATTATAGTCAATGAAAAACATGAATTTGTCACACACACATTTGTTATACACGTGGAACAAAGAGTTAAAACACACATTGCTCTGCCATGAATGGTATGGTCCCCATGTGAGTAAGTGAATTAACCACGTTCTAGTTAAATGTATGAACTTATGATTGGTCATAAAGTTCATATTATACAATAGCCTAACCCAAGGTGAGAGAGGAAAGGTGGAACAGTATTTAAATGCGGTATTATAGCTATAAATGCTTTGTGCATAAACCAAGTACAAATATAATAGAGTTGGAATAAAAAGAGACAAAATATGTTGTTCTGAGAAATTACAAAAGGAGTAATAAAGAGAATAAAGTGAGCAATATTGGCTCCCCAGAACAACTGCAAATGTTTCTTCCCTAATGTAAAACTGTCTTTACTGAGACAACATTGTCCTGTTGGGACAGCAGGCTACTTGCTACACAACTATTACACAGCTATTACAACCTTTAAGTCAAAGCAAAAAATATAAACTAGACCAGAAATCTCCACTCCTCAGTACGGGCAGTTTTACAGTAGGGCAGAAACATTTGCAATTGTTCTGGGGAGCCAGTATTAGATAGACTCTTTGGGAAGGGAAATGTAGATAAAAGTACAAAGGGCATATTATATAACCCAATCCCGCCCCCCTCAGCTGCAACTTCTAGCATCCTACTGACAGTAGAAGACTGTTGGAAATATTTGTGGGAGTATAACAAGAGCTGGGGGCTGTAGTTTGGAATTCCCTGCCCTGCATTAATGAGTAAAATTAGCTGTTTCTTGAGTAACTTGCTCATTCAAGTATCTATTAGCATTCAAGCCTTTACTACAGAAATTCACATGTCAAACCAAGACTATAGGAAAGTTCAGGAAGCTGGTCTTGTATAAAGTCTTGGAGCGGAGAGGAGAGGAAAGGAGGAGAAGGAGAGGAGAAGTTGGGAGAAGGAGAGTATTCTATTAGTATTTAAGCCTTTACTACAGAAATTCACATGTCAAAGTCTTGGAGAGGAGGAGAAGGAGAAGCAGAGGAAAAGGAGACGAGAGGAGGAGAAGGAGAGGAAAAGGAGATGAGAGGAGGAGAAGTAGGAGAGGAGGAGAAGTAGGAGAGGAGAAGGAGAGGAGAGGAGAGAAGGAGAGGAGGAGAAGAAGGAGAGGAGAAGAGAGAAGAAGAAGGAGAGGAGAAGGAAAGGTGAGGAGGAGAAGGAGAAGGAAAGGAGAGGAGAGGAGGAGAAGAAGGAGAGGAGAAGAGAGAAGGAGAGGAGGAGAAGAAGGAGAGGAGAAGAGAGAAGAAGAAGGAGAGGAGAAGGAAAGGTGAGGATGAGAAGGAGAAGGAAAGGAAAGGAAAGGAGAGGAGAGGAGAGGAGAGGAGGAGAAGGAGAGGAGAGGAGGAGAAGAAGGAGAGGAGAAGAGAGAAGGAGAGGAGGAGAAGAGAGAAGAAGAAGGAGAGGAGAAGGAAAGGTGAGGAGGAGAAGGAGAAGAAAAGGAGAGGAGAGGAGGAGAAGGAGAGGAGAGGAGGAGAAGAAGAAGGAAAGGAGAGGAGGAGAAGGAGAGGAGAGGAGAGGAGGAGAAGAAGAAGGAGAGGAGAAGAGGAAGAGAGAAAAATGTGTCTGTTTAACCAGAAGCAGGAATATATAATGAAGCTTGGCTGGAGATCTCTAAAGCAAAATAACAACCAAATAAACAAAAATGACTTCCAGAGAGCAGACACATTTATCAGGGCCCCCACAGTGTAACACCATAGAATCTATGGGATATGCACATGAAGCTTAGCAAATGGAATACAATTATAACAATGCCAAGCCATTTCATTGTAAATTCTGGGAGTTCAATAAATATAGCACAGATGATATTGATATTAATATTGTGACCCTAAAACCCCATAGGCAACTATTGTGGCTATAGGGATCATTTATCTGAGGGATAACTAAGTGCAAGAAGGGTCATTTAGGATATACCCTACTGTGCCAGAGCACCAATGAGCACTGAGTATGCTGCCCCCATGAATACAGTGCTGCCAAATGATAGATGGATAAATAGATAGATGGATATTTGTGTTCTTTCTTACTGAATGTATCATTTGGTACAAAGAGAGCACAATGAAATTGCAAAGAGATCCATGAAGAGCTACAACTACAGTATAATCTATGTGGTACAGCTACTTGAGCTACAAAGAAGGGCTTATAAAAGGCACCTTTTGGCGGATATGAATCATCTGTACAAAGCCAACGTCAGCACAAGCAGTCCAAGGAACCCAAGGCCATGCCTTGCATCTCAACTGAAGCATGAGAAATAGGTCCTTGATCAAAAAAAACTTCTCATTGGGCAGATATGGTGACAGTTACTTCTACTAATGATTGACTCCCAGTAGCTTTCTTGTCCCCTTGTTTTTTTCCCCAGATCAGTCCTGAGGGCATCTATGTTTGTCCTTCTTGTTTGACAAGAGCTGGAAAGATCTTCCCTGGAGAAAGTTGCAACTGTCAGACCAGATTTCACTCTAAATGGAAAGCTGAAGTGCAACTGTCAGTTAAAGTCCTGGGTGCCACCTGGTTCAGCCAGATTGGTGTCCAAAACTTAATGAGACATTAGCAATAAAGTCCCACCCAAGTGGCAACTGAAGACGCTCTCAACTACTTCAATTGGTAGCAATTTAACGATGATTACAGAGATTCCTCATTACACGGCCTGTGACTGACTTCCCGAGCGCTCGTGCCAATAAAGGCACTTGAGAAGTGATTCCAGAAGCCACTAAACAAAAGCACAATTTAACCATAACAGATTTTATTCCCCACGACACCCGCGGGCTCCATTAACCCATTGCTAGAGAGGAAATGCAAAACAATAGGCCCTTAAGCCGGAACAGCGAACAACAAAGCTTGATCCATTGAGTTATCGCTGGGGAAGGACAGAGCCAACTGTATAGGGGGAATGAATTTGTTGCCATAGTAGCTCAACGAAAACCTGCTCTTATAAACTCTTTATTAACAAGAATTCTTTATTATCCTCATTGATCAATTAGTTGAAAGTTGCACACAGGACACAAGTGCCGCATTAATGTAGATTCAGAGCTGAACTGCAACTGAACTGTCACATCTTTTCTTCAATTTTATTGCACCTTGCACTTCAAGCACAAGCCTATACTGACCTATACTAAATACTGTGCAAGCCCCAGGCTGATATATTCAGTATTTAATGTTTTTAAAGGGGAACTTAACTTTGTTAAAGAGATACTGTGATGATTTTTATGGGGTACTTTTTATTTCTAAATTATACTGTTTACATAGCGAATAATTCCCTCTGCCATTTAACCTTTTATTCTTGAACCAACAAATGTATTTGTAGCTGTAATGTTGGTGTGTAGGCGCCATTTGTGCATTGTGCCTGAGTCTGAGCTTTCAGCCAGCGCTACACAGCGCTTCGTTTGAAATTATCGGCTCAGAGTGGGGCCTGTTATTTGGGTTAAACGATTCTAGTGCATCTTGATCTAAACAAGAGTTTATCTATTGAAGTCTGATATGGAAATAAACTGATACCCCCAGATTAAAGAAGAAAAACACAGAATTTATTTACACTACAGCAATTATTCTGATTCATTTTCACCATTGCTTCTAAAATGTGCCTGGCAGTTTTGGTCAAACAGATATTATTGAGTTAGAGAGGGTCCAGAGAAGGGCAACTAAGCTGGTAAAGGGTATGGAAAGTCTCAGTTATGGGGAAAGGCTGGCCAAGTTGGGTTTGTTTACACTGGGGAGAGGGACCGGGCAGATTGCCATCTTGGAGTCAGGAAGGAATTGTTTCCCCTCTGGGGCAAATTAGAGAGGCTTCAGATGGGGGTTTTTGCCTTCCTCTGGAGCAACTAGCAGTTAGGCAGGTTATATATAGGCATTATGGGTGAACGTGATGGATGTACGTCTTTTTTCAACCTAACTTACTATGTTACTATGTGGCACCTCCTGAGCTTCTAAAAATTGCAGCTATTAAAGAGCCCCAAATTCCCGTGTGCTATTGCCCCGAAGGGCCACTAACTTATAGTGGATGGTTATTGTCATTTTATTCACTGATCCCCTTGAACACCCACCCTACCCATCAGGCCGACTATAGCCCTCAGTACCATAACACAAGGATATTAAGTTCTTGTTCCAAACTGGCCACCTTTCCAACTCTTGCTGGTTTGCTTACCTAAGATGTATAAATAACTTTGGTACATTCCATTCTGTTCCTAAGCGCATTGGATCACTAATTCCTGCCACTGAATCTGCAGAAACAGTTTGATTATTCATTCGCTGCTAAATATAGTGGCCCCCCCTATGTCAGCCAATTAGTGTCTGATTTTATAAAACCCAAGGCTGCTGTTTTGGATAATCTCACAAACAATCTCCAATTAGGGATACAAAAAGCATGGGTGCAAATTTGTCCCTTTATGTAATTGTGTGTGTTTACAGAATGTTTTAGCTCTTTTTTCCCCAGTGTTAAAGACCAGAACCCACATCCCTGTACACAAACCATAAACCTGCTGAAACCCATAGCACTGTTAGTATATCAAAGAGAGCACAATTTTAATGTTCCACTTTGAAATTTGTATTTCTTCAATGTCCAAAACGTATTGTTTAAACCTTAAAACACCCTAGCATTGTATATAGGAACCTGTATGTATTAATGTTGTTGCATTGGGTGCTAAGTACCTTAACTCTGGGGCACTAAAATATTATTTTGACTAGTCTTAAGGGCAAATGCCCATACCTGGTGCACTCTGTGTCTCTCTGTTACCCAACCACTTAGACTGTAAGCTCTATGGGGCAGGGACCTGCTTCCTACTGTGTCTCATACCCCATGGCACTTACTCCCTGTGTATTTATACTTATTTATTGTATTTATTATATCGCTTGTCCTCCCTGCGTGTAATTGTGTATATTGTAAGATTGTACAGCACTGCATGTCCTTGTGGCGCTTTATAAATAAAGTTATACATCTGTTCAATTCATCTCCTATGTGTGCCAAAACCAGACACAATGGCATTTCCAATAATTTTACCTTGGAAAAGCTTACAGTTTTATGTATTTCCTATTATTTTGTCAGGATATTTTATTCCTGAGAAATGTCTTATTTTATCTACAATGGGGCCCCAATGGAAAAAAAAAAATCTCAGTGCACACATGGCCATAAACATGACCCACCACAGGCAAGCCTATTACACCCTGACCATGCCCATGATCATCCCAAATCCCACCCATGCAAGTCCCACCCACATTGTGACCTACTACTTTTATTTCTTGGGGCCCTGACTGGAGAACACCCATTACTCTTCTGATGGTGTCCCTGCTTATAACCCTTAGCAGCCAATGAGACATTTTGTTAAGCTGGTCAGACATGGGAAGATAACAACTATCATGTTGGCAGCTTATTGGCCCATAGATGGGCCGCTTCCAGTGGCCTGCCCAATAGGTAGCTTGCTTACTACAATCAGCCAGGTTTAATACTGACAGTGGACATGTTTCAAGTTGGTGCATTGATGTATTCCTCTTCTGACAGGTCTCCCCTGACCAGGGGGTCAATGACTGGATTCTGTATGACTATGGTGTATAGTGTACAGGACATTATTGTAGTTTTTCCCTCTCGTATAATGTAGTTATGAATAGGTGGCTCTTTCTGACTGGAGCCCTCGTGAGTGAATAGGCTTTAGAGTCTTTACACTGCCTTCCCTCGTAGCATTTGTCTGTAGGAACGACCTGTTGTTCTATTATGCATAGACTTGGCCTTGTTGAAGTGCAAGATGGCCCCATTCAGTGAATAAATGGTATTTAGATAAATTGCCTCTTTCAATTCATCTGTATTCTACAAATTTGGTAAATAAGCAGAACACTGAGTTTCTCTTGCTCAGATATTCAGGGAATAAGTGTTTGTGAAGGTGAAACCAGTTCCATTACTTAGTTGCTCTCGGCTTTTTCTGGCATAATGAAGAGGAAAGAATATGTCTGAGGTCTGAGCAATGGCACAGACAGTACCAGTCACAAACTGGAAAAGAAGCTGCTCAGTAACTAATGAGTGAATGGAGTGCGGGTAATAATATACAGGTATATTAGGGGGCAGTTTAACCATTACTCAAAAATGTAGAGCAAAATTAAAAAACAAGTGGCCTCATTTATGATATGGCAAACTGCAAATAATGGGTAGAAAGGTGGGATATACGTGAGCATTGCCTGCAAGGCAGGATAAATAAGCATTGGGCAGTCTGAAGGCAAGGTATGGGGGCAGAGTTGATAAGGAATACAGAAGGGTAAGGGCAGGGTGCAAGTTGGGAATATATAGAATTATGGGGCAGGGTTAAAAGGGAATAAGGTAAGACAAGTTGTATAAGGAAATAACAAGATGGGGCAGGGTGGGTATAGAACAGGGCAAGGGCCAAGGTGTATAAGAAATAAGTAGCAGAATGTATAAGGAATAGGGCAGAGTGTATAAGGGAGGGCAGAAACAAGAGCCCCTCTGCCCTCACCCATTATCAGTATATATAGAACATTAAGACATTCTGTGCACTAAGCTATTAGGAAATGCTCTTCCCTTTAAACAAAACAATCAGTCTAAGGGACCAATATCGGCAGCTACAATCGTCTCGTGTATGGCCACCTATAGGCTGCACTGTTTCTGGAATAATCACCTTGACTTCTTGGAGGAGAGGTATCTGACCTTGATGCCCCCACCCATATTCTACCCTTTCTGATGTCAGTGCATACGTTAACTGGCTAGGGTCGCACTGGGCCGCTGGTTGTGGTGGGCCCTGGTGGCCCAGACCCGATCCCCATAGGGTGCTCCACCGATCCTCCGGTCTCTCTTCCCCAACACGCTGCAGGTAAATTTCATTTACGTACGCTTGGGGAGGGGGTCAGATGGGTGGGGGTCTGGCCCCTGTGGGGAGGTGTGTGAAAGCTGTTGTGGGGGTCATTGGGGGGTGGAGGGGCCCCTGAGGCAGAAGCCCCGGTGGGCCCTACACCCCTCAGTCCGACTCTGCAACTGGTTCACTCAATGTGATTTTAAAGCTGCAATAATTCAACAGAACTTGCCCCAGAGTGAAGATGCAATTCAAGAAATATCACGTTTCCAAGTCAAGTAAAGGCAATTTCAAAGTTACAGAGAATGGGCAGTATAAACAACAACAACAAGTAAACATAAAGCATTAATGAAAAGCCGTCTCATACCCTAAAGGTTTTCAGTGACTACAAGACTGGCCTTCTATCTCCCGTTGCTTCCATGCCTCTCACGTAGCAACATTACAGCCCCAGAAATGCATGCAAATCGTATTTCTGATCAATGTTCTAATGGGTAATTATCATGTCCGGAGCAGCAATTAATTTAACGTGAAGCATCTGCGGTTTTGTATTGTACTTCCCTGCGGGCATCAGAATTCTCTCTCATTAGCCCTTATCTCTCATTCACACTCTTCCTTTGTTACGTTTCACCCACCACCCAAAAAAAAACATTTATATTTATATATATTCTTTTAATGATAACCAAGTAACCAGATGCAGGAATAAAATTACCCATATGATTCCTTATGTGGCACTGTCTTTAGACAGTGGGAAATGACTTTACTTATGGAGAGGACTAATCCATATCGCAATGACTCAAAGACATGGGGGCAATTGCTTTATTTTTGCACAATACATTTTGCAAATAACATCAAATATTGAATAGAAGCACCCTGAATTATGCTGACAGGGTAAAGGGTGGCAGGTTGACTACAGTTAAGGGGAACTGTAACTACTGACTGACTTCCATATGCAAGGAGAAGACTCCAGAGTGCAAGAATGGAGGATTTGATTCAAATATGGTCAGACCATTCTCATACAGAGGGACTGCCTGATGCTATTTAATAATGGAGTGTTAGCTATTTATTTATCATGGCTACAGTCTAACAGCCTCATTAAAAGTATTACATGTCACAATACAAGGGCTAAGCATTCGTTTGTTTATGCAAACTCCAACAAGCCCCTCTTATAGGCATTAACAGAATCTGCCATTACCCCATCACTAGGAAGGGCATTCCCCAACCTCACTGCCCTCACCGTGAGGAACCCCCTACCCAACATCCCCCAGCAGGGCATTCCCCAACCTCACTGCCCTCACCGTGAGGAACCCCCCTACCCAACATCCCCCGGCAGGGCATTCCCCAACCCCCTCACTGCCCTCCCCATGAGGAACCCCCTACCCAACATCCCCGGCAGGGCATTCCCCAACCTCACTGCCCGTACCGTGAGGAACCCCCTACCCAACATCCCCCGGCAGGGCATTCCCCAACCCCCTCACTGCCCTCACCGTGAGGAACCCCCTACCCAACATCCCCCGGCAGGGCATTCCCCAACCTCACTGCCCGTACCGTGAGGAACCCCCTACCCAACATCCCCCGGCAGGGCATTCCCCAACCCCCTCACTGCCCTCACCGTGAGGAACCCCCTAACCAACATCCCCCGGCAGGGCATTCCCCAACCCCCTCACTGCCCTCCCCATGAGGAACCCCCTACCCAACATCCCCGGCAGGGCATTCCCCAACCTCACTGCCCGTACCGTGAGGAACCCCCTACCCAACATCCCCCGGCAGGGCATTCCCCAACCTCACTGCCCGTACCGTGAGGAACCCCCTACCCAACATCCCCCGGCAGGGCATTCCCCAACCCCCTCACTGCCCTCACCGTGAGGAACCCCCTACCCAACATCCCCCGGCAGGGCATTCCCCAACCTCACTGCCCTCACCGTGAGGAACCCCCTACCCAACGTCCCCCGGCAGGGCATTCCCCAACCTCACTGCCCTCACCGTGAGGAACCCCCTACCCAACATCCCCCGGCAGGGCATCCCCCAACCCCCTCACTGCCCTCACCGTGAGGAACCCCCTATGCTGTGTCAAATGGAAGCTCCATTCCTCTAATCTAAAGGGGGGGCCTGTGGTGCCCAGTAAGCCATCTTAGTCCAAAAACACCTTACCAACTGGATAAGTCGGGGACAGGGACCTGTGAACGAGGATAAGCAAGCACAGTAGATTTATTTAATAGCACTCTCTAGGAAAGTGGGCATAGTCAGCTCTAGCTAGAAAGGGCAGCCATTAGCCCCACCAAATGAGAGATTAGATCCAGGAGAATTTCTCCTATCCGGCAATGTTGCCTCAGTGTAGGGCCATGGAGTAGAGATAGAGACAGGCAGGATAACCCCTGATCCCTACTCACCCAGAGGACTCATCCACTACAGGTTATCAACCTGAAGGAGTTCCTACAACTTGGACTACCTCCCAAGGGGTACTGGTTGAAAGGTGTGTTTCCCTGCCCAGACTCTACCAAGAGGTGTGATAAAACGGTGCAAGGTGAGGCCTTACCAGGGACCTATAAAGAGGCAAAATTATGTTTCATCCCTTGAGTCAATGCCATTTTTTATACAAGACAGCACTTTATTTGCTTTAGTAGCCACAGAATGACACTGCCTGGCATTAGACAACTTGTTATCTACAAAACCCCCCAGATCCTTCTCCATTAAGGAAACCCCCAACACACTACCATTCAGTAGATAGTTTGCGTTTATATTATTTCTACCAAAGTGCATAACTTTGCACTTATCAACACTGAACCTCATTTCCCAGTTTGCTGCCCAGTTTTCCAATTTTGTCAAATCTCTCTGCAAAGCAGCAGCATCCTGCATGGAACTTATAGTTTTGCACAATTTAGTGTCATCAGCAAAAATAGAAACAGTACTGTCTATGCCCACCTCCAGGTCATTAATAAACAAGTTAAAAAGCAAAGGACCAAGGACTGACCCCTGCGGTACTCCACTAACCACACTGGTCCAATTAGAAAATGTTCCATTTACCCCCACTATCACGCAGCAATGACATTAGTACATGGGGTTGATCGCCTGACCAGAAATAATGCAGCTCTAACTGTAACAGGAAGTAGTATGGGAGTAAAAGACAGACAGCCCATTTATTGGATGATGTGGCCTAGCATGTATGTGTGCCCTTGGTTTGTTTTGTGTGCACTGTGAATTATATACATACACCAGGGGGGGGGCCCTTAGTACCTAAATGGCAATATCTAGTAGAATTAAGTCTAAAACAACTGGACTTTTCTGAGTTTTTCTTGAAAACGTTTCACCGCTCATCCGAGTGGCTTCTTCAGTTCAAATGACTGGTAGGGAATTCCCCGGTATTTAAACTCTTGATGGTAGTAGAGTCACAGACATCCAATCACAATGGTTCCATTGAACTTGTTCAGTTAGGTGTTGGCTGAAACTGACAGGTGTAAGAAGGTATGATCCAATCACAATGGTACCAAGATTCTTATTGATGAAGGTGTTAATCCTTCAAAGTACATGACTGGAAGTGTGAACTGTTGTGAAACTGCCGGGGTAAGGATGTCAACGCGCCATTGTATGTTGGTGACAAGCGGTGTCTCAGGCCCCCTCCTCTGTTCAGGGATGGTTTTTCCAGGTTGGCATAAATGGCCTCTTTCACACCTCTTTCAAACCACCTGTCCTCTCGGTCCAAAATATGCACGTTACTGTCCTCAAAAGAGTGACCTTTTTCTTTGAGGTGTAGATAGACCGCTGAGTCTTGTCTTGAGGAGCTCGCCCGCCTATGTTGGGCCATTCTCTTACAGAGAGGTTGTTTTGTCTCCCCAATGTATAAGTCTGAGCACTCTTCACTACACTGGACAGCATAGACCACATTACTTTTCATGTGCTTGGGTGTAGGGTCTTTCGGGTGCACCAGCTTTTGTCTCAGAGTGTTGCTGGGTTTGAAAAACACAGGAATGCGATGTTTGCTGAAAATTCTTCAACTGATGTTCCAGCAACATATGGAATGACTATGTTGTTTCGCCTGCTGTGTTCCTCTGGTCTTTCTGTTGGTCTTTGATTTGGTTTTGATGAAGGCCCAGTCTGGGTACCCACAAGTTTTCAGAGCTACTTTTAGATGTTTATATTCTTTCTCCTTAGCCTCTGCATAAAATGGCAATATACTATTTAGGATTACCCAATTACTATTAAAGAGTATATTTTTATCAAAACTGTTTATTTAGATAAAGTAGTGTTTTACATAGGGGCAGTTTTATGCATTATATTTTTATAGAGACCTACAGTACACTGTTCCTTTAATACTGCACTACAGTAGTTATTTTCCATTAGGAAGCAACACATTCTACTTTTTAAATTACATTTGACCATCACCTCCACCTTATTTCTATCTCTCCCGCGCATGTACTGCCAATGGAACCCAACAATAAGCCAAGGCAGCAGGTCAGGTTGGTCGGCCAGTTTCCTAGAATTACATCTGTCTGTACTTTGGAACTAAACCTTATTCCTTTTTTACACATTCAGAATGGCTGAAATCATCTGTTGTTGTTGTGTGTTACCCAGCTGTATAGTTTCAAGCCTGGGGAGGATGGATATTGCACAGCCGGTGCGGTTCTTATTAGGAATAGGATCAGCGTTTATTGTTGATGTTTACATGGGCCAAGATGAACTTCTGGAACAGTTTAAAACTGGCCTCAAATCTCTGTTTTTGATAATAAAAACAATGTGAATTTTTATCTGTAATGGGTTTTGGAGTCACTGCTGTTTCGCCCAGTTTAATATAATAAATGACAGTAATTTATTATATTTGGGCAGCTCTGTTTGAAGCTCCCAGAAGCTCCGTATGTGATTGGTAGGCTGACGGCGGCGGAAAGACAAGGTAATTGCGTTCAGCTCTCAAGCCGACATGAAAACCAGCATTCCTCACTCAACTCAATGGGTTCCCAAGAATAATAAGATTGTTTTGTTCTGCTTCTTGCAAATTTACTTCTGAGCTGTAAACAATCTTCAGACATGGCAGCACAGAGTGCAAAGATGACGATGCCTTGATTTCTCAATAAAAGATTATATTTTTAGGTTTCTCTTTTGACATAGAATTGTTATTTTTTTTACATTTTTAAATAACAAGTCAGGAGGTAAACAGAGCTTACGACAACCCCAAGAGCTTACATATTTGTATGCAGGGTTATACATAGCCAGTATTTAATGGAAAAATACCGGCTAACGCTGAGGTTGGTATTACAAATTTACCATCAATGAACTTGCTAGCTAGTCCTTCTGCCCCCAGTCTATCTCCAATCCACCCCCGGCCAGCCCCATTCTCCCCTTTTAGCTCCTATGGACTTACTAAATCCTCTCCCAATTCAATCCTTGAGGGCATGATTCCACCCCTTGACTACATAACCTCGCCCCCTTGATGATGTAGCCCTGCATATTTACATTACAGACCGCCCCTTTGCAGGACCACCCCCTGCCCAGCCGCTTTAGGCAGCCAAAAAGATGGCAACCATAACTATAACAAAGATGAGGAAATTATTATTATATAAACATTGAGCAATGCCAGAATATGTCATTTTCCTCAAATGCCTTAAGTACAACATAAAAGAAAGAAGATTATTAAAAAGGGAGGGGGAAAATAAAACATAAATCCCTAAACCAAACTGTATGGGAATGGATGTAGGGTTTGGGAAAAAGGACAGGAGAGGTAATAAGTGTATTTTGCTATTTGCCAAGTTTACCAAGATTATTCATTAAGAGGGAGTGGGTGGAAATTTTTAATTTTTTGGCAATTGTAATAGTTATCAGGTAATACGGTAATTGTAATGGTTATCAGGTAATACGGTAATTGTAATGGTTATCAGGTAATACGGTAATTGTAATGGTTATCAGGTAATACGGTAATTGTCATGGTTATCAGGTGATACGGTAATTGTAATGGTTATCAGGTAATAAGGTAATTGTCATGGTTATCAGGTAATACAGTAATTGTCATGGTTATCAGGTAATACGGTAATTGTAATGGTTATCAGGTAATACGGTAATTGTAATGGTTATCAGGTAATACGGTAATTGTAATGGTTATCAGGTAATACGGTAATTGTCATGGTTATCAGGTAATACGGTAATTGTAACGGTTATCAGGTAATACGGTAATTGTAACGGTTATCAGGTAATACGGTAATTGTCATGGTTATCAGGTAATACGGTAATTGTCATGGTTATCAGGTAATACGGTAATTGTAATGGTTATCAGGTAATAAGGTAACTGTAATGGTTATCAGGTAATACGGTAATTGTCATGGTTATCAGGTAATACGGTAATTGTAATGGTTATCAGGTAATACGGTAATTGTAATGGTTATCAGGTAATACGGTAATTGTAATGGTTATCAGGTAATACGGTAATTGTCATGGTTATCAGGTAATACAGTAATTGTCATGGTTATCAGGTAATACAGTAATTGTCATGGTTATCAGGTAATACAGTAATTGTCATGGTTATCAGGTAATACAGTAATTGTCATGGTTATCAGGTAATACAGTAATTGTCATGGTTATCAGGTAATACGGTAATTGTAATGGTTATCAGGTAATACGGTAATTGTCATGGTTATCAGGTAATACGGTAATTGTAATGGTTATCAGGTAATACGGTAATTGTAATGGTTATCAGGTAATACGGTAATTGTAATGGTTATCAGGTAATACAGTAATTGTCGTGGTTATCAGGTAATACAGTAATTGTCGTGGTTATCAGGTAATACGGTAATTGTCATGGTTATCAGGTAATACGGTAATTGTAATGGTTATCAGGTAATACGGTAATTGTAATGGTTATCAGGTAATACGGTAATTGTAATGGTTATCAGGTAATACGGTAATTGTAATGGTTATCATTGTAAATTGTAAAATAACAAGGACCAAATAAACAATTTTGGAAAAGGACAAAGACGAAATGTGCTCAAGAAAGTTAAATGCCAAAGCCAATTGCATTGTGTTGTCACTGTACAGAGAAATAAAATAAATAACGTTCACCCTGGGTAAGAATATATTCAGAAGCATGTTTATCGAGTGGGGAGTTCTAACTTTCACCCATTTATAGCTTGTAAAAATCCCATAGGAATGAATAGAACGTGATAAATATGTTAAGTATGATACACATTATATATTATATATAGAAATATAAACCCACACATTAGGGATATAGCCTAAGAAGAAAGAAATGCTAAACACAAATGTTCTGCATAGGAGATGTACAGAGCAATAACGGGCCTACTGTGTAGGGAAAATAATATTAAACATTGAAAATGGAAATGTCAAATATGACGTTCAAACCCCGAGGATAGAGGAATTTGTAGACAATAGGGGAAGGGGGGGATTGAAAAATATTTATTTTGCAGATACCAACCCCTCCAGTCTGAATATTTCATATTTTTGATTCTCTTAATTAGAATATATTCTTACCCAGGGTGAACGTTATTTCGTTTATTTCTCTGTACAGTGACAACACAATGCAATTGGCTTTGGCATTTAACTTTCTTGAGCACATTTTGTCTTTGTCCTTTTCTAAAATAGTTTTTTTGGTTCTTGTTATTTTACAATTACAACTCGTATGGGTTTTGCAATGTTATTGCGCTGGGCAATTGATTGGATTATTCGTTATCCTTTCCCCTGTCAACACTCTAATGTTGTACGCTCACAGTTTATTACCATGGATTGTCTGCAACTACAGTCCCAAAATAATATCACATATTATCAAGGTTAAGGCATGCTGGGAGTTGTAGTCCAGAAACATTAGAGTTTTATTAACAAAGCAATATTGTTTAATAAAATGTTCCCCAGCTTTCCTGGGCCATACTTTCATTAAAATTCAAAACAATTATCCAATGAGAATCCCAGCTGATGTGAGTAAATCCGGCTCCCTGTTCTCTGTTCCTGCAATTGGAGTTGGGAGCAATAAGCACAGTTTCCCAGCACTGAACAAGTCTGTCCCTTTATCCCCATGTCTGATTCCTGTGCCATATAATGATACCAAAATGACCCAATAATCTCTCTATGTAAGATAATAGCAAGAGGGCTGAACTAGTGCTAGCATTCACTCTCATTGGTCAATTCTCCTGCATCTATAATTAAGTTTTCTTGTATGTGTAATTAAGTTTATCATCATCTTCTAAAAGAAAACTAGGGGCACAATGGGACAGCTTTATAGTTGTGTTTAGAACCCCTTTTATATCTGCTTTCAGATTCTACCTTACTACGTCACGTTCATTGTTTTTTTTTTTCTTAATCTTATCATTTGGGGTTTCTTCAAATACTGGTGCCATGGCCAAATAGAAGTGTTTAAAGAACATGTGAGATCTAGGAAAGGGAGGCAGGACAGTTGTGCTAAGGTTGCCCATTGTATGTACAGAGATATTGTCTGACTATAAGTCACTGTGCCTAAGCAAAGTTCAATATGGTTGCTTATAGCCAAGTACAGAGAGATACACTATATGGTTAAGTACTGTATGTGGACACCTGCCTGTGCAACATCCCATAACAATACCAGTTGAGTTAATATGAAGTAGGTTCTCACTTTATTGCTTACCCTATACCATTGACTCGGGGGCAACATGTTGCTCCCCAACCCCTTGGATGTTGCTCTCAGTGCCCCCAAACCAGGGAGTTATTTTTGAATTCCTGACTTGGGGGCAAGTTTTGGTTGAATAAAAACAAGATTTCCTACCAAATAAAGCCCCTGTAAGCTGATAGGGTGCATAGAGGCTGCCTAATAGCCAATCACAGCCCTTATTTGGCTTCTCCATGAACTTTTATGATGCTTGTGTTGCTCTCCAAGTCTTTTTACATTTGACTGTGGCTCACAGCTTGGGGATCCCTGCCCTATACTCTTCTGGGAAGGTATCCCACTTGAAGTTGGCTGGATTTGCCTTCATTCATACATAAGAGGTTGTGCAGTGATGTTGGGTTTTTAGGCCAGAATCCTATTCCAGTTTATCCCATACGTGTTTTGGTTGGGTTTAGGTCAGGTCTCTGTGCTTCCTCCACTCCCATCTGTGCAAACCCATTCTGTGTGGCCCTTACTTTGCCTGCACGGCTATTATCCTGCTGATAGGACAGTGCCTTCCCCAAACGGTATGAATGTCATTGTACCTGAGTTGGCAACGATGGATGTGGCTTCAATAGCCAATAATTAGAAGAGATGTCCACATACTTTTGGCTGTATAGTGTCCCCTAAATCTGTACTATCAAAAGCATTCCTTTGAACCAAGTAGAAATAAAGCAAGTACAGGTATGGGATCCCTTATCCGGAAATCTGTTATCCAAAAAGTTCTGAATTACGGAAAGACCATCTCCCATACACTACATTGTAAGCAAATTATACTAATTTTAAAAAATATTTGGGGGCAGAACAGCCCTATTGGGTTTATTTAATGGTTAAATGATTCCCTTTTCTCTGTAATAATAAAACAGTACCTGTACTTGATCCCAACTAAGATATAATTACCCCTTATTGGGGGCAGAACAGCCCTATTGGGTTTATTTCATGGTTAAATGATTCCCTTTTCTCTGTAATAATAAAACAGTACCTGTACTTGATCCCAACTAAGATATAATTACCCCTTATTGGGGGCAGAACAGCCCTATTGGGTTTATTTCATGGTTAAATGATTCCCTTTTCTCTGTAATAATAAAACAGTACCTGTACTTGATCCCAACTAAGATATAATTACCCCTTATTGGGGGCAGAACAGCTCTATTGGATTTATTTCATGGTTAAATGATTCCCTTTTCTCTGTAATAATTTACAGAAAGATCTCTTATCTGGAAAACCCTGGGTCCCGAGCATTCTGGATAACAGGTCCCATACCTGTGCAGCCAGCTAAGTTTGCTCATTAATTATTAGCACTTATTAGTCTTTACAGAGACTTAACATAGAAATAATGAAGCAAAAGTATCTCTGTGTAATAAGCATGAATAGCTCTTTAAGTTGTCTCTGTAGAGGGATATCATACAATCATGTCAACATTAGGCATTCCCCTGTATTACAAACAATTCAGTAAAAATAACCATCCAACTTGGCATACTATAGGCTTACCCCTGTGTAAACACGAATTAGGGAATAAATAACAGTGGTTATTGTTCCCTTAATTTCTCATTTTGAATTGCGTTACATTGTCGAATGTCTTTTGGTTATTGCATGAAACATTCCCTGCCAAATGTGTAGAACAAAGGCATATACTGTTCACGGGACCTTGAATATTATATATAAAATACTAAAATAGCCCAAGCATGGAAAGAAATTGGAAAGTGGAATTGGATCCCATGTTTTTTCTTTTTCTTTCCAGTCCTAAGAGTACTATATTTTATTCAAGCAGGGTCCAACACACAAAGTGTTCCTGCCCGGCAGGGCTGAGCTTTGCCAAATGAAAGCATTTCCTAAGAAGCGGAGCTGCTCAATGAGCTGAATCATAGGCTTTTAGAGCAATTTTCCTTGGGCGCCCAATAACAACACATCACTTTGTTGTTGTGAGATACCCAGAAGCCCCAGCTGCAGAATGTATGTATCACACCAGCTGTTGGAATAACATTGCCCCGTCTGTGATAAGATAAAAGCAATATAATGGCATCTCTGCCCGCCAACATCCTCCGCTGCGTTATGAAATGTTCTATTAAAGCGAATTCATTAACAGAAGCACCGGAGAAGTTTGTATTAAAGTAGAACATTTACAGTGCAATTTGGAACAAAAGATAATAACAAACCTAAAATAACTGTAACCGTGGAAGAGTATCCTTACAGCAGGCAATCTTCCTAAAGGCAAATTCTAGTATGATATGGATGTTAATATAGTGTATATTAGTATATAATTGTTTTCCCCAAAACGCACTTATTCTGAAGCTACACTATTGTGATTTGTACAGTTACTGTCATGTTCATCTGGAGAAACTGGAGAAAATTCACAGGAAACAGAAATACAGGTATGGGACCTGTTATCCAGAATACTCAAGACCTGGGGCTTTCCAGATAAGGGATCTTAAATAGTGATAAGCAAATCTGTCCCGTTATACCTTAACCGGCATCAAGTACAAGTTACTGTTTTATTATTACAGGTATGGGATCCCTTATCCGGAAACCCGTTATCCAGAAGTTCCAAATTACAGAAAGGCCATCTCCCATGGACTCCATTACAAGCAAATGATTCTAATTTTAAAAAATGATTCTCTTTTCCCTGTAATAATAAAACAGTATCTGTACTTGATCCCAACTAAGATATAATTACCCCTTATTGGGGCAGAACAGCCCTATTGGGTTTATTTAATGGTTAAATGATTCCCTTTTCTCTGTAATAATAAAACAGTACCTGTACTTGATCCCAACTAAGATATAATTACCCCTTATTGGGGGCAGAACAGCCCTATTGGGTTTATTTCATGGTTAAATGATTCCCTTTTCTCTGTAATAATAAAACAGTACCTGTACTTGACCCCAACTAAGATATAATTACCCCTTATTGGGGCAGAACAGCCCTATTGGGTTTATTTCATGGTTAAATGATTCCTTTTTCTCTGTAATAATAAAACAGTACCTGGACTTGATCCCAACTAAGATATAATTACCCCTTATTGGGGCAGAACAACCCTATTGGGTTTATTTCATGGTTAAATGATTCCCTTTTCTCTGTAATAATAAAACAGTACCTTGTACTTGATCCCAACTAAGATATAATTACCCCTTATTGGGGGCAGAACAGCCCTATTGGGTATATTTAATGGTTAAATGATTCCCTTTTCTCTGTAATAATAAAACAGTACCTTGTACTTGATCCCAACTAAGATATAATTACCCCTTATTGGGGCAGAACAGCCCTATTGGGTTTATTTAATGGTTAAATGATTCCCTTTTCTCTGTAATAATAAAACAGTACCTGTACTTGATCCCAACTAAGATATAATTACCCCTTATTGGGGGCAGAACAGCCCTATTGGGTTTATTTAATGGTTAAATGATTCCCTTTTCTCTGTAATAATAAAACAGTACCTGTACTTGATCCCAACTAAGATATAATTACCCCTTATTGGGGGCAGAACAGTCCTATTGGGTTTATTCAATTTTTAAATGCTTTTTAGCAGTTATGGGGATCCAAATTACAGAAAGATCCCTTATCCAGGTCCCGAGCATTCTGGATAACAGGTCCTTATACCTGTACTGGAGTCTATGGTGGATGGCCTTTCCATACTTTGGAATGTTCCAGATAATGGGTTTCTGGATAACGGATCCCATACCTGTATTTTGTTATTTGGGGAAACTATCTAGAAGTTTAAGGAATAGATCATAAAGTAAAGAAACATGGGGGCTGATTTACAAAATAGTTGCTGCAGGGCCATATAGGGCCTGTGCCTAGGGTGCCAGCTATATATTCAAATTTATTTTTAAATAAAAAATCCCCCCAGCCCCCATTTCAAAGTTCCTGGGGCAGATTTGGGATGAAGGTTTGTGCTGCAGCGCACTGTGGAAGTGATGTCACTCTGTCACAGGAAGTGATGTCACGTGTACGCTGTGTGTGACATCACTTCTACAACATAGGTGGTGTAATTAGGTCCTAAATACAGCCCTGAGTTGCTGAACTGCTCAAGTGCCGCTGTTAATAGCGGCTGTTCAGCAACTGGGATTTAACCAATTACAATTTCTTCTACACGTTTGAAAATGAAAGCAGAGAACTGATTGGTTGCTACCAGTACCGCCACTCCCTATATGCAGAGTATGCAGTCTGCGTAGGGCACCAACAGACCAAGTCATCGTCGGTGGCTGCCGCTCCTTCTCTCTTATGCGGCAGCGACAGGCCCTTTTATAAGGTTGCGCCCGTGCGTATGACGTCACACGTCAGCGACGAGGCGCAACCTTATAGAAGTGCCTGTTGCCGCGGGATAAGAGAGAAGGAGCCGCCGACGATGACTTGGTCTGTTGGGGGTACTTTCTATGGGGGCAATTGGGGGCACTGTGTGTGGGGGCTACAGTCTATGGGGGGTACTGTCTATGGGGCAATTGGGGGCACTGTTTATGGGGATAATTGGGGCACTGTGTATTTCTATTGGGGGCAATGTTTATGGGGGAAATTGGGGCACTGTGTATGGGGGCACTTTCTATTGGGGGACTGAGTGTGGGGGCTACTGTCTATGGGGGGTACTGTGTATGAGGCAATTGGGGGCACTGTGTGTGGGGGCTACTGTCTATTTATCTATATATGTCTATTTTATTTTTACTTCTGTAATATTTGGGGGAGGGGGCACAAAAGTAAATTTCTGCTTAGGGCACCCATTTGGCCAGCAGCGGCCCTGGTTGCTACTAGTGCAATTAAACACCTACGTTTATAAAGGAGGCCCATGGAGTAAAAGTGGGATTTCAGCAAGAAGTAGAAGGGAAGGCAAAAACCCCTGATGGTGTATATTAGCAGAGAGCTGGCATATTAATACATATAGTGAGCTTGTAATATTAAATATGAAGCAAATAAAAATCACCTGTTTTCAATTACAGAAAATATGAATCCATTTATTAAATATGAACATAAATTTTGCTCCAATAACCGAAAGCAGTAAATCAAGGAAAATATGTCATGATGTAATGGGGTAGGAGTTGGGTTGCTCAACAAGACACATTCTAAACTGTCTCATTACGGCTATTTTACCCAATTGCCTTCGCCAGGGCATCATTAATCACTTGTTGATTTACTTGGGGGTTATATAATGATTTTACAAGCTAGAAACTCTCAATATAACTATGAAACCAAGCTTAAATCCCTACATGCAAAACACTTTGCCTCCATTGCTTCAAAAAAAAAACTTATAAAACGCAGATAATAAAAAATCCAAAAGACCAATTGCAAATTGATTCTGAATATTACGCTTTACATTGTACATAAACTTAACTCAAAGGTGCACAACGAAGACAAATATGGCACAACTTTCCTTTCCTTCCGTACAGCAACATAAAGTACATGATGTTTGGATTGTTTTGTCCCCAATAAGGATAAATTACAGTATATCTTAGTTGGGATCAAGTACAGGTACAGTTTTATTATTACAGAGAAAAGGGAATCATTTAACCATGAAATAAACCCAATAGGGCTGTTCTGCCCCAATAAGGGGTAATTATATCTTAGTTGGGATCAAGTACAGGTACTGTTTTATTATTACAGAGAAAAGGGAATCATTTAACCATTAAATAAACCCAATAGGGCTGTTCTGCCCCCAATAAGGGGTAATTATATCTTAGTTGGGATCAAGTACAGGTACTGTTTTATTATTACAGAGAAAAGGGAATCATTTAACCATTAAATAAACCCAATAGGGCTGTTCTGCCCCCAATAAGGGTTAATTATATCTTAGTTGGGATCAAGTACAGGTACTGTTTTATTATTACAGAGAAAAGGGAATCATTTAACCATTAAATAAACCCAATAGGGCTGTTCTGCCCCCAATAATGGGTAATTATATCTTAGTTGGGATCAAGTACAGGTACTGTTTTATTATTACAGAGAAAATGGAATCATTTAACCATTAAATAAACCCAATAGGTCTGTTCTGCCCCAATAATGGGTAATTATATCTTAGTTGGGATCAAGTACAGGTACTGTTTTATTATTACAGAGAAAAGGGAATCATTTAACCATTAAATAAACCCAATAGGGCTGTTCTGCCCCAATAAGGGGTAATTATATCTTAGTTGGGATCAAGTACAGGTACTGTTTTATTATTACAGAGAAAAAGGAATTTTTTTTAATTAAAATGGAGTCTATGGGAGAGGGCCTTTCCGTAATTCAGAACTTTGTAGATAATGGCTTTCCGGATAAGGGGTCCGATACCTGTAGTAGAAGGATAGAACCCCCACAGTCACAGTTCAGTCAGGCGATTGGAGCTGCCGCCTGAGGTGTGTATCTCAATTAGCTTCATGGCAGCAGCGCCCCTGCAAGTAGGATTGCAAAGTGCAAAAAAATAGGTGCAACCTGCCATGTTTTTTGCATCCAGCTGCACAAAGGAATTAACACGGAGACCTGCCCCTAGCACATCTGGATTTGCAGCAGGAGCAGTTGTAAATGAGTCCCCTTTCTGTAAAGGGGTTGTACACATTAGGATTAACTTTTAGTATGTTTTAGAGAAGGATATAATTAGAAATCAGTCTTTATTATTTGTGCTTTTTATTCAACAGCTCTCCATTTTGGAATTTTAGCAGCTATATGGTTGCTAGGACCCAAATCAGACTAGCAACCTGGCAGTGGTTTGAATAATTAATTGGAATATGAATAGCATTGGGTCAGAATAATAAAACGTGACAATAACAATGAAAATGTAGCCTCAAAGGGTTTTTTTTAGGCTGTTGGGTTCATTTCTAAACACTGGGCACATTTGCACCTGGGCAGTAACCCATAGCAACCAATCAGTGGTTAGGTTTAGACCTTTAAAAGCAATCAGCTGATTGGTTGCCATGAGTCACTGCCCAGGTGCAAATTTGCCCAGTGTTTATAAATGAGCCCCAATTAATGACTTTCATTTGAAAGAGGCAAAAGTGTAAAGCAGATAATTCAAAAACTATAGTATACAAAATAAACAATGAAGACCAATTGAAAAGTTGCTAAGAACCAGCCATTCTATAACATACTAAAAGTTATACAGGCAAATCAAAACACATAGGAACAGTCGTACAGTTAATTGGATCTTCATTCCTTTACAGGCTGATTTATTGCTCTCTGGTATACAGCGAAGCTACTGACTGCAACAGCTGTTACGGTGCAATCCCATTGGGGAGATGCATTGTATACAACATTTCCACGGACAAAACGCCCCTCAATTAAGTACTATCCTGAGGCTCTAGTCCCATTAGAGTGTGGGAAAGGCTATAATAGCGCCGGCTCAGTGGCCCATCGCAGGGGCTATAGATCTTATACTCTCCCCATACATAATGCGATGCTTTTGTCGCATCTCTCGCAGCTGCATCTCCTGCGCTGCCTTCCTTTCTAATGAAGTAACAGTAAGGCTATTTCATTCCAAAAGGTGATAATGTTATAATTCAGACTTATTTTCCTATTGTAAGACTGATACAGTACTGGTTAAACTGCACTAACTAGTCTGGTAGCAGCAATTAAGAGAAGCAGCAGGCTGTGAGTATCTCTTACCTGTAATGCGCCCCCCGGTGCAGCCGGGCAGGTAGAGAGGGTCCCTGGGTGCTTGGATCAGGCAGAGAGGGAGCTGCGGGGATAGTTCTGCACAGCTGCCAATGCAACAGGAAAGAATAACTCCTCGCTCATCTCCAACGTGTGTGTGTACAAAAATCCCCATTCACCATGCCCATCCCCTGTAACCCTTTCCTGCCCTGGAGAACCGGCTGCTAAGGGAATGTGTTCTTCTATTGTCAATAAGAAGCCATTTCCCTAGATTATTATTAACTTTTGTTCTTGGAGGACAAACAGATCACACTGCTCTTTACAGGCAATTTAATCATTTCCATCAGCTTCATCTCCCCCCAGTGGGGTTGGGAGTTTTATTAGGAGCCAATTAACTTGCCAGTGTGTTCCTAGATAGAAAAGCACAGGGGGCCAAGGCAACCGCAGAAAGGACATACAAATACCATGCAGACTGGTACTGGGTAGTGATGAGCGAATTTTTTCACCAGGCATGGATTCGCAGCGAATTTCTGCATTTCACCATTGGCAAATTGTTTTAACGAAACTTCTGTGAAAATCCGCCGTGGAAAAATTCATTGTGCGTCAAAAAAAGTCGAGGTTGCGTAAAATATGTGCTGTTGCATCTAAAATGGGCCCGGGCGACCAAAAAATCACGCAAGAAATGCGTTTCGCAAACTTTACGTCGTCTCGCGAATTTTCTTGCCGTTTTGCGAATTTTATGGCGAAGCGAAACGGGACAGATTCGCTCATCACTAGTACAGCATCAGCCCACTGTGTGAACCATGGAATTAGCACCATGCTAGGGTTGTTTAGGAAGAGGAAGGACAGACACAACAAGTTAAGCAACAAAGTCAACAAGGCTCCAGTAGTATAGCTTCCTTTGGAGACCTGAAGTAGAAGACTTTGGACAATGTTCCATTCATTCATGTCACCTCCTACTAAGCTCCAACCACTGGTCTCTTCCCTTCCTGAACCCTGGCCCCGCCATGGGCGCACAATTTGACGGGTCTCCTTCGGGGGACGATTGGTTATCCTGACCCCTTCTGGATGAAGGGTGATGGACAAAGGTACCTTCCTAGCCTTGTGCGAATGGGGTCTGAAGACCCTTGCCTCCCTTGAGCCTTTTGGCTGGGGAGGTTGTGGACCAAGGGGCTTCCCATTGCTTTGGCGAAGGGAAGTCTGAAGACTTCAGGAGCATTTGTGTGCCTTTTGGCCAGGTGGTCCTAAAGAATTGGACTTTGCCTTTTTTAAGGCTAAGTCCCTGATGCAGAGTCCCTTTTGTACTGTGTTTTTTTTTTGTTTAGAGCTCTAAAAAAAGCCAGCCAGTGGGGAACTTAGTTGTGTCCTATGTTATTCTCCAACAAGGGTCTCACCAGATTCCCAGGGAACCACAGTCCTAAAGCGTGTTCCACTTTGTGTTTTACATGAAAAATAAAGATTTTTTTTTAATATGAAATCTTCGTCTAACTTTGTCTATTTGAATTTGTTGTATAGTAAGTTGTTGAAAGGTAAATGAAGCTGACATTATTTTATTACTTTCTAATAATGCTGACATATTGATAGGCCTTTTCTTTAAATAAGGTTTGCTATATACAGTACTGCAGTCCATATTAATGTTATTGGTTCACACCCAATAATCCCTGCCCATTAATTGGTTCCTGGATTTGCAAAATGCTTATTAATGTAGAACATTGAACGCATCTGTCGTTTTTTCCGAAACTGATTTCCATGTAACTTCGACTTCATGTTAGATTCCATTATTGATTCATTTCCTTGGCTTTAACATAAACAAACAAACAAGATGAATTGTAGCCAAGGCTTTTGCTTCCTTCATGCCTTTTATATGCATTGAGTATAGAGCAAAGCTTGGATAATGGAACCTTGGATGTGGAATTGCTCTGTCACATAGGGCAGTTTCTTCTCAATGGGAAACCTTCCAGTTTATGTTTTAGGAAAATGGAATCTTGGCACTTGTGGATTTGTTTTGGATGAACCGGGTTCTGGGGTTAAGTCTAAAAGCTTTTCTATATTTTGTTAGGGATTTTTGGAAAAATAAATTATAAAAAAGCTGTCATCGGGAACACTTTGTGACCTTTCCCAATCTACTGGCCTTTCTTGCTTTTTATACCCTTTGGCCATAATCTCATTACACGCAGTGGGCAAGCAATGGATCAGCTGCTCATACTGTATATGGCCCTGTGTTGGTTGCCAGTAAG
The DNA here is from genome assembly GCF_000004195.4 of Xenopus tropicalis. Taxonomy (NCBI): domain Eukaryota; kingdom Metazoa; phylum Chordata; class Amphibia; order Anura; family Pipidae; genus Xenopus; species Xenopus tropicalis. The sequence continues at coordinate 120,648,002 of NC_030683.2, read as the reverse complement.
TGTTTGTATCACTGGTATTTGTTAGTGGTAGCTCTACAATCGTGGGACTATGTGAGTGCTCATCATCCTATTTACTGATATTAAACTAATGCAGTAGACCGAGTTGACATTAGGACATGGGCAATAAAAGAAACCACTGAAAATATCAGTCACTAAAATATCAGTATATACAGGTATAGGATCAATTATCTAGAGTCCTATTGGGTCTTTTTTGCAATATGGAGAAATTAAGTGCAAAAACATTTAAGGAATAAATCAACCAAATAGGCATCAATATGGATTTATCCAGCTTAGGAGAATTGCTGCAGGTCTTTGTGCCCCAAAGACAGAGCCCCATGAATGCAGGGCAGCCTATGTTAGTTGGTATTAACTAGGGCTGGTTGGTGGGAGGCAATTGGGCCTACAGAGTCACCCACAAACTGCATTGTTTTCAGCTCATTGAAAATCTGTGTCAAAGTCAGATAAAGTCATTTCTATGCAATTTCTATATCAATGTTTGTTGCCTTTTCTGTCTGTTTGTGTTTTTGAAATAGGCCATCATCCCCTCCTCCATAAACGATAAAATCAACCCTCCTTAGAGGAAATGCCGATGTAAATGTCATATAAAAGTGCCGTCCAGCTGGAAGCCTGTGCAGATCCCTTAGGGATTTCGATGGTGCACATCCAACTACAGGGCTCTGTGAACTTCTTTGCATGAAACCATCATTTTACTACATCTGATACATCTCAATCTGCCCCTCAAACATGCTGGATAGCTGGGATAACTGGGCCAGTACATGGCAATACATTTAAAACACTGCGATTTATGGATCAGTTCTTTGGACCCAGATCCTCATTGCAGAAACAGATAGGGGAATCTAGAACTTTCAGCACCTAAGATTATTGTAATTTGGAGCCCACCTCCTAGAGCTATGTTGTACTAGAACACCTTAAGGAATAAACTGTTTTTCAAACAGCCTAGATTTATGGGTTAGTAAAAATCAATTATAAGGCATCGGGTCTGCTTTTCAATAGGCTACTCCAGGAGCGTAAAGGGCTGCAAAACCCTTAGGGCCCTATACATGTATGGGTTGCATGTAACCTTAAGCGTGCTGCTACGGTGCTCTGTACCCTGCAATGGATTAAATATCTATCCCCAGAGACAAACCTGGCACAAAGGCCGTGCTGTCATCAGAGCTTACAATCTATAATCTTCCATAGCTGTCTATAACAAACAACTGAGCATATTTTGCCAGGCAAGCACTCTATAGAACACGACTTTAATAATTCTGACTGATCTGATTCTATGTCCTGCAGATATACCCGGGGACCTGATCAAGCTGTAAGGAAGAACTGGCTTAGCCTGGCCGCTATTATCTAGTTCACTTGGCGTAGGTTACTATTAGGGAAAGAACATTCTATTGTGTAAATGAGTCCATAGCAAGAATAATGTAAAAAAAATGTATTGCTTCTCAATAGCTTTAGGGAAAAGGTCCAGAAGCAGTAGGATTTTAGCCTGGCACTAGTGATGAGCGAATCTGTCCTGTTTTGCTTTGCAAAAAAATTTGCGAATCTTTTAAAAGATACATGTCGCCCGCAACAATTCTTTTGATGTGCGACTATTCTTTCGACACGCGACTATTCTTGCGACAATTTTTTGGTTCACCTATTTTACCGTGAATTTTCCCGTGGCAAACTTTTTCATCCGTTTCCCGAAACAATCCGCCAATGGCGAAACACAGAAATTTGCCACGAATCCATGCCTGGCAAAACGTTTTGCCCATCACTACCTGGCACCAATGAAAGGCAGCTCAGTATTGGCCAGCATTGGCCATGAGGAGGAACGGATATTACATTGAATATAATGGAACATTCCGTTGTATCCATTTATTATGGGTTTCATGATTCATTTGCAAAGGACTTTTATTACCCAGCTTTTTACGTGTGGGTGACAGGTCCCCTTTGCTACTCTGTTGCTTTGGTTCCTTTTAATTACAGCCACTAAAGGTCATGTTTTCATTATAAATGCAATAACTGGCACAGGCAGAAGGTATTTTCCGCTCTGTTTGCCCCCTGGAAGGTTATTTGTGTACCTATTTATGTACCTCCAGAAACAAAGAAAAGAATCAGATCTGTTTAAACCAACCATAAAAAAAACCAAAAAAACAACGTGTTGCCAAAGATAACATGGTAAAACTGTTCTACATCCAGGACGTACTGTACCTCGCGCTCAGTAATGGTGCTAAGGGCCTTGTCACCGGGCCAGATCCTGGCTAATTCCAAAACCAGAATTTGTGTAGCAAAATTTTCCTTTAGTCCTATTTCCCTACAGCCTCTTTCTTAGTGTTTAGTGGCCAGCAGTTGCAGGACTACAACTCCCATCATGCTCTTAGCCTGCCAATATGATGATTATGAGTACTTAGCCTCCATCATCTATTGCTATGACTATGATAATAATGAATAGTCAGCTTCCATGATCTATTTGACCACATACCACTTCTAAATGATTTTATTGGTTGATCCCAGTGTGTCCTGAATATTAATGCTGTGTTTTTTCCCTAAGGATCAGGTAATGCATTGCACTTAATAGGCGATCGTTATAATTTTGGAGATTGCAGCACTATGAGTGATGATGGTAATGATCCCCAGCGACGCTATTGCACCCGTATCTCAGATTAAATCTCCCATTAGCCATTATATATAGATATTCGGCTGTGATCATTAATATCAAGCTGCCTGCTGTTTAGAGAATGGGACCACTGGGACCGTCTGTTTTCTTTTCTGCGGATAATCATTTTCATTTTTTATTTTTAAACATTCAGACATTTGTTCCCATTTGATGTGATGTTTACGCCAATTACCGTATGAATCTCAGGAGTGCGTCACTTATTTCCCCCGATTGAGTTCCGCCGGGGCCATTATTACTCTGCGCTGCTTAGTTATCTCTGTGATGCCACTTACTTTGCAGATAATCAGTATCTGATTTCTTGGCCGTGAATATATTGTATTTGTAATGTCTGCTTTGCATTTGTTCCATATCTTTTGATTAGCGCTAATTACTTCAGCACCAGCGACATTTTTACATGACTTTTACATAATTTCCCTTAATGTTTCCCAGTGACGGCTGGGATTCAGTGCAACACGGTGACAATATGGAAGACATTATTCCATTAAAATGCCTATGTTGTTGTACATGGCACCGGCATAAACATAAATGGAGGAAAGGCCAGAGAGGGCAGCTACCACTTACCCTTACAAGCCACGGCCCTGAGATGCTTATCCCATGATTCAATCAAAAATCACATTTTTGTTGAAAATAATGGCTGCAGCTGAATGATGTAAAAAACATTAAACATATAGATATTCAATAAGGCTTGGGGAGCTAAGCCTCCCCAAAACCTGCCTGGCACTAGTGATGGGCGAAATGTTTCGCCAGGCATGGATGCGCGGCGAATTTCTGCTATTGTCTCGGGCGACAAAATAATAGTCACAGGCGACAAAACAATAGCCGCGGGCGACAAAACAATAGCCGCGGGCGACGAAATAATAGCCGCGCGACAAAATCATAGCCGCGCGATGAAAGAATAGCCGCGGGCGACAAAATCATGGCCGCGAGTATGACTGGTATTTCCCTGCCCTCTGTGCCCAGTCTGTGCAGGTTATAGTAGTTTTCCTGCTTCAGGTTCAGCAAAGAGGAATAGAGATGGGAGTTTCTGTCTATAATTGCATGCTGGGTATTGTAGTTTTATATTAAGCTTGTAAGAGACAAACTACATTACCCAGCATGCACTTGGATAGGCATGTCAGAGTTTCCAAACTACAAACCCTCCAAGGTTCCAAAAAATAGCCCAAATTTGTACCTTGGCGGGTTTAGTAGTCCAATTTGGCGGAAAACCCGCAAACCTGGCAACCCTGTTATTGACTTGCACTGCTCTAGTACTTTCCTTCCTGCAAGCTCCGGTTCTGTTGCGAACAACTGCGCTCTGATTGGATCTTTGTCTTCATGGCTTTTCCAGTCAGAGTGCAGCTCACTTGATAGACAAATGAACCAACCACACTACGGATGTTTGTGGGGCTGGGAAGAGATTTCCAAAAACAGAAATGAAGCTGCTCATTTACTTTGAACCTTTGCTACAGATTTCATCCCACAGGTACTATATTATGTACTATATAAAGTCAGACTTACTGGCTCTTGTTCATTTTTAGATGGTTAAGGCAGAGCCCTCATGAGATTGGCTGGGATAAAAACCTATGTTTTCTTTCAGTGTAATGTTACAGTTTGGGGGGCATGGCTGGTAATCTGGCATCAGTGCCCACTGGATCTCACTGTATATAATGTGCCAGTATCTGCTGCCTTTTACTGTATATAATGTTGCTGGGATGCTTGTGTAGGGACCCATAGGGTTAAGCTCCCTATGGCTTTACCCCTACCTCTTCTCAAGCTTTACTGTTATTGGGCAGAGCCCTTATACTCAGGTTTCAGTTATGTAACTGTATCCCTTATAGGTTTACACAAGTTGACCAAGGCTCTCTTGCAGACTGATATAGGTGAGCACAGTCAGTCTAGCTAGAAAGGGCAGCCATTAGCCCCAACAAAGGAGTTATGAAGGGTTTAGCCTACCCCAGGCTCTGTATGCCTTGCTGTAGAGACCACAGTTAAGACAAAGGATTCAGGCTAGTATTAACCCCTGAACCACCGTTGGCTGGAGGGGATCCGTTCCAGTAAAGGGCATCCATCTTGGGCTCTCAGCTAATACTCTGCACATCTCCATGTTGGGCTATACTGTTCCTAAAGGTCACAACTGCTAATTACCACTGTGACATTCTATATCTACTGCTTGTGAGTATATGACAACCCTGCATAACATCTGCGTCTTGGACCAATAAATCTGTATTATAGTTTACCATAAGAATCCTCTGGCATCCATTTATACTATCTGCACCACACAACCTCAGCTAGTTGTAGTTCAACTTCACCCTCGCTCCATAGTAAATCTCCCACTTAGCGAGATCGCCAAGCAAGCGGATCTTCCCCCGATATCCCCACCTACGGGAGCTTGAAGTTAAAAAAAAAAATAATCCGATCGTTTGGCCCTGGGGCCAAACGACCGGATTATGTAGGCGGCAATGGGGCAGTCGGTTCGGGGACTGCATCAACGAGCCGATGCGGTCCCCGATCCGACTGGATTTTCTAACCTGGCCAATCGATATCAGGCCAGATATCGCTCGGCCAGCCCGCTCGTTTCTGCCCCTACACGGGCAGATAAGCTGCCGAGTCGGTCCAGGGGACCCATATCGGCAGCTACTATCGGCCCGTGTATGGGGGCCTTAAGAATTAAGGGTCGCATGTAACACATGCTCTACACTATGCTACTAGCCTGGATTTGCCTTATCTAAGTCAAACAAGTGTAACACTTGTACCTACTGTCTTTCACTGTATATAATGTACTTGTTTTGGAAGCCAGTAGCCACTGTGACATGTAGTTGGAGAAACAGGAGAAACTCTGTTTGAGATTAGCTTTAGTTTGGTCTGTGTATTGCCCATCTGTAGCCTCCCCAAACAAAAAACTCACCCTCCAACTATGACGTTCCTTATTTTAACCCTAAGCGTTTTTAACCCTAGACTAATTCCACCGGGCATGTGGCCCTGGGATTACACTGGGATGTGCACTGGGCCATCCTTCATTACACCATGTCTTTCATTACCCATCAGCCCCAATGCACCAAGATGGTATTCTGCCACAGAGGAACCCTGCCAACTTGGAGACCTTCCTTGCACGCCCTGGCACTCCAAGGTGAGGAGCTCGGTGCACAACGCTGGAGGGATCGGCACCCTCCCAAACAATTCCAGAAAATAGAAAGCAATGGCACTCAGAGCAATTTCAAGCAGGGCAAGCCCTTGCAAATTTTTTTGCTGAGGTGTAACGTTTCGGGGCAAAACAACAAAGGAACCCCGTGCCAGAGTTGGCCCTCTCTACCCCATCCATCCAGGTATCTAGAGCCCATGGTACTTACATCCTTCATTCCCAAGCCATCCCAGCACCACTGCCATATGCTGCAACAATACTACTTTAATTATCATACCCATGCCCAAACCTGTAAACTCCCCACCTGTCTCATCCACACCCACTCCATACCCAAGCACCTCGTCCAACACCAGCACCCTCAAGCTCCTGAGCCACTGGTCGGGGACTATCAACCTACAGGAGGCTTTGTTTGGCAATACATCTTTTCATTCAACCAAAAATTGCCACCAAGCCAGATATTCAAAAATAAGCACCTACTTTGGGGGCACTAGGAGTAACAGCCAAGAGGTTGGTGAACAACATGTTGCTAATAAGCCACTGGTTGGGGACACTGCTCTAACCCATTTTGTACCCTTCTCTACTGCAGGTGGGCCAGCTACCTCTCTCATCGCTGTTCCTGTTGTCCTGCCCGTCACGTGGACCTATGTACTACCTTTCATTGGCCATGGTATCCCTCTGTTCCCTCACCCTACGCTCCTATACGATGACGTCCCTGCCCAGATGCCGTCCCTCCTGGTCCGTCCCAGTCATGGCCCCCCTTCTGCCCAGGTAGGCTCCTGGGTTTAATGACCCCTAATTTAACTGCATATCAACAAAATAAATAGGGGTGCAAATAGATTGACGATTGTGACCCTTTTCTTAGCACTTTGCACACTTTCTTCCTTGTTCTAAATGATTCTTTTGTAATATTTAAGCCAACTGAGTGAGCTGGTTTGGCCAAAACACAGGATTAGAGGCAAATTAACCTTTATTACAACTAAACTGATTCTATGTTCACAATTACAACTGAGTTATCCATTGGCATAGCCTAAAGCAGCAGGGCAATGTGGAAAAAAACACTATCCCCTATATGTAATAAAAGGCACTAAGTTCTTTAGGCCAATGGGCAGCGATTTTATCCCTGACAATAGACAATATTTCCTTTATAAAGAACCCAAAATATGTTTTCCCATGTCCTATAGAGACTTGGAAGGGATATTGGTTCCTCTTGGCTCACGTTTACCAAACACATATTAAACTTACTGTGTTTGTTGGTATCAGTAACATTGCGTGTGGGTTGGTAATTATATGGAACTATTTAATTATTTTAAGTATAAACATGTCCTCCATAACTGTCTTGTGCTTAGATGTATCTACGGAACAAGCTATTACTGTGCATCCCTTTAGGTAAACAGTTAATTACATTATTGTTACAAAGCCAGGGTTTGCTGTTTCAGGACTCGCTATAAGCACAGTAAGGGTTGCGCAAAAAACAGGGTATTTTGCAATGAACATTAATGTGAAACTTTCTGTGGCTTGGCAGGACTTGATATTTAACGTGATAGAGACAAGTAAAATAGCAGAATTCGATCCTTGACATAAAAGTTGCCCCCTACTGTAAACTATAAGGATATTAGCAGTCACTGAGGGGTTCTGTGCCCATATAAAGGTCACAGGCTGCAGGCTGAGTTATACAGGGAACTCTGAGTATCACTCATGTATTATAAGGTGTAATGTACCCCCTGCTGTAAATGGTAAGGATATTAGCAGTCACTGAGGGGTTCTGTGCCCATATAAAGGCACAAGGCTGCAGGCTGAGTTATACAGGGAACTCTGAGTATCACTCATGTATTATAAGGGATAATGTACCCCCTACTGTAAATGATAAGGATATTAGCAGTCACTGAGGGGTTCTGTGCCCATATAAAGGCACAAGGCTGCAGGCTGAGTTATACAGGGAACTCTGAGTATCACTCATGTATTATAAGGGATAATGTACCCCCTACTGTAAATGATAAGGATATTAGCAGTCACTGAGGGGTTCTGTGCCCATATAAAGGCACAAGGCTGCAGGCTGAGTTATACAGGGAACTCTGAGTATCACTCATGTATTATAAGGGATAATGTACCCCCTACTGTAAATGATAAGGATATTAGCAGTCACTGAGGGGTTCTGTGCCCCCCATATAAAGGCACAAGGCTGCAGGCTGAGTTATACAGGGAACTCTGAGTATCACTCATGTATTATAAGGGATAATGTACCCCCTACTGTAAATGATAAGGATATTAGAAGCCACTGAGGGGTTCTGTGCCCATATAAAGGCACAAGGCTGCAGGCTGAGTTATACAGGGAACTCTGAGTATCACTCATGTATTATAAGGGATAATGTACCCCCTACTGTAAATGATAAGGATATTAGCAGTCACTGAGGGGTTCTGTGCCCCCCATATAAAGGCACAAGGCTGCAGGCTGAGTTATACAGGGAACTCTGAGTATCACTCATGTATTATAAGGGATAATGTACCCCCTACTGTAAATGATAAGGATATTAGCAGTCACTGAGGGGTTCTGTGCCCATATAAAGGCACAAGGCTGCAGGCTGAGTTATACAGGGAACTCTGAGTATCACTCATGTATTATAAGGGATAATGTACCCCCTACTGTAAATGATAAGGATATTAGCAGTCACTGAGGGGTTCTGTGCCCATATAAAGGCACAAGGCTGCAGGCTGAGTTATACAGGGAACTCTGAGTATCACTCATGTATTATAAGGGATAATGTACCCCCTACTGTAAATGATAAGGATATTAGCAGTCACTGAGGGGTTCTGTGCCCATATAAAGGCACAAGGCTGCAGGCTGAGTTATACAGGGAACTCTGAGTATCACTCATGTATTATAAGGGATAATGTACCCCCTACTGTAAATGATAAGGATGTTTGAAGTCCCTTTTTGTTTGTTTGAAGAGTTATTCGACCTTTCAAAGTTCTAAAGGTAAGAAACAGATGGCCAAGGGATTTTATATTGCAAAAGAAGTCCAGTGTTACTTATAATACCCTGCAATTTCAGAGTAAGGGAATGCATTATCTTTATAGGTTTTAAAACATAAGGACATAATGGTTTCTTCAGTAGGAGCTGCTTTGTGTGTATGGGGAACACATGTGGGAGGGCAGAGAACATTCTGTACCAGATAGGGACTCTTTATTGTCTTGTGTATTAATAGTCACTTATAATGTTATATTTGCTAGTCCCATGTATATATATATATATATACATTATATAGTTGCTAAATATGTAGATGTATTAAAGCTGCTGTATTTGTAAATATATTTGCTATTGAAAACAGTATCTGTCTGGCTGTATACAATTTATTCTTTATTTATAAATGTATTTTTTCTCTCATATACTGCATGCTACAGGGAATAACTTATAATATGGGCATGCTGTCTCTGTGTATTTGCATTTGGTAATAGAAGGGGGGCTGCCATATTGCTCCCCTTAAGGACTTTCGGAAATAAAAATGCATCAGTGTAGTTAAAAAGAGAAGGAAATGGTTTGCGCACGGTTAATGATGCCCATAATTTATTCCCCGTATAATGAAATACAAAAAGAAAGCAATGTCTGCAGTAGGGATATTTTCCCTTTAAATATAAAGTAGCCGAGCGGCCCAACCTTGTGAGCCTACAGGGAATGAGTTAATAGAGATATTGCATTTGATTATCTTGGAAAATATAGATTTTATTAGAGTTGGGTAACTGGATCCAGGATTAGCGCAGCCTTGAGCAGCACTTGTAGCTTCTCTCTGATTGGCTGCTTTCATTTCAGAGCTTAATTGTCTCAGTGTCAGGTAGGAATAATGTAATCCCCAGTATTATGGCACAGAATAGGGAGACAGGTGGCAGGCACAGCACCTTTGTACGCAGCGGGTAACGTGGGATCTGCCAATAAACATGTGTCCCAGCCAGGTGCATAGAGACTTGATGGACTGAGTCTCTCCCAGAATGCTGTTGGGCACTGGGAGTTGGCCAGAACCCATATGAAAGGTGCTAAACTGCATCCATTGCCACTATTCTTACAGGTACTTATACAGTCCTCTTATCTAATGAATCAAAACCCAATGAAGGTCCAACTCTCTCATTATCCCTACACAGAAATTACTATTACTTATGCACCATTTATTCCTCTGGGATTCTGGGAAATAACATTTATTATAGATTAAAAAAAAACTTTGCACTGGATTTATAAACAATCCTAGATTTATTCTGTCTTCATCATCATCATCAGCTTGCCCTTTAATACCAACCATATCAGCCTCTTCCAATGTGGCCCATATGTGGGGGGCAATGGATGTTCCATTGATTAGGACCCCTAAAGAAGCTTATTCCCATGCCTAAAATATATGGAATATGGAATACAGGGGGTTGGTATTGCTGGTGTGAAAGTCTATAATGGTTGCACTGGGCTGAACCTATTAAAAGAACTTCTGCTCTCACATGGCCATTACAGAAAGATACCCCCCCCCCCAATAATTCTTTAAACTGAGTGTGCATGTTAGTGACCATGTTAGTTATCTTCCAATTAACTTTTTATAGATAGATGGATCTATACTAAGCATTCGTTGATTTTATTTGTTATTTATTAGCCTTACTTGGTAGCCTACATCACCTTCCTTGGTAGCCTACAACTATAAATTCAGCACGGCTATTGGGTCTGGGACCATCCCCTCCCCCCAAATTTTTTAAATGCTTATATGGGACATATTTATAAAAACTGGTCAAAATTGCACATGGGCAGTAAGTAACCCATAGCAACCCATCACTGTCCATAGCAACTCATACAGGGGACTAGTAAGGGTTAATTGCTGATTGGTTGTTAAGGGCTAATCCACCTGGGCAAACTATTACAGTATTACTCAGTGCCTTCTATTACATAACCCCATATTATCTAAATGAATGTGCCAAACACAGAGCTGTATTCATCTGGAAAATGCTGATCCTTGTGTACAAACAAATAGTCGACCTGCACCCATGCCTAACCAACCCACTCCCAGCCTGCACCTGACCTGGCCCACGGATCCGAGTCTATTTATATACCCCCCACCTACCCCACCTCTGATGTCACAAAGTGGAAAGGTCAGGCACACACTTAAAAATACACTGCCAGGAATGGAAGTGGGAAAATTAATATTTTGTTTAAGTGTCAGCCATGGGTAAACCCATGGGTCACACTGGTTTTGGGCCGGTCCATACATCACCAGAACTTGTGCCTGTGGGTGTCCCGGCAGGGTGCAAAGCAAAAAAGACATGGTGGATAGCCTCTGTGTCTTGGATTTTGTCCTCTGCCCTGTCATTTGTAAATGAGTCGTATAAACTTGTGTAGTTATATTGCACTTCTGCCCAGGGCCTAACTGCCCTCTGCACTTTGCGCCATACCCAGTAATGGCAGGTATAGGCCTGGTTCTTACCATCTGCCATAGGGTAGGTGGCATGTGTAGGCTTCCATTGTGGCCTCCTCCACCTGCTTCTCATGAATAAAGTTGTGAAACACAGGCAGCACTGTATTCATGGGGCGACCGCAGGTTTCCGATTTTTTTAACTTTGCCTTCCACGTCATAAATGGCCTTTTGTGTTTTTATTCACCAGATATATCAAGTCCTGGCACCAAAAGCACTTTGTTCCACAAGTATTAGCGCAGCGGAACAGATTAATTATTAGCAGAACCCATTGTGCCTATGATTTAGGGGCAGGAGCACGTTTTGTCACTTTATAAGGTGAACGTCCTGTTTATTTACAGCCTGAATATTCATGACTGACAGAAGAAAAGGTTTGACGTTGGTATATTCTGTGCCAAAGTGACAGTGAGCAGAAACAGGAATGCCAACACATTGTCTTGCTGCTGGGTGATTGGTTTGTGCCACTGGTTAAACAGGGATCCCATTCTCAGCTTGAAAACTATAGGCCTGTTAGTGTGACATTGGTAGGAAAGCTTTTGGAAGGTTCAATAAGAGATTAAATACTTGAATACATTGTAAAATCACAAATCTCAAGTGCCAGCATGGTTTTATGTGTAATAGATCTAGCCAGACTAATTGTATTGCCTTCTGTGAGAAGATGAGCAGGAGCCTAGTCACTGGAATGGCAGTGAATGTGATCTACTTGGACTTTGCTAAAACGTTTGATACAGTACCTCACAGAAGGTTAATGATCAAATTAAGGAATATTGGCCTAGAACATAATATTTGTAATTGGATAGAGAATTGGCTGAAGGATAGAGTACAAAGAGTGGGGTAAATGGCACAGTTTCTTCTTGGAACGGTGTTGTTAGTGGGTACCGCAGGGGTCAGTCCTTGGTCCTTTGCTTTTTAACTTGTTTATTTATGACATGGAGGTGGGCATTGAAAGTAGTTCAAGAAGTTTCTATTTTTTTTTTAGTGCAAAACTATAAGTTCCATGCAGGATGCTGCCGCTTTGCAGAGAGATTTGACAAAATTGGAAAACTGGGCAGCAAACTTACAAATAAGGAGCATTGCATGAACGTTGAAAGTGGTCCCTTATTTGTGACGTAACTGACAAAAACACCAAACAAAGACTCTAAGGATATTCCACAGAGAAGCATTATGGAAATAACAGAGAATTACATTTGGAACCCCTTTGGCTTTGGATTTGTTAGTTCCAGTGGTGTATATATCTCCATAAAAGGTATAAGGAAATCCATAGGGGTAAATTAGATAGACCCCAGGCAGAAGTACAAGAACACTAAGGGGTACAAAAGCGAGAAGGAGTCTACCTACATGTCTGTCTGAATATGAAGGAACCTTATTACTCAAAGATTGTCCAGTACTGCCAGCCATTCACCTTCCTTTACCTTGACCTTCCTTAGGTCCTAGGTCCTGTTTGCAGCCTGTGACTGAGTTTGGCAGAGGTGTGTAAGCAGAGGTGACAAAGAACACAAACAACAAATTAATATTGTCTCGTCCTTAACCAACAATTCCATAGATGAATGTAAAATTGCTCATGGTGCTTTTCTAAGCACTTTCCATTATTTATTTTTTTCAGTTTTAGAATTATTTAAGTTTTTATTAGCTACAAATATAATGAATTTTGTAACAACAGTGCCACCTGCTTGTCAGTTTCTGTACAGACAAAGACATACACTATATTGGTATACACATACAACATTAACAGTCCCTTTTTCTGTAGAGAAATTCAACTCTGCCCTGAGAAACTAAAAAGCAATACAATTGGCAGGTAGGAATTCTACAGTTTGGATCAATTTGGGTTGAATTGATAATTCATGGAGGGCTGGTGGATAGATGAGAGTTGTACCTCTAGCCCTAATGGCTCTTAATGATTTCATCCTCTGTTGCATTTATCATAGGACTCTCGGTCTTGGCCTTTGTAATCATTCATGAGCTGCACTGGCTGTTACTGACTAATGTTACCAGTAGCACATTGCAGGGAGTTGATGGGAGTTATTTTTAGGTTGTTCCTGTACAGCAAGTTATTCTTTCTCTGTAATCTTCCACTTTTCCTCTAGACAATGATGGGTTTTGTGCAGAGAATAATGAGAAGAGATATCAGACAATCTCTGCATTGTGATTGGCTACTGCCTGTATGGAACTACTGTATGTACAGTGTATGTGTCTATCAGAGGCCTGTGGGCAGATTGCCCCTTTTGTACACTTTGCACCTTGTCTTCCTGCTTGTCAGGGCCAAACTAGGGGTGGGCACAAAAGGAATGTGCCGAGGGTGCAAGGCTGGAGGAGTGCTAGGGACATACGACTTCTCTTTGCTAGCCCTAGTTCAGGGCCCAGGGTGATGCAGTTTTAGCTAGGGTTGCCACCTTTGTCAGAATAAAAATAAGAAAAGAGGGTGGGTCTGTAACATCTTTGGATTTGGGGGGGTTGCTCGTTTTTTAACCCGCAGAGACTGGGCAGGAGATCTTGAATCAGACCGTCCATTTAAAAAATCGCTCTGGTTCAAAACCGGACAGATGGCAACCATAATTTTAGCAGTGCTGAGCAGGGGGTCTGGGCTTTTAGTCACTCCCTTGCCCACTCGTTACATTTTTTCTGATGACTTCGCCTAGGGTTGCCACCTCTGCTGGCTTTTTTCGGGGAAGAGGTAGGGCCGCGATGTCACAAGATGGGGAAGAGGTGGGGCAATGATGTCACAGGGCGGGGAAGAGGTGGGGCAATGATGTCACAGGACGGGGAAGAGGTGGGGCAGTGATGTCACTGGGCAAGGCTATGGCACACAATTGGTGATTGGGCAATCGCCGAGTCAGTCTCAGTGAGTACTGTCTGGTTTTCCTAATTTCCGAAAAACTGGACAGGTGGCAACCCTGCAACTGGCACCCAGTCAAAGCGGCAGCCACAGCTCCCAGTGCAGACCACAAAAGAAATTCAAACATAGGGAATGATGTTAGATTTAGGCAGGGTAAGGCTGGCCCCCCAAGCATCCCAGAGGAACTCCCATTTGGCTTAGGGACTAATGGACCCCAGTCTGGGATCATTCCCATCAACCCTTTCTTATTTTCATCATAAAATTATACAGTCTCTACCAACTGTCTGTCTCAATTCCATCTAATTGGTTTGAGAATCAGCCCTGGATATCAGGTTCTCTGGCTTCAGTAATCCTTAATAAATAAATTAAAGGGGAACTCCACCTTCTGAACCCAACAAGAGCCCCACACAACACCAAAACCCCTAATACCCCTATCACTGTAATCTGTTCCTTCAAAAAGTAGGAATAAATAAAATTTTTATATGCTGAAATCCAGCTGCAAAACAGTGCTTCTCTTTCTGCATCATTTGGAATCCTGGCAGGGGAGGAGGGACTAAAACACTGATGTTACAAACTGAAACAACTTCTCCACAGCTTACAGACAGCCTGCAGGAACTACAAAACCCACAATGCATTGCACTGGGATGTTCCTTTCCTTATTGACATCACGTGTGCAGGGAATTGTGGGATTGGGAGGAGGCAGGCTGATGACAGGCGACTACTGTTACATTTTATTTGAGTCACAAAGTAGTCAGATCAGCAGGGGAACAGGGGGCGGGGCTTAGGGAACTGTTCCAAACCATATTATTACATTAAACATCATGGAAAGGCTGCTTATTGTTTAATTGATGTATAGTGCAAAGTTGCTTGAAATTATATTTACTTTTCAAAAGGCTCAAGTTGTGTTTGGGTGGAGTTCCCCTTTAACCATAAACCATAACTGTAACTGAGCATTAATTGCTTTTTTATTGCCTTATGACCCATCAGCACTTAAAGACAAGAACAATCCTGTATGTATGTGTATGTATGTATGTGGAAGTGTAGGCTGCGTGTGATTGGGGGGGGGGGGGTTCGCGTGTGACATGACATTGTAGAGTATCCAATCATGTGGTACCAGCGCTCCCTCGCCCCGGGGGTAGGACACAGCTACACTCACGCACTCACTATGAAAGGGGCTCACACAGCTCGGGAAGGATTTAACCCTTTCCCTGTCATATAAAATGGGGGAGGGGGGGAGTAAAACAAAAAGCTTTACAGTAAAAATCACAAGATCCCAGTTCACAGCTTATAAATAGGGTGCCCCAACCCCCATAATCTTTTCTCTCTTTAATGCAACTTCCTGCATAATCCAACAGGCAATGGGGGATACTGGGAAATGTAGTCTAGCCACAGTAGCAGGTCAGGTGACCTTTTCACATTTTTTATTTTTTGTGGGTTTTAGGTTATTTAGTTTTTCTTCTTCATCCCTTCCATGTCAGTACCCATGGGCAGTATTGCCCCTCCCAGCCAGGAGGTAGGACCTATACCAATCAAAATTAATCCTTATGAGTCCAGCTGTAGTTCAACTACTCCTAATTGCCTTGGCTGCTGGGTCGCCATCCTCTTAATGGGTGCATTGACAGGTATTTATTTACGTGCCTGCTATTAGTATAGGAGCCCACATTGGATAACATTTGTCATGCAATGCGGCTGCCATTTTGCTTGGGTCCTGCTTCATGTCTGGGCGGGGCAATACTGCCCACGCGTACGGACATGCCGGGACTAGAAGAAATGGTATTAACCATATGAAGGTAAGGGAAGTTCTCATTTTTCTTCAGCAGCTCTCCAGTGTGGAATTTCGGCAAATGTATGGTTGCTGGGGTGCAATTTACCTAGCAACCAGGCAGTGAAATGTTATAATATACTAAAAGTCAACGTGCAGTCTTTCAATCTAAATAAAGCGTAATAACAACTCTGGAAAATGTTAAAAAATAAAATATTGGTATCTCTGAAATAGTTTGTGTGGCTTTAAGAAAGTAAAATGCATTGCATTAAATAGAAAATATATTTCTATAGACTCTGGGGATAATATGACATTCTCACATCATTAATTGAGAAATCTTTTATCCTGAGCTGATTCTTCCGCAGGAAATAATTCTGTACAACAGAGACACTTAGTGGCACAAAAGTGCAGCACAGCAGTTGAAGCTTAGTGCCGGCCCAGGCTGTCAGTTTTAGCGCAGGGCAGGTTGGAAAGCTGTAAGGTTGTCTGCAGAATTATCTGCTGTGTTAGAAAGTACAGATTTATTTATGGGGTTTGTAACAGACAGCTTGAGCAAACTCCTTTAATATATATCTATGTACAGAAATAGGCCATCATCAATGATATGATGATGATCAAACAGCAATGATAGGGCCCCATAAGCCGAGGGGCCCAAACTATTAGATCACTGGAAAAATTGCCCCCCCCAGGTGATTGGCCCTGCCATGAAGTAAAAGAGGGTTCTTTCCAGAACAACTGCCATAACTGTGGGGATGATTTACTAACTTGGGGCTCAAGTGGCGGAAAGGTGGCGGAAAGGTGGCAGAACAGTGATGTGAAAGAGTTATGACGCAAGGGCAGACGGAGAGTGGATTATGGAGAGGATCAGGGTAGAGAGAAAGTAAAATTAGGGCAAATTGGGCAAATTGGGTGGATTAGGGGCGGCCAGGGGTTTATCTTCATTGTGGAACAACATTGCACCCATTTTGGCAGGTGTTTTACCAGATAGGCTAGTAACGTTTCGGCTAGCTGTCAGTGCTACAAATTATTACACACAATATTAGACTCAAACACCATTCATAGTAAGTAAAAAAAAAATTTTACATTAATTTCAATCAAATAAAAAACAAGAGATGCAGTGCCTAACGCGTTTCATGCTTACCCAGCACTTAATCATAGGCACCCAAACCGAATACAGTACAGGTATGGGACCTATTATCGAGAATGCTCAGGACCTGGGGTTTTCCAGATCTTTTTCCGGATCTTTACTTAATTTGGATCTCCATAACTTAAGTCTGCTAAAAAAATCATTTAAATATTGAATAAACCCAATAAGATTGTTCTGCCCCCAACAAGGGGTAATTATATCTTAGTTGGGATCAAGTACAGGTACTGTTTTATTATTACAGAGAAAAGGGAATCATTTAACCATGAAATAAACCCAATAGGGCTGTTCTGCCCCCAATAAGGGGTAATTATATCTTAGTTGGGATCAAGTACAGGTACTGTTTTATTATTACAGAGAAAAGGGAATCATTTAACCATGAAATAAGACCAATAGGGCTGTTCTGCCCCAATAAGGGGTAATTATATCTTAGTTGGGATCAAGTACAGGTACTGTTTTATTATTACAGAGAAAAGGGAATCATTTAACCATGAAATAAACCCAATAGGGCTGTTCTGCCCCCAATAAGGGGTAATTATATCTTAGTTGGGATCAAGTACAGGTACTGTTTTATTATTACAGAGAAAAGGGAATCATTTAACCATTAAATAAACCCAATAGGGCTGTTCTGCCCCCAATAAGGGGTAATTATATCTTAGTTGGGATCAAGTACAAGTACTGTTTTATTATTACAGAGAAAAGGGAATCATTTAACCATTAAATAAACCCAATAGGGCTGTTCTGCCCCCAATAAGGGGTAATTATATCTTAGTTGGGATCAAGTACAGGTTCTGTTTTATTATTACAGAGAAAAGGGAATCATTTTCAAAAATTTGAATTATTTACTTATAATGGAGTCTATGGGAGATGGCCTTTCCGTAACTCATAACTTTCTGGATAACGGGTTTCTGAATAACGGATCCCATACTTGTACTGTAAAAGCCTCATTTACCCAGGCAGTTGCTTTATTTTGTATCTGCTACATCCATGCCATTCTAATCCAGCGTCTCCTGGGATGAGTTCTAAGTAGTAGCGCAGATATATATTTGGCCCAGCAACACAAGTTCATCTCTGTGAATGTCTTTTTCCCATGATTTAATGCAGATTCCAAAGTGAGAGAATATACAGCTCCGAATGTGAAGGGTCTTTGCCAAGTGGGATTTTCTGAAGTTTCCATGAAAAACTATGAGTTAAAGGGGCAGCATGCACCTTCTTAAAAAAAGCAGAATAAATAGGGTTTAACTCCAGCAATTAGCAACATCAGGGTTGTATTCTTAAAGCAATATTGCACAATAAAACTTTTCCAAAACTTTCCCCCAAATCCCCAGGGCCAGCGGCTGCATTAAAATGCAAGAAATCCCCCAATGAGAATCCCAGCTGATGTGAGTAAATCCGGCTCCCTGTTCTCTGTTCCTGCAATTGGAGTTGGGAGCAATAAGCACAGTTTCCCAGCACTGAACAAGTCTGTCCCTTTATCCCCATGTCTGATTCCTGTGCCATATAATGACAGGAAAAATGCCATCATTATCTCTATATGTAAGGTAACAGGGAGATGCCTGACACAGTGAATCAGCATTCTCATTGGTCAATGTTCTTGCACCTTTAATTAAGTTATTAGTGAATTGTTTTCCAAGTGTAATTACGTTTTTTTTGTCAACTTCTATAGAAAACTAGGGTGCGGAGTTCGATGGCCCTAGGACAAGAAAAGGAGAAAGTGTGTACCTTCCTCTGTATAGTGTATATAGTATAATGTGTAACCAACCAATTTTTTTTCACTTTATTTCCCCTTTAAATATATGTCTAAGAAGGGATCTTACCATTTTTCAGATAACGTTTTCAAGCTAGAAACACAGAGCAAAAGGTTCTTGTCTGTCCAGTAAAGACTTAAAAAAAAAGATGCAGCTATTTCAAGATTTATTATGTGTCCAAACGACACATCCACCAATCCGCCAAGACCATGTATAAGTCAATGGCAGATGTCTCTTCCCTTTCCTGAAAGATCCTTTTTCTGCCTCAAAACCTTCGAGGTTTCGGATTTTTTATACTGGTTTTGGTGGGACAATTAAAAAAATTTGAGCTTTCGGGCCGACGATTACAAAAAATTTGCAGTTTCTGCGACAGATCTTTTTCAGTTTGGATTGTTTTGTAACTGTCTGACATTCTAAGAACTCACTCCCCCCCCCTTAGGAATGTGGATCTGAGCCAATCAGCAGGAAGCTGTCTCATAGTCTTACTAACTGAGCATGTTCCCTTGGTCTGGGTGCAGGAGTGAGGCATTATGGGAACTTTCTTTACACAGCTCAGCATTTTTTCTTCCTGTTTGGCTTCTGATCTTCTGAACGGGAGAAATATGGGGAGACTTAAGGGCACTATTGAGACAACTGAAGGTATGCCTGCAGCTTGAGTTTAACTCTTTATTAGCCTTTCCTTCTCCTTTAAAGAAAAGCCAGGATCCGGCCGAATCCCAAACCAAATCCGGGATTCGGTGCATCCCTACAATGAATTCTATAATGACTCCATGGTAGCAAGTTTACTACTTAGATCCATTGTCATGTGATCACACTGATGTTTATAATTGGTGGTGCATCTCTCTAACAAAGTTTTCAAGAGAAAATCGAATCAGGAAAAAAAGATTTTCAAATGTAAACTCGAAATTTTCGTTTGAACGATTCAAGCATTATCGTCACATTTTATAAATAAAACAAGTTTAATTCAGATTTATATCGTGTCGAGTTTATATGACTTTAGTGTGTTATAGAATGTCCTATTACTAGCAACTCTGCAACTGGTCTTCGGTATTTATTTCTTATAGTTTGTGCATTATATTGACCCTGGCAGCCAAACATTGTTCCGCGAGGCTACATTTTTATTGTTATTGTTAGCGATAAGCGAATCTGTCCCGTTTCACTTTGCCATAAAATTTGCGAAACCGCAAGAAAATTCGCGAAACGGTGAAAAATTCGAGAAATGCATTTGGCGCCCATGGCTTTTTTGGTCACCCACTGTTTTTTTTTGTCGCCCGCGCTTTTTGACGTGACCGTGTCCAATTTGGACACAGCCGCTCCCTTTTTTTATGTGACCGCGCCCAATTTCTATGCGACCGCACCCTTTTTTATGCAACCACACCTGATTTTGACGCGGTTGCACCCAATTTTTTTCCACACCGAATTTACACAAAAGTTTCTCAAAATGCAGGAATTTGCTGCAACTCCATGACTGCCGTAAAAATTCTCTCATCACTAGTTATTGTTATTATTTATTATTGCGTATCTTTCTATTTGTTCCCTTCCCTATTCATATTCTAGTTTCTCATTCAAACAAATGCCTGGTTGTTAAGGTAAATAGGACTCTAGCAACCAAATAGCTGTTGAAATACCAGCCTGAAGAGCTTCTGAACAAAAAGCTAATTAACTTAAAAGTAATCTGCTTTGGTGGAACCCCCTACTATGTTTCAATACACACAACATGTTTCATGAAGAGAAATTACCTCTATAAAATCAAAGTTGCCGGCATTAGAAATAGATAAATGTCCAGAAAAAGATATATTTACAAGATTTTTTTTCATTTTCGTTTGCCTTTTCTTTTCTTTCTTGTCTCCTTTTTTATATCACGTGATGTCGTTAATTAAGGGGCTATTTAAACCCCGTGTGTATGCTGAGAAGTAAGCCTATGATTAAGTGCACATGCACGAAACGCATCAGGCGTAAAGGGTTTTATGAAGATGAATAAAGACTACATTTTATTGGACTTCCTGGCTGTCCAAGGTGTTTTGTTAGCCTCTTTGAAAATTTTGATTGATCTCCTAAGGCTACTGAGCACCCGGACCACACAGTGACGGCGGTGAGTTATACAGGTATAGGACCCATTATCCAGAATGCTCGGGACCAAGGGTATTCCGGATAAGGGGTCTTTCCGTAATTTGGATCTCAATACCTTAAGTCTACTAAAAAATCAATAAAACATAAATTAAACCCAATAGGATTGTTTTGCATCCAATAAGGATTATTAATATCTTAGTTGGGATCAAGTACAAGGTACTGTTTTATTATTACAGAGAAAAGGGAATCATTTAACCATTAAATAAACCCAATAGGGCTGTTCTGCCCCCAATAAGGGGTAATTATATCTTAGTTGGGATCAAGTACAGGTACTGTTTTATTATTACAGAGAAAAGGGAATCATTTAACCATGAAATAAACCCAATAGGGTTGTTCTGCCCCCAATAAGGGGTAATTATATCTTAGTTGGGATCAAGTACAGGTACTGTTTTATTATTACAGAGAAAAGGGAATCATTTAACCAATAAATAAACCCAATAGGGCTGTTCTGCCCCCAATAAGGGGTAATTATATCTTAGTTGGGATCAAGTACAGGTACTGTTTTATTATTACAGAGAAAAGGGAATCATTTAACCATGAAATAAACCCAATAGGGCTGTTCTGCCCCCAATAAGGGGTAATTATATCTTAGTTGGGATCAAGTACAGGTACTGTTTTATTATTACAGAGAAAAGGGAATCATTTAACCATGAAATAAACCCAATAGGGTTGTTCTGCCCCCAATAAGGGGTAATTATATCTTAGTTGGGATCAAGTACAAGGTACTGTTTTATTATTACAGAGAAAAAGGAAATAATTTTTTAAATTCTGAATTATTTTATTAAAATGGAGTCTATGGGAGACAGGCTTTCCGTAATTCGGAGCTTTCTGGATAACGGGTTTCCGGATAAGGGGTCTGATACCTGTACTACACAGTTATCTGAAATTGCAGTTAGATGCACCCACCGGCAGGCCCGGGGTATATACACCCGGGTCGGTATAATCTTAAGTACTGTATTCTGTTAATATATTTAGTTATTTGTTTAAGAATTTTCTAACTAACGTTTGGGTGCCGTATGTGCATACCTTAGTTTGACACGTGTGCATATTCATTTACTTATTTTTATCTTTAGTATTAGTTAGATTAGTTTTGTTTTCTATTAACAAGATAAGCTGGTATCCATCTGCAAAGAAAAAAACCTCCAAAAAGAAAAAAAAATATCAAACAAAACATGTTTCTGAATATTGCATGTTGCGCTCCTTCTAAAGCGCTTTCGTGTGTTTGCCTCGTAAGATAAAAAGAAGTAATTCGGAAGCCCGTGTCAGACATACAGTATCTCCCACAAATCTGAGAGTTCCTTTGATTGGGGTCAGAGATATGAATCTCGGTTACATTTGGGGGAAAGTCATAAAAGTCGTAACCAGAAAATATTGCTTAAACAAGAACAGAAACGGGCATTTTTCCATGTAATGTCCTTCTTAGTCGGTTATTCAATTGCACATCATTTATTAGGACTCCCTTAATTGTAGGCGTTAATACAAAGACTAGGGATACATACTGGCACAAACTATTATATATATTTTTTTTCCACTGGCGTATGGGATGGGATTTACCAAAGCCATGCCCCAAAAATAATAATGGATGGGAAAGAAAACAAACTAAACAGTGACTAATAAGGCCGGCATAACAGGCAACCTAATAACATACAGCCCCTAAAAATGGAAAACAAAAACTGCTCTGCATAGGCGGATATTCAATAAGGCTAGAGGGAAAGCCTCCCCCAAACCTGTTGGCACATTAAAAAAAAACAAAAAAAACCCTCACTCTGTTTCTGCACTTTCCTGCAAGCTCCGGTTCTGCTGTGCTCTGATTGGAGCTTTCTTCTTGTGGATTGTCCGATCGGAGCACAGCTTTCTTGACAGGCAGTAAAATTGACCAATCAAAGCACAGATGCTGACAGGGCTAAAGGCAGTGCAGAAATGAAGACTGAAAAGAAGAATCTGCAGCTGTAACTTTACCTCAGAACCAACTCTCAACTTTTGCTGCAGATTTCATCCCACTCCCAGCGGTGCTACACACAGGTACTACACACAGGCACTATACACGGGTACTATACACGGGTACTATACACAGGTACTATACACAGGCACTATACACAGGTACTATACACAGGTACTATACACGGGTACTATACACGGGTACTATACACAGGTACTATACACAGGCACTATACACGGGTACTATACACAGGTACTATACACAGGCACTATACACAGGCACTAAACCCAGGTACTATACCCAGGTACTATAGACATGCACTATACACAGGTACTATACCCAGGTACTATACACAGGTACTATACACAGACACTATACACAGGTACTATACACAGGTACTATACACAGGTACTATACACAGGCACTATACACAGGCACTATACACAGATACTATACACCGGCACTATACACAGGCACTAAACCCAGGTACTATACCCAGGTACTATAGACATGCACTATACACAGGTACTATACCCAGGTACTATACACAGGTACTATACACAGACACTATACACAGGTACTATACCCAGGTACTATACACAGGTACTATACACAGACACTATACACAGGTACTATACACAGGTACTATACCCAGGTACTATACACAGGTACTATACACAGGTACTATACACAGGTGCTATACACCGGCACTATACACAGATACTATACACGGGTACTATACACAGGTGCTATACACAGGCACTATACACAGATACTATATATGGGTACTATACATGGGTACTATACACAGGTACTATACACAGGTACTATACACAGGGTACTATACACAGGTGCTATACACAGGCACTATACACAGATACTATACACAGGGTACTATACACAGGGTACTATACACAGGGTACTAAACACAGGGTACTATACACAGGTACTATACACAGGTACTATACTGTATCATCCCACTCCCACAGTCACTATACACAGGTACTATACACAGGTAATATACACAGGTACTATACACAGGTGCTATACACAGGGTACTATACACGGGTACTATACACGGGTACTATACACGGGTACTATACACAGGTACTATACACAGGTACTATACTGTATCATCCCACTCCCACAGTCACTATACACAGGTACTATACACAGGTAATATACACAGGTACTATACACAGGTGCTATACACAGGGTACTATACACGGGTACTATACACGGGTACTATACACAGGTACTATACACAGGTAATATACACAGGTACTATACACAGGTACTATACACAGGCACTATACACAGATACTATACACGGGTACTATACACAGGCACTATACACAGATACTATACATGGGTACTATACACGGGTACTATACACAGGTACTATACACAGGTGCTATACACAGGCACTATACACAGGGTACTATACACAGGGTACTATACACAGGGTACTATACACAGGTACTATACACAGGCACTATACACAGATACTATACACGGGTACTATACACAGGCACTATACACAGATACTATACATGGGTACTATACACGGGTACTATACACAGGCACTATACACAGATACTATACATGGGTACTATACACGGGTACTATACACAGATACTATACACAGGTACTATACACAGGTACTATACACAGGCACTATACACAGATACTATACACGGGTACTATACATGAGTACTATACACAGGTACTATACACAGGTACTATACACAGGCACTATACACAGGGTACTATACACAGGGTACTATACACAGGGTACTATACACAGGGTACTATACACAGGGTACTATACACAGGGTACTATACACAGGGTACTAAACACAGGGTACTATACACAGGGTACTAAACACAGGGTACTATACACAGGTACTATACTGTATCATCCCACTCCCACAGTCACTATACACAGGTACTATACACAGGCACTATACTGTATCATCCCACTCCGACAGTCACTAAACACAGGTACTGTACACAGGTACTATACTGTATCATCCCACTCCCACAGTCACTATACACAGGTACTATACACAGGTAATATACACAGGTACTATACACAGGGTACTATACACAGGGTACTATACACGGGTACTATACACAGGTACTATACACAGGTAATATACACAGGTACTATACAGTTCTAAAAGCTGTAGAACTGAAAAAGCTCATTGTGCTTTTATATATTTGTTGTTGTTGTCGTTTTTTGCACTTTTTTTTACTTTAGTCATTGTTTTGTTCTAGTTTATAGTTAGTTACAGTGCGGCCAATGTTGTGTATCAGTGCCAGTGTTATAGTGCCAGGGCCTAAGTATCTTCCCTCAGTACCCACTGCCTCTCACTGCATATAATGTGCTGGTTTTGTAAATACCGACTGCATCTCACTGTATATAATGTGCCTGGGGAGTCAGTACCCACTGCCTTTCTTGATATAAAACTAACGTAAACACACCTAAAGGGGTGGTTCACTTTTAATTTAACTTTTAGTATGTTATAGAATGGCCTATTCCTAGACAATTGCAATTGGTCTTCCTAATTCATTTTTTTTATAGTTCTTGAATAATTTGCCTTTCTCTTCTGCCTCTTTCCAGCTTTCAAATGGGGATGGGTGTCACTGACCCCGGCAGCCAAAAATGATTGCTCTTCAAGGCTACAATTTTATTATTATTGTTATTTTGTATTACTTATTTTTCCATGCAGGCCCCTTAACTATTTATATTCCCATCTCTTCTTTAAACCTCTGCCTGGTTGCTAGGGTAAATAAGACCCTAGCAACCAGATAGCTGCTAAAATACCAAATGGAGAGCTTCTGAACAAAAAGATAAATAACTGAAAAACCGTTAAAAATAAAATAGGACCAATTGCAAATTGTCTCAGCATATCAGTCTACATCATATTAAAAATGAATTCAAATGTAAACTACCCCTTTAAGCTAACTGATCACAAACACAAATGGATGGAGAACCCCTCACATAAGTGCATGTATAAATACTTTTTAGGGTTAAAATAAAGCCCCCCCACCCGCACTTTTGCGCAGTATCCCTGGGAGTCAGTGGGAATGGCAAAAGGTAGTTGGGAGGTTAATTTTTGACACCAGCAGCGAATCCACTAAGTGTCACATTAGCTGTAGGTCAGTCTATGTATGGGCCATCCTTAGCCTCCCCAAACAAAAAACTCACCCTCAGCCTATGCCTTAAGTAAAATAATGCCCCTAGATACAGAAGTAAAAGAGTATAACAGCGGTGAGGAGGAAGTCAGGTGGTCTTATAGGTGATGGTTAATTTTGATTGGCTTTGGTATAGGTCCTACCTTCTTGTCTGGGCGGGGCAATACTGCCCATTTGTACTGACATGGAGGGACAGAGAAGAAAGTGTGTTACATAGTTACATAGGGTTGAAAAAAGCCAAGAGTCCATCAAGTTCAACCCTTCCAAGTAACCCCAGCACCCACAAACCTATACTTACCAATCAATACACACATATATAAACTATATATACAACTACTAATAGTAACTGTAGGTATTAGTATCACAATAGCCTTGGATACTATGCTTGTTCATAGTGTTAGCCCAGCGTAGGGACATTGGATCTCCAAAGCAAGCCACGAATGTGAGCTCTTCTAGATTACTTGGGTGAGAAATCCAGTAAGTACTTATCTCACTGTTACAGTGCCAACCTCTCTAATGGAGGCCCATTTATCAACAATCTCATTTTAATGGTTTTTTTTAGAGGTTTTTAAACCATGACATATCATTTTCTCAACAACAACAAACACAGAAAAAAGCATAAAAAAAAAACTTTAAAACAACATAGCAAAGAAGGATCTTTTAGTTGTAAAAAGGATGCCTGCCATTGACTTCTACATGGCCTCGACAGCCTTTAGATGGCGTAGTTTTACTTTTGGATTCATCATCTTTTTTTTCTGCATGGTTCTGCCTTAAATAAAAATATCAAAGTTGTTTTATTTGGGGAGCAAAATTTCCTCCATGTTTAGCTACCCATAGTAATTCAGTTTTACAGTCCAATAAAAGCTACTGGCTGCCACAATTTCTAAACTTGCCTTCAATATCACAGTTCTTACAACAATTAAACCATGACTGATCGTGTAATGTGGGTATTACCTTGTTAAAAGGAACTTACCCTATAGATTATTGCTGAATGGAAGCTCCCTGCATTTCCCAGGGTGGTACATATTTCTTTAATTTCTTAAAAAATAATCTCTAATTCATGATAAGGTCCCATGAAATGGTTCAGAGTGGTGCTGGAACATGTAAATACTCCTTATTAGCTTGTGTATGTAGCTAACTAGACTGTGCAACTTGTACTTCTAGCAAGGCTGTTGGGAGTTTTCTGTTGTATTTCTGGCACCAATATATACAAGTTTTATTTTAATATATACAAGACTCCATTTTAATCAAATAATTCACATTTTTAAAAATGATTCCCTTTTCTCTGTAATAATAAAACAGTACCTGTACTTAATCCCAACTAAGATATAATTACCCCTTATTGGGGCAGAACAGCCCTATTGGGTTTATTTCATGGTTAAATGATTCCCTTTTCTCTGTAATAATAAAACAGTACCTGTACTTGATCCCAACTAAGATATAATTACCCCTTATTGGGGGCAGAACAGCCCTATTGGGTTTATTTAATGGTTAAATGATTTCCTTTTCTCTGTAATAATAAAACAGTACCTGTACTTGATCCCAACTAAGATATAATTACCCCTTATTGGGGCAGAACAGCCCTATTGGGTTTATTTCATGGTTAAATGATTCCCTTTTCTCTGTAATAATAAAACAGTACCTGTACTTGATCCCAACTAAGATATAATTACCCCTTATTGGGGGCAGAACAGCCCTATTGGGTTTATTTAATGGTTAAATGAGTCCCTTTTCTCTGTAATAATAAAACAGTACCTGTACTTGATCCCAACTAAGATATAATTACCCCTTATTGGGGGCAGAACAGCCCTATTGGGTTTATTTCATGGTTAAATGATTCCCTTTTCTCTGTAATAATAAAACAGTACCTGTACTTGATCCCAACTAAGATATAATTAATCCTTATTGGAGGCAAAACAATCCTATTGGGTTTAATTACTGTTTAAATAATGTTTTTAGCAGACTTTAGGTAGGAGAGACCGCTTATCCAGAAAACCCCAGGTCCCGAGCATTCTGCATAATGGGTCCCATACCTGTAATGCTTTTATCTACTTGCCCCTCTCTTGAAAAGTTTCTTGGGCTGCTCATGTTATTTATATGTAAACTTTAATAAAAGTACAGGATAGAACCCGTGCCACATGTTTAACTGCTTTCTTTACCCTAATTTTCAGTTCCCCTTTATCCCAACCCAAGTTCCTGCCTAATAAATCAGTTGTTGGTTGCATTTTCCCAGGATAGGTCTCTCAGCAGCTTCTGAAGATCCCTCACAAACAAAATTAACTTTTTGCCTTTATATGTTTTCAGCCCTAAGTCATGGAGATAAGAGATATGAGCTGAGCTCAGATCAGTATCTAATAACAGTCATTTCAGAGGGTTCTGTAACTAAAAACATCCTTACAAGTACAGCTAACTGTCTGTATCACATAGAAAGTGTTAGAAGGGATTCAGAAACTGCATGATTGTGAGGCTATATTTTTATTGCTAATATCTTCTTTCTGTTCAAGTCTCTGATTGCCCAATGGGACATATACACCACAGCCTGGTTGCTATAGTTAGTGAAACATTGTATGTTACGTGATTCTAAGGCTATAGGGGTCATTTATGAATGGGGTTGCCAGTGCCACCTGTACAGTTTTGACCCAGACAGCCTGGTTTTTGAAAGGGCTGCAAGTCTTGTGCGCCTTCTGACAACTCTGTGGGAAAATGATATATCTAGTGGGCCAAACAAAACAGGACAATTCTGCAATATCATCAAACAAACCCCATTCTGTTCTTCACTCCCCATATGTTCTTTCTTCTCTACTCCCAACTTTAGTTGGCCATACACGGGTCGATTACAGCTGCAGATATCGGTCCTTCAGACAATTCGGCAGTGTATCTGCCCGTGTATAGGCACCAATGACAGGCCTCCCTGAACGACATCTAGCATATGGAATTGCCCAGATCTCCATCTGGCTGGGTTGATTTTTCCTTCGGATCTGGAACCGCATCGGCTCATTGATGCGGTCCCCGATCCAACGGCGCCTATGCCGGGCTTTAAATTCAATTGTTTGGCCCTAGGTGGGCTTTTGTGGAGAAGATCCACTCACTTGTCGGCTTTGCCAAAAGAGCGGATCTTACTGTGTATGACCACCTAAACACTCTCATGTTTCTAAATCCCTTAATTTCCTATCCTCACTTTCTTTCTGAATAATAAGACACAACCTGTTTTGGAAGAGAGAAGGGGGCCAATGGCTAGCCAATCTGACAAGCACTAGTGCATCCCTCTCTCCATGTTTTTGATCCAGGAATGGAGTTTCCTGTGACACAAGGCCACACACCAGGGACCATTTATCAATGTACGATTGGGTACAATTGCAAAAAATTCATATTTTTTCTAACTTTTAGAACTGTGCGTGTTTTCGGTGATTTTTTTTGTTAATTTTCGCAACTTTTTCGTGCTTTGCGACAATTTGTGCGACAAAATCGTACTCAAGCTTCGTTATTGTGATTTTCTTTTGGCCAGGTTGGAGCTGCAGAGTGCCATTGAGTCCTATGGAAAGCTTCCCAAATCATGCATTGAAGTTTCAAATTCAGAAAGGGTTTTGCGCCGTTTACGATCATCGTTGGTATAGTTTCAATACGAAAATTTCAGGACTTCCGGATCGTAAGTACAAAATTTAGGTACGTCAACGAAAAGAATTTTCGTGCCATTTTTGATCGTCAGAAATGATCGTATTTCGTGATTCACATTGTACATTGATTAATGGGCCCGAGTTTGCACTGCTCTGTGTTGTGATATTTATTCTACAGTGGCTGTTTCACCTTTCTTCTTTCTTAAAGGGGAAGGAAAGGCTAAGTCACTTGGGGGTGCCAAAATGTTAGGCACCCCCAAGTGACTTAGATCGCTTACCTTGTACCCTGGGCTGGTGCCCCTGTTAGGAGAAAAAAGCACCAGCCCGGGGCACCTGTAGGAAGTGCTTCCTCCTTCCTTTCTCTTCTGCCGGCGAAATCCGTCGGCCGGCGCATGCGCAGTAGAGTGAAAAGCCGACTTTAATGTTTAAGTTCGGCTTTCACTCTACTGCGCATGCGCGCGCAAGAGAAAAGGAAGGAGGAAGCGATCGCTGCTACCCCGGGCTGGGGCTGTTCTCTCTGTACAGGGGCACCAGCCCGGGGTAAGAGGTAAGCAATCTAAGTCACTTGGGGGTGCCTAACATTTTGGCACCCCCAAGTGACTTAGCCTTTCCTTCTCCTTTAATGGATATCTGCATTGCTCTCCTACTAACTTGCCGCAGATCATAGCAAGCTGGAGAGCAGAAGCCTGGTGGTAAAAGGAGAGAGATACAGCCATCCAGGATGAGAAGAAGAAAATGAAAGTAACCTCTCTGCCTGCCTGTAACTGGCAGATCAACACAGCCACTCCTCCAATTTGGCAGAGTGATGCCATATGACCCAAGGCCAGATTACCAGCACCATCCACAGGAATGGGACTAGGTGGGCCCTAGGAAAGTGCCTACGGTGCCTAGTGGGTAATCCAGCCCTGGCTGTTCAAAGTATCATGTTTAGCATTACAAATATAAGATATAGTGAACTACAATACAAAATGAAAAATGAAAGTTCACTGCATCCATTTACTTTGTTCCAGCGATGGCTGGTTAACTTGTGTTGTATAAAAAAACATGTATGTTTCCCTGTTGCAAAAATATTAGGATGTTTTTTTTCCAGTGAATATATCATAACATTTTATTAGAGAAAGTACTTTTCAGCAAAAGTCTTAGAACAATATTTTATGATATTCTTCATCTAAAAGAAATAAAACAAAAGCATACAGTATAGGTAATGAGTTTTGGCAATTAGGACTGAGATAATGAGAATGCACTAGGTTTACCCTTACTTGTCCTGCTCCACGTGTGGCAAGGGGATCCCTGTACGAAGTCATAGTAACATTTGAAAAAGTCGACATCCATCTAATTTTACTATTAAGAGCATAAAAAGAGGGGGCCACTAGGGTATGACAGATCTTTAGCTCATTTACACTGCTAATTCTGTAGGGTGAGTGCCCAGGGCTACTGTCCCATAAAGAGAAGATACTTTATGAAGCATTACAATCCTTCCTTTGTGCCAAAAGAAAATCTGCAGAATATATTTTTGTACAGTATTAAAAAGCCAAAACCAGATTAGGCTAAGTCATTGTTTCACTTTCTCTATGATTATTGTTCAGCATTTCGGGAGGGTCATTGCTCTCTCTGAATGTGCTTTCCAGGAGAAATGGAATTGACGTTCTTAAACTTTTTTTAAAGTCCCGGCCAATGAAGACATAGATTATTGGATTGAGACAGCTGTTAAAGTAAGCCAAGCAATGTGCAAGGTAATATAAGATTTCATCCCAAGGATACCTTATGTAAATCTGCGCAGTGTAGATCATAGGAAGACTATGGTAAAGAAACCAGCAAAGAAAGAAGCAAATGACAATTGTAAATGCAATTTTCAAGGTTCGACCAGACCCAGGGATTCTGCTGTTTTTTCTCACCCGGAATGCAATGAGCCCATAGCAAACCAACATGATGGGAAAAGGTATCAAGAACATTGATACAAATCTGGTTATAAGCATGGTTATGTGCCTCGCCATCCAAGTATCATAATCAAACATGGTTGAGTTATTCTCGACTGCAGACATTACAGTGCAACGAGTAAGCTGTTTTCCCTTGTCTGTACCATAAAAAACAATGTAAGGGGAACTGAGACCCACAGACAAGAACCAGATAACGACTGAAATGGTTAAGGCTAATCTTGAAGTTCTATGGATTTTAGCCCATATTGGATACAGAACACAGATACAACGATCAACACTGATTATCATTAAAAACAATACACTTGCAGAGAGGTTTAGATGTAGGTTAAAAGTGCAAGTCTTGCACATTATCTGCCCAAAGGGCCAGTAATGCCCCAATGCCCATTCTGTTATATAGAGAGGAAGAAAGAGACAAAAAGAAAAATCCGCAATGGCGAGGTTGAGAAACCAAATAAGAGTAGCTGTCTTTTCCATTTTGAATCCAATAATCCAGATGACCAGCCCATTGCCCGCAGTTCCTAGAATGAATATTATGCTGTAAAGTGTAATGTTAATTATTCTGAACACGGAGTCAATTCTGCTATAAATTTCCTCTTCAACAGCGGACAAGCCGGGGTCGTAGAGAGTGTAATTCTCCATTTCCATTACAGAGCTGCTGTATCAAACAAATGTGAGAAAGAAAAACAACTTCAGAATTTTGCAATATAGGGAAAATCTAATACACCAATGGGAGCACCGCAAGGCTTTCACTACTAATTTCATATTTGTGCAAGTGCATATACTTTAAAAATAACAGGGGCTTTAACTTACTAAATTATGATCAAAATATTGCTCACACACATACAGTGCCACAGAGACAACTCATAAATAGAAACACAAATTTGTATTTTTACTAGATTATTTTCAAATCAGGAAAAAAAAGTATTGACAGAAACAAATATATATTTTTTTAATCACCATATTTTCCATTACTGTCGCCCATTAACCTGCTAATTGGTAGGGTTTTTTTTATTTTGCTCTAGATATTGTGCTGTGGTTTGAATAAAAGATTACAAAGGGAAGATCACAAAAAGAAGTTAATAACAATAACACCTTATGGTTTGGTTTCAGTGCTCACATAGCAGAAAGCATTTTCAGTTTTTGGCTGTTGAGTTGATTAATGATTAAAAACAAGCAAAAATTAACAATGAAAGACAGATGTATAGTTGTAAAATACTTTTGTGCAAAAGGTTTTTTTTTTTTCTTTGCATTGCCCATATTTTTTCCAGTTTCAGCTATTATTATTATTATTATTATTATTATTATTATATTCCCCCATTAATCTCCTGTCAGTTTTCTTGCACATTTTACTCTGAATACAACTGATAACATGACATTCTGTATAATATAAACAGGATAAAAAACCGAGCCATACGGCTTCCTTTACTTTCATTTCTTACTCCCCTTTGAACCCAACCCAAGCTCTTACCGAATAAATGTGCCGCGGGAGTCAATTTTTACAGAACAGGTCTCTGGATCTCAGCAGGTTCTGACTCTTGAATACGCCTTACAGACTGAATGTTGGTCTTTGTTCTTATTTATATTTTTCAGCTCTGGTTGCTATGTTCAAGATTTCTTTTGTGATAAGTCCAGACATGGAGATGACAGTCACATTGCCGTGCCTGAGCTATGGACAGATCAGTATCTAGTCACAGTCTTTAAAGAGAGTTCTTCTTCTAACAAATATAACAAACTATTTGCACTTTATATATATATATATAAAAACTCAGAATTAGGCACTTGGTTGCCATAAACCAGTGATCCCCAACCAGTGGCTCAGGGGTAACATGTTGCTCCCCAACCCCTTGGATGTTGCTCCCAGTGGCCTCAAAGCAGGTGCTTAGTGTTGAATTCCTGGTTTGGAGGCATTTTGTTGCATAAAACCCAGTGTAAAGCCAAACAGAGCCTTCTATAGGCTGCCAGTCACCATAGGGGCTACCTAATAGCCAATTATAGCTCTTATTTGGCCCCCCAGGAACATTTGCTGTGCTTGTGTTGCTCCCCAATACTTTTTCCATTTGAATGTGGCTCATTGGTATAAAAGATTAGGGATCCCTGCCTTAAACTGTGGACCTTGGTCAGTTATGTAAATTGCATAATTGTAAGGCTATATTTTTATTAATGTTTGTTTTCTTCTTTTTTTCTAAATTATGACCAATACCGATAATTACTACCAGGTTGCTGCAGTCAGCAATGCTAGCAATCAGATACCATTTTAATAGCAAACTTGGAAGCCACAGCCAAAGAAATGAGTAATAAAAGACACACACGGTCTAAAATATGCAAATGGCCAATGTCTTCTATTGACCAAGTTTTCTGCTATCCTACTAGTTCCTAAGGTAACCAGGTAACTCATAGTGGCTAATGCATGTGTTTAAATGTGGTTAGGTAGAGCTGGGCTCAGCACAGAAGGAGGCATGGAGCTGCAGATTAAGGTGACAATGATTGTAGGGATAAGGGTAGGAGAGGAGAGATAAGGGTAAGTCGGTCACCGTCCCTATCAATATAACAGGTTTGCTCATCACTACTCCAAAACAATGTTGTGCATGTATTTTTTTAGGGTGGGGGGCATAAAACAATAGATATGCTTGAGAGACAAACTGAATTAAAATGGTGATGTTATAAAAAGAAGTCTGTGGAGACCATGGAAAGGCAAAGTGACATAAAAATGCTATGGAGGGCTGCACCCAGACCATGGGCCTCCAGTTGGACAGACATGGCTCTAAATATTTAATGCACAGTACACTGCCACTTTAGTTTCTAATATTATGTATTTAATGAGGCTCCAACATGTTTCTGAATGTTTGGAGAAATTAGATGATTTTTTCTTTAGATTAAAGCAATAAGCTATAAAGGGATCAAGTACAAAGACAAAGCCACCAAAACTGAAGGTAGATATACAGTACACAAAAACTTTAGTATTGTCCAACTGACTGGCCCATCATAGCAGATTATCTCATATGGACATCAACACACTTTTGGCAAATTAGCCCAAATGAGCGGCTTTGAAATGGATGAGAGAGGGAGCTGTTTGTTTCACTTTGAGATCTACTTCCCAATCCCAATGTAAGTATTGTCAGCTGGAACTGCCATTGGGTCATAGGTACTGATGAGTGAATCTATCACGTTTTTCCTCGCTCATCACTACATATGCCCCAAGGCCAGATTGCCAGCACCATCCACAGGAATGGGCCCCTAAAACTAGGTGGGCCCTAGGAAAGTGCTTAGGGTGCCTAGTGGGTAATCCGGCCCTGGCTGTGCTAATTGCTTCAAGTATCGTGTTTAGCATTACAAATGTAAGATATGGAGAACTAAAAATGAATGTTTTGTCAGCCATACTGAGACAGCAATCAAGACTAATAAACCCACCCGTGTACAGTGTTATTATTATTTTAACCAGTGACTGATTTATTGTATGGAAACAATGAAAGAAATATATTACATTAATGTTAAGAACATTCATTGCATTAAGCACATTTTTCATGTTACAGGAAGACCAGTTTGTAGGACTTGGGTTTCTAGAATAAATTTATAATGAACATGGGGGGGCACGCTCCATTCTGGGGTTGAAGACCTGCACTGTGATGCAAAATGCAAAGCAAGGTGCAAACATGCAAAGAAACATCAGTATTTGTCATTTTCACTTGTCCTGCTCCACGTGCGGCAAGGGGATCCCTGTACGGAGTCATAGTAACATTTGAACAAGTCGACCTCCATCTGATTTTACTATTAAGAGCATAAAAGAGGGGGCCACTAGGGTATGACAGATCTTTAGCTCATTTACACTGCTAATTCTGTAGGGTGAGTGCCCAGGGCTACTGTCCCATAAAGAGAACATACTTTATGAAGCATTAAAATCCTTCCTTTGTGCCAAAAGAAAATCTGCAGAATATATTTTTGTACAGTATTAAAAAGCCAAAACCAGATTAGGCTAAGTCATTGTTTCACTTTCTAAAAAATTAGTGTTTAGAGTTTCAGGAGGGTCATTGCTCTCTCTGAATGTGCTTTCCAGGAGAAATGGAATTGACTTTCTTAAACTTTTCTTAAAGTCCCGGCCAATGAAGACATAGAGTATTGGATTGAGACAGCTGTTAAAGAAAGCCAACCACTCTGAAAGGTAATATAAGATTTCATCCCAAGGATACCCTATGTCAATATCTGCAGTTTTGATCATAGGAACACTATGGTAAAGAAACCAGCAAAGAAAGAAGCAAATGACAATTGTAAATGCAATTTTCAAGGTTCGGCCAGACCCAGGGATTCTGCTGTTTTTTCTCACCCGGAATGCAATGAGCCCATAGCAAACCAACATGATGGGAAAAGGGATCAAGAACATTGATACAAATTCGGTCATAATCATGGCTTTGTACCTCACTATCCAAGTATCATAATCAAACGTGGTTGAGTTATTCCCGACTGCAGATATGAAAGCACAACGAGTAAGCTGTTTTACATTCTCTGTATCAGAAAAAACAATGTAAGGGGAACTGAGACCCACAGACAAGAACCAGATAATGACTGAAATGGTTAAGGCTAATCTTGAAGTTCTGTGGATTTTAGCCCATATTGGATACAGAACACAGATACAACGATCAATGCTGATTATCATTAAAAACAATTCACTTGTAGAGAGGTTTAGCTGTAGGTTGAAAGCCCAAGTCTTGCACATTAACTGCCCAAAGGGCCAGTTATCCCACAATGCCCATTCTGTTATATAGAGAGGAAGAAAGAGGCAAAAAGAAAAATCCGCAATGGCGAGGTTGAGAAACCAAATAAGAGTAGCTGTCTTTTCCATTTTGAATCCGATAATCCAGATGACCAGCCCATTGCCCACAGTACCTAGAATGAACATTATGCTGTAAAGTGTAATGTTAATTATTCTGAACACGGGGTAAATTCTGCTATAAATTTCCTCTTCAGCCAAAGTGGCAAAAGTGGACAAGCCGGGGACGTAGACAGTGTCATTCTCCATTTCCATTACAGAGCTGCTGTATAAAACAAATGTGAGAAAGAAAAACAACTTTAGAATTTTGCAATATAGGGAAAATCTAATACACCGATACTTGTGGGAGCACCGCAAGGCTTTCACTACAAATTTCATATATGTGCTTTTAGTTACTAAATGATGATCAAAATATTGCTCACACACATACAGTGCCACAGAGACAACTCATAAATAGAAACACAAATTTATATTTTTACTAGATTATTTTCAAATCAGGAAAAAAAAGTATTGACAGAAACAAATATATATTTTTTTAATCACCATATTTTCCATTACTGTCGCCCATTAACCTGCTAATTGGTAGGGTTTTTTTATTTTGCTCTAGATATTGTGCTGTGGTTTGAATAAAAGATTACAAAGGGAAGATCACAAAAAGAAGTTAATAACAATAACACCTTATGGTTTGGTTTCAGTGCTCACATAGCAGAAAGCATTTTCAGTTTTTGGCTGTTGAGTTGATTAATGATTAAAAACAAGCAAAAATTAACAATGAAAGACAGATGTATAGTTGTAAAATACTTTTGTGCAAAAGGTTTTTTTTTTTTCTTTGCATTGCCCAGATTTTTTCCAGTTTCAGCTATTATTATTATATTCCCCCATTAATCTCCTGTCAGTTTTCTTGCACATTTTACTCTGAATACAACTGATAACATGACATTCTGTATAATATAAACAGGATAAAAAACCGAGCCATACGGCTTCCTTTACTTTCATTTCTTACTCCCCTTTGAACCCAACCCAAGCTCTTACCGAATAAATGTGCCGTGGGCATCAATTTTTACAGAACAGGTCTCTGGATCTCAGCAGGTTCTGACTCTTGAATACGCCTTACAGACTAAATGTTGGTCTTTGTGATAAGTCCAGATATGGAGAAGACAGTCACATTGCCGTGCCTGAGCTACGCACAGATCAGTATCTAGTAACAGTCTTTAAAGAGAGTCCTTCTTTTGACAAATATAACAAACTATTTGCACTATATATATATATATATATATATATATATATATATATATATATATAAGTCTCAGAATTAGGCACTTGGTTGCCCTCAAACTGTGGACCTTGGTCAGTTATATTAATTGCGTGAGGCTATATTTTTTATTAATGTTTGTTTTCTTTCTTTTCTGAATAATGGCCAATTCCGACAATTACTACCAGGTTGCTAAAGGCAACAAGGCTAGCAATCAGATACCATTTTAATAGCAAACCTGGA
Organism: Xenopus tropicalis; assembly: GCF_000004195.4. NCBI lineage: Eukaryota > Metazoa > Chordata > Amphibia > Anura > Pipidae > Xenopus > Xenopus tropicalis. The sequence continues at coordinate 120,610,219 of NC_030683.2, read as the reverse complement.
AGCCCAATAAATGAATCAAAAAATGAAATCTTTAAAGACACACACACGTTCTCAAATATTATTGCAAAGTTATTTTTCACCTCCAGACCAATGTCTTCCCTTGACCGTGTTTTCTGAAATCCTACTAGTTCTTAAGGTAACTCGTTAACTCATAGTGGCTAATGTGTACTATTAAATTTGTTTGGGTAGAGGTGGGCTCAGTACAGAAGGAGGCATGGAGCTGCAGATTAAAGCAATGCTGTCATGGGGAAACATGTATTTTTCAAAACCCATCAGTTAATGGAGCTTCTCCAGCAGAATCCTGCATTGTAATCTGTTTTTCACAAACACAAACATATTTGTTTATATTTAATTTTGAAATTTCCCATGGGGATAGCCATATTATTCATTTCCCAGGGTGCCACAGCCATGTGACCTGTGCTCTGATAAATTTCAGTCACACTTTACTGCTGCGCTGCAAGTTGGAGTGATATCCCCTCCCCCTCCCAGCAGCCGATCAGCAGAACAATGGTAAGGGAGCAAGATAGCAGCTCCCAGTAGGTATCAGAATAGCACTCAATAGTAAGAAATCCAAGTCCGGCTTGGGACTCCTCCAGTTACATGGGAGTAGGAGAAACAATAGGTTAGCTGAAAGCAGTTCTAATGTGTAGCGCTGGCTCCTTCTGAAAGCTCAGACTCAGGCACAAGGCAGTCAGGAAAGGGTAAGTTAGTCATCATCCCTATCAAGATATATCTGTGAAACTAATCAATAATGAATAAATCTGCTAGACTATTAGTAGCATCTCTTGGTTAAACTAAATATATATTATACAATAAAAGCAATTTTGTTCACCAGGCATAGATTTGTGGCGAATTTCTGCAGTTCACAATTAGCTAATTCTTTTTTTCGTGAAACAACGACACATTTCGGCAGTCATGTCAAAAATGTTGCAATCGCTCCAAAAAAAAGTTGCATGTGTCAAAATGTTGTGCATTTATTTTTCTAGGGTGGGGGGCATAAAACAATAGATGATATGTTTGAGAGACAAATTGAATGAAACTGGTGATGGTATAAATAGAAGTCTGTGGAGACCATAGGAAGGCAAAGGGCCATAGAGATGCTATAGTGGGCTGCATCATAGCATTCAGAAACACATTGGGCTGGATAAGGTTCCAACATGTTTTTGAATGTTTGGAGAAATTAGATTATATTTTTCTTTAAATTAAGTACAGGTATAGGACCTGTTATCCAGAATGCTTGGGACCAAGGGTATTCCGGATAAGGGGTCTTTCCGTAATTTGGATCTCCATACCTTAGGTCTACTAAGAAATCAATAAAACATTAATTAAACCCAATAGGATTATTTTACATCCAATAAGGATTATTTATATGTTAGTTGGGATCAAATACAGAGCCGTGTTTTATTATTACAGAGAAAAAGGAAATCAATTTTAAAAATCTGAATTATTTGATTAAAATGGGGTCTATGAGAGACAGGCTTTCCGTAATTTGGAGCTTTCTGGATATCGGGTTTCCGGATAAGGGATTCCATACCTGTACTAACTTTACTGTTGTCCAACTGACTGGCCCAACATAGCACATTATCTCATATGGACATCAACACACTTTCGGCAAATTAGCACTAATCTGATTGCCTAAATAAGCGGCTTTGAAATGGATGAGAGAAGGAGCTGTTTGTTTCACTTTGAGATCTACTTCCCAATCCCAATGGGAGCATTGTCAGCTGGAACTGCCATTGGGTCATAGGTACTGATGAGCGAAGAAAAACGGGACAGATTCACTCATCACTACATATGCCCCAAGGCCAGATTGGCAGCACCATCCACAGCAATGGGCCCCTAAAACTAGGTGGGCCCTAGGATAGTGCTTAGGGAGCCTAGTGGGTAATCCGGCCCTGGCTGTGCTAATTGCTTCAAGTATTATTATTATTACCAGTGACTGATTTATTGTATGGAAACAATGAAAGGGACAGAAACAAATATATTACATTAATGTTAAGATCATTCATTGCATTAAGCATATTTTTCATGTTGCAGGAAAACCAGTTTGTAGCACTTGGGTTTGTAGAATAAAATGTATAATGAACTTGGTGGGGGGGGGGGAGGGCACGCTCCATTCTGGGGTTGAAGACCTGCACTGTGATGGAAAATGCAAAGCAAGGTGCAAACATGCAAAGAAACATCAGTATTTGTCATTTTCAAATGAGAATGCACTAGGTTTACCCTTACTTGTCCTGCTCCACGTGTGACAAGGGGATCCCTGTACGAAGTCATGGTAACATTTGAACAAGTCGACCTCCATCTAATTTTACTATTAAGAACATAAAAAGAGGGGGCCACTAGGGTATGACAGATCTTTAGCTCATTTACACTGCTAATTCTGTAGGGTGAGTGCCCAGGGCTACTGTCCCATAAAGAGAACATACTTTATGAAGCATTAAAATCCTTCCTTTGTGCCAAAAGAAAATCTGCAGAATATATTTTTGTACAGTATTAAAAAGCCAAAACCAGATTAGGCTAAGTCATTGTTTCACTTTCTAAAAAATTAGCATTTCGGGAGGGTCATTGCTCTCTCTGAATGTGCTTTCCAGGAGAAATGGAATTGACGTTCTTAAACTTTTCTTAAAGTCCCGGCCAATGAAGACATAGATTATTGGATTGAGACAGCTGTTAAAGTAAGCCAAGCAATGTGCAAGGAAATATAAGATTTCATCCCAAGGATACCTTATGTAAATATCTGCAGTTTGGATCATAGGAACACTATGGTAAAGAAACCAGCAAAGAAAGAAGCAAATGACAATTGTAAATGCAATTTTCAAGGTTCGTCCAGACCCAGGGATTCTGCTGTTTTTTCTCACCTGGAATGCAATGAGCCCATAGCAAACCAACATGATGGGAAAAGGGATCAAGAACATTGATACAAATTCGGTCATAATCATGGCTTTGTACCTCACATTCCAAGTATCATAATCAAACATGGTTGAGTTATTCCCGACTGCAGATATGAAAGCACAACGAGTAAGCTGATTTACATTCTCTGTATCAGAAAAAACAATGTAAGGGGATCTGAGACCCACAGACAAGAACCAGATTATGCCTGAAATGGTTATGGCTAATCTTGAAGTTCTATGGATTTTTGCCCATATTGGATACAGAACACAGATACAGCGATCAATGCTGATTATCATTAAAAACAATACACTTGCAGAGAGGTTTAGCTGTAGGTTGATAGCCCACGTCTTGCACATTATCTGCCCAAAGGGCCAGTTATCCCACAATGCCCATTCTGTTATACTGAGAGGAAGAAAGAGACAAAAAGAAAAATCCGCAATGGCGAGGTTGAGAAACCAAATAAGAGTAGCTGTCTTTTCCATTTTGAATCCAATAATCCAGATGACCAGCCCATTGCCCACAGTTCCTAGAATGAATATTATGCTGTAAAGTGTAATGTTAATTATTCGGAACACGGGGTAAATTCTGCTATAAATTGGGTAAATTCTGCTATAAATTTCCTCTTCAGCCAAAGTGGCAACAGTGGACAAGCCGGAGACGTAGACAGTGTCATTCTCCATTTCCATTACAGAGCTGCTGTATAAAACAAATGTGAGAAAGAAAAACAAGTTTAGAATTTTGCAATATAGGGAAAATCTAATACACCGATACTTGTGGGAGCACCGCAAGGCTTTCACTACTAATTTCATATATGTGCAAGGGGCTTTTAGTTACTAAATGATGATCAAATTATTGCTCAGACACATACAGTGCCACAGGGACAACTCATAAATAGAAACACAAATTTGTATTTTTACTAGATTATTTTCAAATAAATAAATATATTTTTTTTTTAATCACCATATTTTTCGTTACTGTCGCCCATTAACCTGCTAATTGGTAGGGTATTTTATTTTGCTCTAGATATTGTGCTGTTGTTTGAATGAAATATTACAAAGGGAAGAGTCAATAAAAATAACACCTTATGGTTTGGTTTCAGTGCTCAAATAGCAGAAAGCATTTTCAGTTTTTGCCTGTTGAGTTGATTAATGATTAAAAACAAGCAAAAAGTATAAATTAAAGACAGATGTATAGTTGTAAAATACTTTTATGTAAAAGATTTTTTTTATTTTGCATTGCCCATATTTTTTCCAGTTTCAGCTATTTTTATTATTATATTCCCCCGTTACTCTCCTGTCAGTTTTCTTGCACATTTTACTCTGAATACAAGTGATAACATGACATTCTGTACAATATAAACATGATGAAAACTGAGCCGTACGGCTTCCTTTACTTTCATTTCTTATTGCCCTTTGAACCCAACCCAAGCTCTTACCGAATAAATGTGCCTTGGGAGTCAATTTTTACAGAACAGGTCTCTGGATCTCAGCAGGTTCTGACTCTTGAATACGCCTTACAGACTAAATGTAGGTCTTTGTTCTTATTTATATTTTTCAGCTCTGGTTCCTTCGTACAAGATTTCTTTTGTGATAAGTCCAGACATGGAGATGACAGTCACATTGCTGTGCCTGAGCTATGGATAGATCAGTATCTAGTAACAGTTTTTAACCCTTTCACTGCCAGCCGTTTTGGTCAAAGCGGAACTTGTCTTTCCAGGCAGTTTTTTAACATTTTGCACTGTTTCACTTTAAGAGCCTTTCTTTGGGGGGACTTTTAGTTTACCCAGGAAAACAGGACAACCTAAGCTTTCAAAATATGGTAGAATTTTGGTGTAATTCCAATTCTGTAACAAGAAATAGGCTTCTAAATATCTAAAAATAAAAAGAAAACAAATTTTCCATAATATAAACACACGTAGTAGAAACAAAAATTATTTTATGCATGAATATACAACTGATTTGGAAAATCCCATGTCTCCTGAACTTGCCAATACCAAATATATATGGTTTTATGGAGATTTCTCACTTGTATAGGTCAAAAACTCCCAGCAGTACACTACTAATTTTCCAAAAGCACTGCTCCAGAAAGCTGCATACTTTAGATTTCAAGGCCAAAAATTCCACTAAAAGAAGGTTTATCCCAGAGTACATCTTTGGAAAGAACAGATTCTGGGGAATCCAGAAAAGGAACAACTGTCTTTCTGCTCCAAACTATCAAGTTGCAATGCTTTCCTAAAGTTATTGGTTTTTATCAAAATTTGTGATTTTTTTTAAAAATCGCTTTAAAGCTTCCAGTCTATAGTATCTTATCTCCTACAGATCATAAAGTAACCAAATAAAACACCCTAAATATGAACGCCAGGGGTCCACTGAATAGTTTGATGCCCAATATGTATAGGTTTACCTAAGTATGTGGCATGTAGGGGCCCCAATGGGAACATACCCCCATATGATCTATCATTTCTGTCATTTCAGCTTCTGTAAAATCAACACATTTACATCGTTTATGTTCAATAAAGCTAGTAAAAAGTATGCTCACCCCAGAAAGTCATATATTTTTGGAAAGTACACATTCCCCCGAATCTATAATGGGTACCCATGTCTTTCTACTCCAAAGTACCAAGCCACAAAGCTTTTATAAAGTTAGCAACTTTGATGACATTTCCAAAAATCCCATCAAAGCTTCCATTTTGCAGCATCTTATCTCCCACATAGCATTAGGTACCAAGATAAAACACCCTTAATTTGAACGCCAGGGGTCCACTGAACAGTTTGATGCCCAATATGTATAGGTTTACCTAAGTATGTGGCATGTAGGGGCCCCAATGGGAACATACCCCCATATGATCTATCATTTCAGCTCCTGCAAAATCAACACATTTACATCCTTTATGTGGGATAATGCTACAAAAAAGTACACTCACCCCAGAAAGACATATATTTTCGGAAAGTACTCATTCCTCAAATCTATAATGGGTACACATTTCTTTTTGCTCCAAAGTACCAAGCCGTAAAGCTTTCCTAAGTTTGCAGATTTGTATGACATTTCAGAAAATCACATAAAAATGTTGCAGTTTGCCACATTTATCTCTCACAATTTCTTGATAAAGATCAGATAAAGGCGAATCACCCCAAATTGGAACACCAGAGGCCTACTGAACAGTTTGATGCCCAATATGCATAGATATACCAAAGTCTGTGGTATGTACTGACCCCAAAATGAAAATAGCGCTCCCTGTCAGCGTATTATGTGCCGTAACACCCCCTAACTATACAGAGACCCCCACAAAACCATATAGTTTTGGAAAGTACACATTCTGAAAAATCCAACAAGGGTAAAGAGTCCTTTCTACACCAACGTACCAATCTGCAAAGATTTCCTTTGTTATTGGTTTTTATGACATTTCAGAAAATCGCCTAAAAATGTTGCAATTTGCCGCATTTATCTCAGACAATTTCTTGCGTACAAAGGCAAGTCACCCCAAATAGGAACACCTAAGGTCTACTGAACAGTTTGATGCCCAATATGCATAGATATATGAAAGTCTGCGGTATGTACTGACCAGGGCCGGATTTGTCTTTGGTGCGCCCCGAGGCCGCCCCTGTGGGAGTCCCCCATGCGCATGCGCGAACGCGCACCCCAGTGCGCATGCGCAAGCGCGCCCCCAGTGCGCATGCGCAAAGCGCCAGCGCATGCGCGAACGCTCTTTTTAACTCCCATACGGAGCAGTGGGGAGAGGTCCCGACTGCTCCGTATGGGAGCAAAATTAAAAAATTTTCTTGCGGCGGGGCGGTATGCCGCCCCTAAACTTCTGCCGCCCTAGGCCCGGGCCTTTGTGGCCTCTCCACAAATCCGGGCCTGGTACTGACCCCAAAATGAAAATAGCGCATATGGATTTCTCACCTGCCAACTCAGCTTTTGCACACAGAGACCCCTGTCAGTGTATTATGTGCCGTAACCCCCCTAACTATACAGAGACCCCAGGAAACCATATATTTTTGTAAAGTACACATTATGATGAATTCAAAATAGGTAAAGTTATTTTTGTACACCAAAGTTACACCTGGCAAAGCTATGCTAAAAACAGATCAGGAACACTTATACAGGGATAAAAATGCAATAATACCACAAAAATTGTGCAAATCAGTGAAACAACAAAATAAGTCACAATAAGTTAGAGGTCAGAATATCTGATCCAATAGTCACGCTGTCAAAATAAACAGTTTTTAAGGAAAAGAAACTCAAAACAAAGTGGTAAAATTAAAAAAAAAAATTAAAAAAAAGTATTTGTGTATACATGTGTGTACATACGTAAAAAATGTGTGATAGTGTGTATATGAGTCTATATAAGTGTATATAAGTGTGTAAAATGAACCAAAAAATTAAAAACTGCTAAATTGTGTGCTGTAAGTGTGTGTAAATGTATGTAAGTGTGTATAAATGTATGTAAGTGTGTGTGTAAGTGTTTAAGTCCAAAAAAAGAAACACCTTACCTGTCCTGAAGCACTGATCGCTTGGCTGTGTCCTCCACGCTGCAGGAACGGCAAGTGGGCGGCGGCGGCGCTGGGGGAAGCAGCAGGCACAATGCGATCGGGTCTGCTGCTTCTGGGATGGTCCTGCGACGATCGTGTGACTGTCATCACTAGAAACTCTCTGCAGCCTTTATCTGCCAACGACCTATGAGACACGTGGTTGGCAGTTAAAGCCTTTTTCTGTCACGACGTATCTCATATGTCGTTGGCAGAAAAAAGGTTAAAGAGAGTCCTTCTTTTTACAAATATAACAAACTATTTGCGCTATATATATATATATATATATAATGTCTCAGAATTAGGCACTTGGTTGCCCTCAAACTGTGGACCTTGGTCAGTTATGTAAATTGCATGATTGAGAGGCTATATTTTTTATTAATGTTTGTTTTGTTTCTTTTCTGAATAATGGCCAATTCCGACAATTACTACCAGGTTGCTAAAGTCAACAAGGCTAGCAATCAGATACCATTTTAATAGCAAACCTGGAAGCCCAATAAATGAATTAAAAAATGAAATATTTAAAGACACACACACGTTCTAAAATATGCAAATTATTGCAAAGTTAATTTTCACCTCCAGACCAATGTCTTCCCTTGTTTTCTGAAATCCTACTAGTTCTTAAGGTAACTCGTTAACTCATAGTGGCTAATGTGTGCTTTTAAATGTGTTTAGGTAGAGGTGGGCTCAGTACAGAAGGAGGAATACATGTTTTTTTCAAAACTCATCAGTTAATGGAGTTTCTCCAGCAGAATCCTGCATTGTAATCTGTTTTTCCCATGGGGTTAGCCATATTCTTCATTTCCCAGAGTGCCACAGCCATGTGACTTGTGCTGTGATAGACTTCAGTCACACTTTACTGCTGCGCTGCAAGTTGGAGTGATATCCCCCACCCTCACCCCCAGCAGCCGATCAGCAGAACAATGGGAAGGGAGCAAGATAGCAGCTCCCAGTAGGTATCAGAATAGCACTCAATAGTAAGAAATCCAAGTCCGGCTTGGGACTCCTCCAGTTACATGGGAGTAGGAGAAACAATAGGTTAGCTGAAAGCAGTTCTAATGTGTAGCGCTGGCTCCTTCTGAAAGCTCAGACTCAGGCACAAGGCACAAGGCAGTCAGGAAAGGGTAAGTCAGTCATCATCCCTATCAAGATATATCTGTGAAACTAATCAATAATGAATAAATCTGCTAGACTATTAGTAGCATCTTTTGGTTAAACTAAATATAGACTATACAATAAAAGCAATTTTGTTCAACAGGCATAGATTTGTGGCGAATTTCTGCATTTCACAATTAGCTAATTTTTTTTTCGTGAAACAGCGACAAATTTCGACAGTCATGTCAAAAATGTTGCGATCGCGTCCAAAAAAAAGTTGCATGTGTCAAAAAAGTCATGCAGTAGTTTTGCAAATGGGACAGATTTGCTCATCACTACTCCAAAACAATGTTGTGCATTTATTTTTCTAGGGTGGGGGGCATAAAACAATAGATGATATGTTTGAGAGACAAATTGAATGAAACTGGTGATGGTATAAATAGAAGTCTGTGGAGACCATAGGAAGACAAAGGGCCATAGAGATGCTATAGTGGGCTGCATCATTGCATTCAGAAACACATTGGGCTGGATAAGGTTCCAACATGTTTTTGAATATTTGGAGAAATTAGATTTTATTTTTCTTTAAATTAAGTACAGGTATAGGACCTGTTATCCAGAATGCCCGGGACCAAGGGTATTCCGGATAAGGGGTCTTTCCGTAATTTGGATCTCCTTACCTTAAGTCTACTAAGAAATCAATAAAACATTAATTAAACCCAATAGGATTATTTTACATCCAATAAGGATTAATTATATCTTAGTTGGGATCAAATACAGGCACTGTTTTATTATTACAGAGAAAAAGGAAATCAATTTTAAAAATCTGAATTATTTGATTAAAATGGGGTCTATGAGAGAAAGGCTTTCCGTAATTTGGAGCTTTCTGGATATCGGGTTTCCGGATAAGGAATATCATACCTGTACTAACTTTACTGTTGTCCAACTGACTGGCCCAACATAGCACATTATCTCATATGGACATTAACACACTTTCGGCAAATTAGCACTAATCTGATTGCCTAAATAAGCGGCTTTGAAATGGATGAGAGAGGGAGCTGTTTGTTTCACTTCGAGATCTACTTCCCAATCCCAATGGGAGCATTGTCAGCTGGAACTGCCATTGGGTCATAGGTACTGATGAGCGAAGAAAAACAGGACAGATTTGCTCATCACTACATATGCCCCAAGGCCAGATTGGCAGCACCATCCACAGCAATGGGCCCCTAAAACTAGGTGGGCCCTAGGATAGGGCTTAGGGTGCCTAGTGGGTAATCCGGCCCTGGCTGTGCTAATTGCTTCAAGTATCATTATTATTACCAGTGACTGATTTATTGTATGGAAACAATGAAAGGGGCAGAAACAAATATATTACATTAATGTTAAGATCATTCATTTCATTAAGCATATTTTTCATGTTACAGGAAAACCAGTTTGTAGCACTTGGGTTTGTAGAATAAATGTATAATGAACTTGGTGGGGGGGGGGCGCTCCATTCTGGGGTTGAAGACCTGCACTGTGATGGAAAATGCAAAGCAAGGTGCAAACATGCAAAGAAACATCAGTATTTGTCATTTTCAAATGAGAATGCACTAGGTTTACCCTTACTTGTCCTGCTCCATGTGTGACAAGGGGATCCCTGTACGAAGTCATAGTAACATTTGAACAAGTCGACCTCCATTTAATTTTACTATTAAGAGCATAAAAAGAGGGGGCCACTAGGGTATGACAGATCTTTAGCTCATTTACACTGCTAATTCTGTAGGGTGAGTGCCCAGGGCTACTGTCCCATAAAGAGAACATACTTTATGAAGCATTAAAATCCTTCCTTTGTGCCAAAAGAAAATCTGCAGAATATATTTTTGTACAGTATTAAAAAGCCAAAACCAGATTAGGCTAAGTCATTGTTTCACTTTCTAAAAAATTAGTGTTTAGAGTTTCGGGAGGGTCATTGCTCTCTCTGAATGTGCTTTCCAGGAGAAATGGAATTGACTTTCTTAAACTTTTCTTAAAGTCCCGGCCAATGAAGACATAGATTATTGGATTGAGACAGCTGTTAAAGTAAGCCAAGCAATATGCAAGGTAATATAAGATTTCATCCCAAGGATACCTTATGTAAATATCCGCAGTGTAGATCATAGGAACACTATGGTAAAGAAACCAGCAAAGAAAGAAGCAAATGACAATTGTAAATGCAATTTTCAAGGTTCGACCAGACCCAGGGATTCTGCTGTTTTTTCTCACCCGGAATGCAATGAGCCCATAGCAAACCATCATGATGGGAAAAGGGATCAAGAACATTGAAACAAATTCGGTCATACTCATGGATTTGTACCTCACATTCCAAGTATCATAATCAAACATGGTTGAGTTATTCCCAACTGCAGATATGAAAGCACAACGAGTAAGCTGATTTACATTCTCTGTATCAGAAAAAACAATGTAAGGGGAACTGAGACCCACAGACAAGAACCAGATTATGACTGAAATGGTTAAGGCTAATTTTGAACTTCTATGGATTTTTGCCCATAATGGATACAGAACACAGATACAACGATCAATGCTGATTATCATTAAAAATAATACACTTGCAGAGAGGTTTAGCTGTTGGTTGATAGCCCACGTCTTGCACATTATCTGCCCAAAGGGCCAGTTATCCCACAATGCCCATTCTGTTATACTGAGAGGAAGAAAGAGACAAAAAGAAAAATCCGCAATGGCGAGGTTGAGAAACCAAATAAGAGTAGCTGTCTTTTCCATTTTGAATCCAATAATCCAGATGACCAGCCCATTGCCCGCAGTTCCTAGAATGAATATTATGCTGTAAAGTGTAATGTTAATTATTCTGAACACGGGGTAAATTCTGCTATAAATTTCCTCTTCAGCCAAAGTGTCAAAAGTGGACAAGCCGGGGACGTAGACAGTGTCATTCTCCATTTCCATTACAGAGCTGCTGTATAAAACAAATGTGAGAAAGAAAAACAACTTTAGAATTTTGCAATATAGGGAAAATCTAATACACCGATGCTTGTGAGAGCACCGCAAGGCTTTCACTACTAATTTCATATATGTGGAAGGGGCTTTTAGTTACTAAATGATGATCAAATTATTGCTCAGACACATACAGTGCCACAGAGACAACTCATAAATAGAAACACAAATTTGTATTTTTACTAGATTATTTTCAAATCAGGAAAAAAAAGACATAAACAAATATATATATTTTTTTAATCACCATATTTTCCGTTACTGTCGCCCATTAACCTGCTAATTGGTAGGGTTTTTTATTTTGCTCTAGATATTGTGCTGTGGTTTGAATTAAATATTACAAAGGGAAGAACACAAAGAGAAGTCAATAACAATAACACCTTATGGTTTGGTTTCAGTGCTCACATAGCAGAAAGCATTTTCAGTTTTTGCCTGTTGAGTTGATTAATGATTAAAAACAAGCAAAAAGTATAAATTGAAGACAGATGTATAGTTGTAAAATACTTTTATGTAAAAGATTTTTTTTTATTTTGCATTGCCCATATTTTTTCCAGTTTCAGCTATTTTTATTATTATATTCCCCCATTAATCTCCTGTCAGTTTTCTTGCACATTTTACTCTGAATACAAGTAATAACATGACATTCTGTACAATATAAACATGATGAAAACTGAGCCGTACAGATTCCTTTACTTTCATTTCTTATTGCCCTTTGAACCCAACCCAAGCTCTTACCGAATAAATGTGCCGTGGGCGTCAATTTTTACAGAACAGCTCTCTGGTTCTCAGCAGGTTCTGACTCTTGAATACGCCTTACAGACTAAATGTTGGACTTATTTATATTTTTCAGCTTTGGTTCCTTTGTACAAGATTTCTTTTGTGATAAGTCCAGACATGGAGATGACAGTCACATTGCTGTGCCTGAGCTATGGATAGATCAGTATCTAGTAACAGTCTTTAACCCTTTCACTGCCAGCCGTTTTGGTCAAAGCGGAACTTGTATTGCCAGACAGTTTTTTAACATTTTGCACTGTTTCACTTTAAGAGCCTTTCTTTTCGGGGACTTTTACCCAGGAAAACAGGACAACCTAAGCTTTCAAAATATGGTAGAATTTTGGTGTAATTCCACTTCTGTAACAAGATATAGGCTTCTAAATATCTAAAAATAAAAAAACAAATTTTCTATAATATAAACACACGTAAAAATTACTTTATGCATGAATATACAACTGATTTGGAAAATCCCATGTCTCCTGAATGTGCCAATACCAAATACCCAGCAGGACACTACTAAATTCCCAAAGCACTGCTCCAGAAAGCTGCATACTTTAGATTTCAAGGCCAAAAATTCCACTAAAAGAAGGTTTATCCCAGAGTACATCTTTGGAAAGAACAGATTCTGGGGAATCCAGAATAGGCACAGCTGTCTGTCTGCTCCAAACTATCAAGTTGCAATGCTTTCCTAAAGTTATTGGTTTTTATCAAAATTTGTGAATTTTTTAAAAATCGCTTCAAAGCTTCCAGTCTATAGTATCTTATCTCCTACAGGTCATAAAGTAACCAAATAAAACACCCTAAATATGAATGCCAGGGGTCCACTGAATAGTTTGATGCCCAATATGTATAGGTTTAACTAAGTATGTGGCATGTAGGGGCCCCAATGTGAACATAACCCCATATGATCTATCATTTCTGTTATTTCAGCTCCTGCAAAAACAACACATTTACATCATTATATGTGGGATAAAGCTACAAAAAGTACACTCGCACCAGAAAGCCATATATTTTTTGAAAGTACACTTTCCCCTGAATCTAAAATGGGTACCCGTGTCTCTCTACTCCAAAGTACCAAGCCGCACAGCTTTTCTAAATTTGGCAATTTTTATGACATTTCCAAAAATCCCCTCAAAGCTTCCACTTTGCAGCATCATATCTCCCACGTATCATTAGGTACCAAGATAAAACACCCTAAATTTGAACGCCAGGGGTCCACTGAACAGTTTGATGCCTAATATGTTTAGGTTTACTTAAGTATGTGGCATGTAGGGGCCCCAATGGGAACAAATCCCCATATGATCTATCATTTCAGCTCTTGCTCCTTTATGTGGGATAATGCTACAAAAAAGTACACTCACCCAGAAAGCCATAGTTACATAGGGTTGAAAAAAGACCAGTGTCCATCAAGTTCAACCCATCCAAGTAAACCCAGCACACCTAACCCACACCTACCAATCTATACACTCACATACATAAACTATAAATACAACCACTAGTACTAACTGTAGATATTAGTATCACAATAGCCTTTGATATTCTGATTGATCAAGAACTCATCCAGGCCCCTCTTAAAGGCATTAACAGAATCTGCCATTACCACATCACTAGGAAGGGCATTCCACAACCTCACTGCCCTCACCGTGAAAAACCACCTACGCTGCTTCAAATGGAAGCTCCTTTCCTCTAATCTAAAGGGGTGACCTCTGGTGCGTTGATTGTTTTTATGGGAAAAAAGAACATCCCCCAACTGCCTATAATCCCCTCTAATGTACTTGTACAGAGTAATCATGTCCCCTCTCAAGCGCTTCTTTTCCAGAGAAAACAACCCCAACCTTGACAGTCTAACCTCATATATTTTTGGAAAGTACACATTCCCCCGAATCTATAATGGGTACAAATTTCTTTTTGCTCCAAAGTACCAAGCCGTAAAGCTTTCCTAAGTTTGCAGATTTGTATGACATTTCAGAAAATCGCATAAAAATGTTGCACTTTGCCGCATTTATCTCTCACAATTTCTTAACTAAAGATCAGATAAAGGCAAATCATCCCAAATAGGAACACCAGAGGCCTACTGAACAGTTTGATGCCCAATATGCATAGATATACCCGTCTGCGGTAAGTACTGACCCCAAAATGAAAATAGCGCATATGGATTTCTCGCCTGCCAACTCAGCTTTTCCACACAGAGCCCCCTGTCAGCGTTTTATGTGCCGTAACCCCCCCAACTATACAGAGACCCCCAGAAAACCATATATTTTTGTAAAGTACACATTAGGATGAATTCAAAATAGGTTAAGTTATTTTTGTACACCAAAGTTACACCTGGCAAAGCTATGCTAAAAACAGATCAGGAACACTTATACAGGGATAAAAATGCAATAAAACCACAAAAATTGTGCAAATCAGTGAAACAACAAAATAAGTCACATGACAGTGTAATTAGTGGTCAGAATATCTGATCCAATAGTCACGCTGTCAAAATAAACAGTTTTTATGGAAAAGAAACTAAAAACAAAGTGGTAAAATAAAAAAAATAAAAAAATGTTTGTGTATACATGTGTGTACATATGTAAAAGTTGTGTGATACTGTGTGTAAGTGTGTATATGAGTCTATATAAGTGTATATAAGTGTGTAAAATGAAAAAAAAAACCAAAAAAATAAAAACTGCTAAATTGTGTGCTGTAAGTGTGTGTAAATGTATGTAAGTATGTATAAATGTATGTAAGTGTGTGTGTAAGTCCAAAAAAAGAAACACCTTACCTGTCCTGAAGCACCGATCGCTTGGCTGTGTCCTCCACGCTGCAGGAACTGCAAGTTGGTGGCGGCGCTGGGGGAAGCAGCAAGCAGCAGGTGCGATGCGATCGCAGGACCGACATGATGCTTTACAGGACCGACATGACAGCCCCCCTGGCTCGTTGCCCAGGGGGCTGTCATCACTAGAAACTCACATGCCACCGCTGCAGAGAGCAGCCTTTATCTCATACGTCGTTGGCAGTTAAAGCCTTTTTCTGCCATGACGTATCTCATACGTCGTTGGCAGAAAAAAGGTTAAAGAGAGTCCTTCTTTTTACAAATATAACAAACTATTTGCCATTTATATATATATATATAAGTCTCAGAATTCGGCACTTGGTTGCCCTCAAACTGTGGACCTTGGTCAGTTACGTAAATTGCATGATTGTGAGGCTATATTTTTTATTAATGTTTGTTTTCGTTCTTTTCTGAATAATGGCCAATTCCGACAATTACTACCAGGTTGCTAAAGTCAACAAGGCTAGCAATCAGATACCATTTTTAATAGCAAACCTGGAAGCCCAATAAATGAATCGCAAATTATTGCAAAGTTAATTTTCACCTCCATACCAATGTCTTCCCTTGTTTTCTGAAATCCTACTAGTTCTTAAGGTAACTCGTTAACTCATAGTGGCTAATGCGTGCTTTTAAATGTGTTTGGGTAGAGGTGGGCTCAGTACAGAAGGAGGAATACATGTTTTTTTTCAAAACCCATCAGTTAATGGAGTTTCTCCAGCAAAATCCTGCATTGTAATCTATTTTTCCCATGGGGCTAGCCATATTCTTCATTTCCCAGGGTGCCACAGCCATGTGACCTGTGCTCTGATAGACTTCAGTCACACTTTACTGCTGCACTGCAAGTTGGAGCGATATCCCCCCCCAGCAGCCGATCAGCAGAACAATTGGAAGGGAGCAAGATAGCAGCTCCCAGTAGGTATCAGAATAGCACTCAATAGTAAGAAATCCAAGTCCGGCTTGGGACTCCTCCAGTTACATGGGAGTAGGAGAAACAATAGGTTAGCTGAAAGCAGTTCTAATGTGTAGCGCTGGCTGAAAGCTCAGACTCAGGCACAATGCACTGAGATGGCGCCTACACACCAATATTACAGCTACAAATACATTTGTTGGTTTAAAAATACATTTTTAAATGGTAGAGTGAATTATTTGCTATGTAAACAGTGTCATTTAGAAATTACACTGTTCACCAGTCATAGATTTGTGGCGAATTTCTGCATTTCACAATTGACTAATTTTTTTCGTGAAAGTCACTGTCATGTCAAAAATGTTGCTATGGCGTCCAAAAAAAGTTGCATGTGTCAAAAAAGTCATGCAGTAGTTTTTCAAATGGGACAGATTTGCTCATCACTACTCCAAAACAATGTTGTGCATTTATTTTTCTAGGGTGGGGGGCATAAAACAATAGATGATATGTTTGAGAGACAAATTGAATCAAAATAGTGATGTTAAAAATAGAAGTCTGTGGAGACCATAAGAAGGCAAAGGGCCATAGAGATGCTATAGTGGGCTGCATCATAGCATTCAGAAACACATTGGGCTGGATAAGGTTCCAAGGTTTTTGAATGTTTGGAGAAATTAGATTATATTTTTCTTTAAATTAAGTACTAACTTAATGTTACTGTTGTCCAACTGACTGACCCAACATAGCACATTATCTCATATGGACATTAACACACTTTTGGCAAATTAGCACTAATCTGATTGCCCAAATGAGCGGCTTTGAAATGGATGAGAGAAGGAGCTGTTTGTTTCACTTTGAGATCTACTTCCCAATCCCAATGGGAGCATTGTCAGCTGGAACTGCCATTGTTTACCTCTTTGGGCTCTAACTAAATGCAAGGTTTAGTCTCTATCTAGTCCTGGTTCCCTATGGGAATTTCCAGCAGAAAATACAAAATATTGGTCAAAATGCTAGTATGTTAGTGAATAGTGAATAAATCCTGTGTAGGCAGATTTCCTTCCCACCCTTCAGTGGTCCATGAAGGATGTTGTCAATTCATGCTACCCTTAATTCCAGTACCAAAGCACTAAAGCGGGTCTTATCACCTATGTACTGTGTGTTTGTTAGAGCCCAGCTGAAGGCACCACCCCCTGACTTGGCTGCTGTTCTCAAGCTTGCCCTGGTCCGGCCTTGAGGGCTATGCCACCTATTGTGGCATAAGAACAGTGCTTTGGTGGAATTGGTAACACTCATACTCATACGTCATTGTGTTGTATGCTACCATGCCACAAAGTCTATAAAAACCCAGTGCTGTCTTTGTTCTGTTGTTCTGACTATCCTTTGGTCAGACCCATGTATGTGTCTAATAAACCTTACCTTCTTAACTCAAATGACCTTTGGTATCAGACTTTTCCATAACACCACTCAAAACAAACCAAAAGCAGCCTTCCCCACTTTCACTTTATCAGGTATAATTCAGAGGAGTACCACGGTACATAAGGGAGCAGTAGAAAAACTGGGCCAAAATGTATCTCCTTTCTAACCCTAAAGGGCAGAATTGTGAAATGTAAAATTCCTGATCAAATTAAACCAAGAAAAAGACTTTAGTGCATCAAATTCATATTCTACTCATTTTCAATGGGGTCTAAAATCTCTCAAAGAATTAAAAAAAACTTGAATAAAAAAACCCACTTTATTTTTGCCTAGAACTGCTCCCATGTGACTACATTTACTCACATGCTTCCAGATGCTGAAGCTTTACATTTGAGTTTTTCACTTAAAAAATATCGAACATTTGAGTTTTCAAAACCATAATTTGAATTTGGGAGTTTTCGTGCTAAAAAATTTGAATCATAGCACAAATTTTTGATAAATCATTCCCTTAGGGGCAGAAACTTATTGACTCGAGTATAAGCCTAGGCATCCATCCTATCTGCATACTACCTTGTGTCCGAGTAGTAAGGGCAAAGCAGTAAGGGCAGCGGCAGATTACCAACCATGTTATCATTTTAATTTGGGTGATTAGAAAGGAAAGGTTTGCATGTAGCACAGTGATATCCCGGCTCCTGCAATGTCATCCAGCTGTCTGTACCACAAGCACACCCTGATCAAAGGTACCTGTTGTGTTATCCCGCTCGCACCCCCCCCCCCGTGCAGCCTGTATGAAAGCGAGTCTGTGTTATCTCACTCGCACCCCCGCCCCATGCAAAGGCAGCCCGTAATACCTTGCTACAGCCATCGGGCGTGTGATGCGCGTGAGTGCGCGCCGAATGCTCCAGAAAAATGGATTTTCATAACAGGACAAGGTGAAATAGTATTTTTCTCATTATTGTATTACTTCTCCTTATCTTCTGTAATCTAGTTACAATCAAGAGTACATTCCTCATATAGGGTCACCACGGTTTGTACACTGTTGCTCTATATACAATGTAGGGGTTTCTGCTTGCAAGTGACTTTTTATTTTCAGAAGGTAACCAGAATCCTTTCTGGCCAACATAATTAGAACTGCAATATAAAGATCACTGCGTTATATAATAATAATGTATATGAGCAAGAAGTAATTAACTTACTAATGGTCAAAGTAGGCAAATTGAAAGCGTTAGAGGTGGAACAATTACCCTTTGGGCAACTTAATATCCTGCAATTAAGATACTAAGGAAGTTATCCTAGATTATATTGGCGGAAAAGTAAAGTGTGCTAGTTTGTTAGGCAACCTCAGTAATAAAAAATGCCCCCACCCTTGCAGCCCGTACGAAAGCGTACCTTGCTACAGCCATCAGGCGCGTACCGGCACTCGGCGAGCGTGCACATGTGTCATGTCGCGCTCTGCATGCTGAATGCTCTAGCTGCGCTCGATGGCTGTAGCAAGGTATCACGGGCTGCCTTTGCCGGGGGAGGGTCGCTTTCGTAAAGGCTGCACGGGGGGGGGGGGGCATTTTTTATTACTGAGGTTGCCTAACAATTTAGCACACTTTACTTTTCCGACACTTTTCCGGACACACATGTACACGCGTCGGGCAGGGGGCAGGGGTGGTCGTCCATGCACGCTCGTCCGGCCACGGGGGGGGGGGCGTGCGGTTACGCACTAGGGCAGCGTTACATCAGCATCTACCGTATATACGCGAATATAAGCCGAATTAAAAATGACATTCAAAACATTCAAGTTTGGTAAACATTTGAGTTTATAGTACAGGTATGGGACCCATTATCCAGAATGCTCGGAACCTGGGGTTTTCCAGATAAGGGGTCTTTCTGTGATTTGGATGTCCATTAAGTCTACTAAAAGATTATTCAAACATTAAATAAACCCAATAGGGCTGTTCTGCCCCCAATAAGGGGTAATTATATCTTAGTTGGGATCAAGTACAGGTACTGTTTTATTATTACAGAGAAAAGGGAATCACTTAACCATTAAATAAACCCAATAGGACTGTTCTGCCCCAATAAGGGGTAATTATATCTTAGTTGGGATCAAGTACAGGTACTGTTTTATTATTACAGAGAAAAGGGAATCATTTAACCATTAAATAAAGCCAATAGGGCTGTTCTGCCCCCAATAAGGGGTAATTATATCTTAGTTGGGATCAAGTACAGGTACTGTTTTATTATTACAGAGAAAAGGGAATCATTTAACCATTAAATAAACCCAATAGGGCTGTTCTGCCCCCAATAAGGGGTAATTATATCTTAGTTGGGATCAAGTACAGGTACTGTTTTATTATTACAGAGAAAAGGGAATCATTTAACCATTAAATAAACCAAATAGGGCTGTTCTGCCCCTAATAAGGGGTAATTAAATCTTAGTTGGGATCAAGTACAGTGTTCTGTTTTATTATTACAGAGAAAAAGGAAATCATTTTTAAAAATTAGAATTATTTGCTTATAATGGAGTCTATGGGAAATGGCCATTCCGTAATTCGGAACTTTCTGGATAAGGGGTTTCCGGATAAGGGATCCCATACGTGTATTATATTATGTTCCAGGCCAATATTCTCTATTTTAATTATTAGTCTTTTGTGTGGTTCTGTCTAAAATGTGGACTCAATGTCCAAGTCTATCACTGATCTAATAATTACTGTGAGTGTGAATCACCCCCAAATAATCTTGATACAGAAACCACTTTTTTGTGCTTTTTTTTTTTAATTAACTTTAGCACACAAATGAGGGTCTGGTTGCTTTGGTCACTGACCTTGGGAAGTGGTTAAATTAGAAAGCGCCAACAATAAAAAGATAAAGTAATTCTTCATATATAAGGTAATAAACGCTTATGTTTATGGGAATTTGAATTTGTTTCTGTAACAAAACCAGTATAGTAGAAGCAAGGCTCTGCCTATAGGCAATTGCTTCCAATGAATCTATTAATTACAACTGAAGCTATGAAATTCACAAAGCGATAGACATTCCGTGCCGGATAGAACCCCTGCCTTGTTATTAATTGCTTCCTTTACTCTACCAGATTTCCCTTTACCCCAAGCCAAGCTCTTACCTAATGAATTCGCTTTGGGCTGTATGAGTGCAGAATAGGTATCCGGATCTTAGTGGTTCTGATTCTTAAAGATCACTCAGCAATGAGATGAATGTTTTTTTCCCCTTATTTATCTTTTATTGGCTCTGGGTCCTTTTTACAAGATTTCCTTGTGTGAGAGCGCAAGAACTAAAGCCAAACATGGAGATGACACTGACTAAGCTCAGATCAATATCTAATTGCAGTCATTAAAAGGAAAAGTCAACCCAAAATATAATTTTTTGCCTAATAAAAGAAAACATAATTCTAAGCAACTTTGCAATATACATTCATTACAAATTGTTAATGTTTTTTAATTATTTGTATATATAACTGCTATTAGAAGCAGCATTTGTCTGTCCTTTTCTATTCTCTGCCCTAGGGGCTCTGACATAACAGACCTGTCTCACTGGAGGAGACCGACCCCTGAAGAATGTAACACAGGGCAGCAGCCTGACAGACCTGACTCGCTGGAGGAGACTGACCCCTGAAACAATGTAACACAAGGCAGCAGACTAACAGACCTGTCTTACTGGAGGAGACTGACCCCTGAACAATGTAACACAAGGCAGCAGACTGACAGACCTGACTCGCTGGAGGAGACTGACCCCTGAAACAATGTAACACAAGGCAGCAGACTGACAGACCTGTCTTACTGGAGGAGACTGACCCCTGAACAATGTAACACAAGGCAGCAGACTGGCAGACCTGACTCGCTGGAGGAGACTGACCCCTGAAACTGTATAACACAAGGCAGCAGACTAACAGACCTGTCTTACTGGAGGAGACTGACCCCTGAACAATGTAACACAAGGCAGCAAACTGACAGACCTGACTCGCTAGAGGAGACTGACCCCTGAAACAATGTAACACAAGGCAGCAGACTGACAGACCTGACTCGCTGGAGGAGACTGACCCCTGAAACAATGTAACACAAGGCAGCAGACTGACAGACCTGACTCGCTGGAGGAGACTGACCCCTGAAACAATGTAACACAAGGCAGCAGACTGACAGACCTGTCTTACTGGAGGAGACTGACCCCTGAACAATGTAACACAAGGCAGCAGACTGGCAGACCTGACTCGCTGGAGGAGACTGACCCCTGAAACTATGTAACACAAGGCAGCAGACTAACAGACCTGTCTTACTGGAGGAGACTGACCCCTGAACAATGTAACACAAGGCAACTGACTGACAGACCTGACTCGCTAGAGGAGACTGACCCCTAAAACAATGTAACACAAGGCAGCAGACTGACAGACCTGACTTGCTGGAGGAGACCGACCTTTGCAACATGGTTTAAAAAGTCATAACCAGGAGTTCAGCAAATGCTGCTTTCAATAGCAATTACATTTGTGGGGGCTCTTTACCACATTTTGTTTCAGAAGCCCCTTTAAAGGAGCAGTAACACAAAAATGTTTTAATACTTAATTCCCCCCAAAACAGCTATAATGATAGGTAAGACTTACTTCCCCTTGGATTTTTTTTAAATCTTCAGCTTGAACTTGACTTGCTAAGTGCCCTTACTTATCATTATAGCTGTTCTGGGGGGAATTAAGTATTAGCTCCAACTGAAATCCGGCCCTGATCTTAACAATACCAACTACCACTACAGCGGCAACCATTTTACAGTGAATTTGTACTTGTTTTTGACCTTCAGCTTGTTTCCATAAAGTGCCTGTGTGTATCTATTTATCTAGCAAATCTCCTGTGCCTATGTGACCAGAGGAGGAACTGTGGGTGTTTGGCCACCTCCCTGGACTAGTCCAGTCTAAACTGGGCATTAAAGGGGACCTGTCTACCAGACATTTTTCCCGATTGACTGGTTGCCCCTATTGCCTTTGTCCCTTATTTATCTAGTTCCTTTGTACAAGTTTTAGTGTGATACACAAGAACTTAACCCAATGTTGAGTCCAGATCAGTATCTAATAACAGTCATTAAATAGGGTCTTGTAGCAAAAAACTCTTTTAGAAATACATTGTAAACGTATAGGATCCCTTATCCGGAAACCCGATATCCAGAAAGCTCCGAATTACGGAAAGCCTGTCTCCCATAGACTCCATTTTAATCAAATAATACAGAATTTAAAACTGATTTCCTTTTTCTCTGTAGTAATAAAACAGCACCTTGTAATTGTTCCCAAATAAGATATAAATAATCCTTATTTAATGCAAAACAATCCTATTGGGTTTATTTCATGTTTTATTGATCTTTTAGTAGACTTAAGGTATGGAGATCCAAATTACGGAAAGACCCCTTATCCGGAAAACCCTTGGTCCCGAGCATTCTGGATAATGGGTCCTATACCTGTACCTGCATCACATATAAAGCATCAGGTCGTCTCTCATTTTTTACCCATTATGTAATTCATACTGCTGCCTAGTTCCTAAGGTCAGTGGGGACCTGCAGTTATTATCCCATTCTTGTTCAACTGTGTTGTCACTTCTGTCTGTAGTGGTGGGGACTGTATCCCCATCATCATTGGTTGTAAAAAAAAAAACAGAAGAAAAACGCATTGAAATGACAGCATTGCTTCCGCAGTACCAGACACACACATAGGGCCAGATTTATAACCACTGCCCCCCTGTGTTCCCCCCCACCCATGATTGTTGTACATAACAGAAATGATAAGCAACAACCCTGATTGTTTTGTACCTTTTTATTACATTTATCTTTATTTACTTTCTGGACAATGTATCCTTGATCAATTAATAACCATTATAATAATAATAAAAAAGCAATAGAAACCAACCCTCAATCCAGCTTTTGGGGTGTCCCATTTAAGATCCTTTCAATCCTTTTTTAATAACAAAAAAGGGAAAATTTGTTTCCATAATTTCTGGTGGCATCTTTATTTTAATGTCAGATTGCTGCATTAGTTTCTGTTAGTTTACAGGTTCAGGTTGTATTTTCAGTGCCCATTGAATTCAGCAGAGCTGTACCATACAATACATCAAATACATTTCAATAAGTTTTAAATGCAAAAGGGATAGTTGTGTAGAATTCCAGACATAAAGCAAGGTAGGGCTTCTGCTATTTGTCAGAAAAGAAAAAGACCTCTCTGAGAGCATAAACAGTGCCAAGAACATTTCCAGCAGTAATATTTTGTACAAAAACCTCATTACAGGTATAAGATCCCTTATCCGGAAACCCATTATCCAGAAAGTTCCGAATTACAGTAAGGCCATCTCCCATAGACTCATTTTAAGCGAATAATTCTAATTTGTAAAAACGATTTCCTTTTTCTCCGTAATAATAAAACAGTACCTGTACTTGATCCCAACTAAGATATAATTACCCCTTATTGGGGGCAGAACAGCCCTATTGGGTTTATTTAATGGTTAAATGATTCCCTTTTCTCTGTAATAATAAAACAGTACCTGTACTTGATCCCAACTAAGATATAATTACCCCTTATTGGGGGCAGAACAGCCCTATTGGGTTTATTTAATGGTTAAATGATTCCCTTTTCTCTGTAATAATAAAACAGTACCTGTACTTGATCCCAACTAAGATATAATTACCCCTTATTGGGGGCAGAACAGCCCTATTGGGTTTAATAATATCCCTATATGTTACAATGGTTGGTACTTTATTCACTATATATTATGAGGAACCCCTCTGTGACTTATAATATCCCTATATGTTACAATAGGCGGCACTTTATTCACTATATATTAAAAGGAACTCCTCAGGGACTTATAATATCCCTATATTTTACAATAGGGGGTACTTTATTCACTGTATATTATAAGGAACCCCTCTGGGACTTATAATATCCCTATATGTTACAATAGGGGGTACTTTATTCACTATATATTATGAGGAACCCCTCTGTGACTTATAATATCCCTATATGTTACAATAGGGGGCACTTTATTCACTATATATTAAAAGGAACCCATCAGGGACTTATAATATCCCTATATTTTACAATAGGGGGTACTTTATTCACTGTATATTATAAGGAACCCCTCTGGGGCTTATAATATCCCTATATGTTACAATAGGGGGCACTTTATTCACTATATATTATAAGGAACCCCTCGGGGACTTATAATATCCCTATATTTTACAATAGAGGGTACTTTATTCACTAAATATTATGAGGAACCCCTCGGGGACTTATAATATCCCTATATGTTACAATAGGCGGCACTTTATTCACTATATATTAAAAGGAACCCATCAGGGACTTATAATATCCCTATATTTTACAATAGGGGGTACTTTATTCACTATATATTAAAAGGAACCCATCAGGGACTTATAATATCCCTATATTTTACAATAGGGGGTACTTTATTCACTGTATATTATAAGGAACCCCTCTGGGACTTATAATATACCTATATGTTACAATAGGGGGCACTTTATTCACTATATATTATAAGGAACCCCTCTCTGACTTATAATATCCCTATATTTTACAATAGAGGGTACTTTATTCACTGTATATTATGAGGAACCCCTCGCGGACTTATAATATCCCTATATTTTACAATAGGGGTACTTTATTCACTATATATTATAAGGAACTCCTCGGGGGCTTATAATATCCCTATATGTTACAATAGGGGGTACTTTATTCACTATATATTATAAGGAACTCCTCGGGGGCTTATAATATCCCTATATGTTACAATAGGGGGTACTTTATTCACTATATATTATAAGGAACCCCTCGGGGAGTTATAATATCCCAAAATGTTACAATAGAGGGTACTTTATTCACTATATATTATAAGGAACCCCTCGGGGACTTATAATATCCCTATATTTTACAATAGGGGTACTTTATTCACTATATATTATAAGGAACTCCTCTGTGACTTATAATATCCCTATATTTTACAACAGGGGGTACTTTATTCACTATATATTATAAGGAACTCCTCTGTGACTTATAATATCCCTATATTTTACAATAGGGGGTACTTTGTTCACTATATATTTTACAATAGTGTGTAGTTCATTTCGTCTCTCTTTAATGTCTTAATCAATGAAAATATACAGTTTTAAGGCTTTATCTGCTGGGAATTCCAGTACAGTAAAACAAGTATATACAATAGCAAGTTATTCATTGCTTCTTCCCTAAATCCCTTAATCAATGTTACTATAAATCTAATACAGTAAAAGAAGTATATACAAAGAAGAATCAATTTGAGTAGTTGGCCATGGGGAGTATTAGTATTTATTCACAACAATACTAACAATTGTACCCAAGGAATATGCGCAGTAATTACAGTAAATAAATTTTTGGTCCAACCCTGAAAAGCCCAAACTAGATTAGACACACGAAGCCAACTTTTCAGTTTCTGAAACTTTTTTGTTGAGCATTTCGGGGGGGTCATTGCTCTCTCTGAATGTGCTTTCCAGGAGAAATAGAATTGACTTTCTTAAACTCTTCTTAAAGTCCCGGCCAATGAAGACATAGATGATTGGATTAAGACAACTGTTAAAGAAAGCTAAGGACTCTGCAAGGGTATAAAAGATTGCACTACAAGGATACCCTATGTCAATATCTGCATAATCGATCATGTGGATTATATGGAAAGGAATCCAGCAAAAAAAGAAACAAATAACAATAGTAAATATAATTTTTAAGGTTCGACCAGACCCAGGGATTCTGCTGCTTTTCACCCGGAATGCAATGAGCCCATAGCAAACCAACATGATTGAAAAGGGGATTAAGAACATTGATACGAATTTTGTCATAATCATAGCTTTGTAATTCCGAATCCTAGTCTCTCTATCAAATTCAGGGGAACAAGAAGGCCAGTTTTCATATTCTCTATAGTCATGGATAATAAAGTATGGGAAGTTAAGAGCCACGGATATGATCCAGATAATTACAGAGGTGACTGAGGCTAATCTTGCAGTTCTATGGATTTTTGCCCATATTGGATACAGAACACAGATACAACGGTCAATGCTGATTATCAATAAAAATAATACACTTGTAGAGAGGTTGAGATATAGGTTAAAAGCCCAAGTCTTGCACATAATCCAACCTAAGAGCCAATTATATGGCAGTGCACCTTGTAGCATTGAGAAAGAAAGAAACAAACAAAAAGAAAAATCCGAAATCCCCAAGTTCAGAAACCAAATAAGAGTAGCTGTCTTTTCCATTTTAAATCCGATAATCCAGATGACCAGCCCATTGCCCACAATTCCTAGAATGCATATTATGCTATGAATCGTTATGGCAATTATTTGAAACAAGTCAAAACTTCTGTCATGAAATTCCTTGTCAGTCAATGTGGCAGCAGTGGAAACGTTGGGGAAGTAAAGGGAAGGAGTGAAAATCTCCATTTCCATTACAGAGCTGCTGTATAAAACAAATGCGGGAGAGAAATAAAACACAATTTATTATATGATACTGAATGGCTAAAGGTAAACAGACAAATTAGCTAGACAAATAATAGCAGAATATTATATATATATATATCTCAAGATGTGTATGCAGATACAGTGCAACTCTGTCTCTACTCTGGCCATATATTATATATAATAGCAGAAAAGTAACTTGTTCATTACATACACTGTGCCCTGGTGCAGTCTGTTATTCACTGGCGCTGCCCCCTGTGTCTTCACCCTTAGAGCTCCGAAAGCTTGCAATGTATTTTCATTGTTCGCCAATATCATTTCTACAATACTTTTGTATTTGTGTTTTGTTTATTATTATTTTCTACATCATACTAAAACAAGTCAAAGATGAACAACCCCTTTAACTTTAGCACTGACCTCGGGTAGTGGTTGAACAGATTGGAAGATGACAAGAGCCTGAACAGAAATACATGTAATAATAACTGTAACTATGGAGCTACCAAATCAAACCCTGGTAACTAGAGAGACGTGTAAAATCCTGGATGAAGAGACACAATAGAAAACAATAATAATCCAAAAAGCACCAGAAAAAAATAAAAAAATGAATTCTTCATAAGGGTATAAAGCTTATAATTATGTGAGTCTGTTTCTTGAGCAAAACCAGAATGAAAGAAGCAGGTTCTGTTTATAGGCACTTGCTACAACTGAACAGTAAATACAACAGTAATACCATGGAATTCAGCACATGATAGACATTCAGTACGGAGTAGAAATCAGCCCATACTATTTTAGATCCCCTTTCAACCCAAGCCAAACTCTTACCTAATGAAGCTTCTGTGTATATTTGCAGAATAGGTCCCAGGATCTCACTGGGGTCTCATTCTTGAAGATCCCTCACCGAAGAAATGAATGTTGGTTTTGCCCTTATTTATCTTTTATCGACTCTGGGCCCTTTGTACAAGATTTCCCTTTGTGATAGGAAAAGAACGGAAGCCAAACATGGAGATGACAATCACTTTGCTGTGCAAGAGCTAAGCTCAGATCAACATCTAATAACAGCCATGTAGGAGGGCTCTGTATCTAAAACCTTCTTCTAACAAATATAAAAACTATCTGCATCACATATGGATAATTATACTGAATAATGCTTAAGGGCAGTTCTGTTGAACTGGATGTGGACCTTCAAGAGATTATTATGCTCCCCAGCCTGTCTCAAGTTTTCGTCACCCTTTGTATGATGTCTTAATGTCACACTCACATATACGTAAAAAAAAACAAAACCATGCAATATCCTGGACAGAACTGCCTTAGGGCGAAGTTTTTAGCACTGCTTTGAATGTGCACTGCTAAGTAATGTCCCCCACACAGAAAAAAGTTATATATTTCAAAAAGGCTGCGCTCAAAATGCGTTGAGCTTGTTTAATGCAGGAGTAATTTATGTCCATGATCTAAATAGAAATCAAACAAACCATCAAAAAAATCAATCAAGTGAAGAGTACCAGCACAATATAGGAAAGATGGGGCTTATTTCAGAAGATGGTTTTGCTGAAAGTGCTAGAATATAGTCAATGATGGTGGCACAGAGGGCATTTATATGACATTACTTCTGGTTTAGATGCTGGACAGATGATTATTCTTCTTGTTCACAGAAAGCAGTGAAATGTGTAGACTTTTACTGTCCTTCCAAACAAAGCAGATGTTGAATATACTGTACTGTATTCTTAACTGCTCTAAAAGGACCTTTGTGTATTTTTAAGCACACACGTTGTCCTTCTCAATGTTAATAATTTCATCTGTTGTATAACTGGTGCTTAGTGATGTCACTTCTGTCACGTGACTCATTCAAATGCTTGGACTTGAAGACATAATGTATCCCATTGCAAAATATGTGGATACTAGAATTCTTCTTCAAATGTTCTAATTGTATCATTATCTTTAACAATATCAAGTAATTCATTACGTCTTCCCTAAATCCCTTAATCAATGTTACTATAAATCTAATACAGTAAAACAAGTATATACAAAGAAGAGTCCATTTGAATATTTGGCCATGAGGTTTACTTTGCCATTGGCATGGGGAGCCAGTACTTACATATAATGCCCCCTATGCACTCGTTAAAATGATAATTCACTAGATTCACCCTTTCCTGTCTTGCCCCTCGGTTACTTTGTCCTGTTACATGAATGGAGGGATAGTCAAAGTGATCTCAGTATAATCTCATATACACATTTGAACAAATGGCCCCCAGTTTACCGTAGCCAGTAATGGCAGAGGGAGAGTGGATTACCAGGTGATAACAGATCTTGGGATCATTTACACTACTGCTCAGCCTACCTTTCTGCCTTCCCTCCTTTTATTTCTGGTTCAATGATATCTCACAGAGGAATCACAACATTCTTGAAAAAAAAATACTTTTCTCAGTAGAGGACACTTTCGATTCGTATTAGTATTTATTAACAACAATACTAACAATTGTACCACAAGAATATAATCAGTAATTACAGTAAATACATTTTTGGTACAACCCTCAAAAGCCCAAACCAGATTAGACACACTAAGCCAACTTTTCCGTTTCTGAAACTTTGTTGTTGAGCATTTCGGGGGGGTCATTGCTCTCTCTGAATGTGCTTTCCAGGAGAAATGGAATTGACTTTCTTAAACTCTTCTTAAAGTCCCGGCCAATGAAGACATAGATGATTGGATTAAGACAACTGTTAAAGAAAGCTAAGGACTCTGCAAGGGTATATAAGATTGCACTACAAGGATACCCAATGTCAATATCTGCATAATCGATCATGTAGATTATATGGAAAGGAATCCAGCAAAAAAAGAAACAAATGACAATTGTAAATATAATTTTTAAGGTTCGACCAGACCCAGGGATTCTGCTGCGTTTCACCCGGAATGCAATGAGCCCATAGCAAACCAACATGATTGAAAAGGGGATTAAGAACATTGATACTAATTTTGTCATAATCATAGCTTTGTAACTCGGAATCCAAGTCTCTGCATCAAATGCAGGGGAACAAGAAGACCAGTTGCCATATTCTCTATAGTTATTATAAAGAATGTACGGGAAGTTAAGAGCCACAGATATGATCCAGATAATTACAGAGGTGACTGAGGCTAATATTGCAGTTCTGTGGATTTTTGTCCATAATGGATACAGAACACAGATACAACGGTCAATGCTGATTATCATTAAAAATAATACACTTGTAGAGAGGTTTAGATGTAGGATAAAAGCCCAAGTCTTGCACATGATCCAATCAAAGAGCCAATTATGTGGCAGTGCACCTTGTATCATATAGATAGAAAAAAAGAGGCAAAAAGAAAAATCCGAAATCCCCAAGTTCAGAAACCAAATAAGAGTAGCTGTCTTTTCCATTTTAAATCCAATAATCCAGATGACCAGCCCATTGCCCGCAATTCCTAGAATGCATATTATGCTATGAATCGTTATGGTAATTATTTGAAACGAGACAAAACTTCTGTCATCAAATTCCTCGTCAGTCAATGTGGCAGCAGTGGAAACGTTGGGGAAGTAAAGGGAAGGAGTGAAAATCTTCATTTCCATTACAGAGCTGCTATATAAAACAAATGCGGGAGAGAAATAAAACACAATTTATTGCATGATACTGAACGGCTAAAGCTCATAAGTTCTGCTTATAGGCACTTGCTACAGCTGAACAGTAAATACAACAGTAATACCATGGAATTCAGCACATGATATACATTTAGTACAGAGTAGAAATCAGCCAATACTATTTTATATCCCCTTTCAACCCAAGCCAAACTCTTACCTAATGAAGCTTCTGTGTATATTTGCAGAATAGGTCTCAGGATCTCACAGGGGTCTCATTCTTGAAGATCCCTCACTGAAGAAATGAATGTTGGTTTTGCCCTTATTTATCTTTTATCGACTCTGGGCCCTTTGTACAAGATTTCCCTTTGTGATAGGAAAAGAACTGAAGCCAAACATGGAGATGACAATCACTTTGCTGTGCAAGAGCTAAGCTCAGATCAACATCTAATAACAGCCATGTAGGAGGGCTCTGTATCTAAAACCTTCTTCTAACAAATATAAAAACTATCTGCATCACATATGGATAATTATACTGGGCAATTCTCAAGGGCAGTTCTGTCCAACTGGATGTGGACCTTCAAGAGATTATTATGCTCCCCAGCCTGCCTCAAGTTTTCTTCAACCTGCATAATGTACCTCAAACTCTCAAATATGTAAAAAAACTAAACGAAAAACCATTCAATATCCTGAACTGCCTTAGGGAAAGTTTTCATCACTGTTTTGAATGTGCGCTACTAAGTTATGTCCTCCACACAGAAAAAAGTTATATATTTCAAAAATGCTGCCGACAAGCACTCAAAATGCGTTGAGCTGGTTTAATGCAGGAGTAATTTATGTCCATGATCTAAATAGAAACCAAACAAACCATCAAAAAAATCAATCAAGTGAAGCATACCAGCACAATATAGGATAGATGGGGCTTATTTCAGAAGATGGCTGTGCTGAAAGTGCTAGAACATAGGCAATGATGGTGGCACAGAGGGCATTTATATGATATTACTTCTGGTTTAGATGCTGGACAGATGATTATTCTTCTTATTTACAGAAAGCAGTGAAATGTGTAGACTTTTAATGTCCTTCCAAACAAAGCAGATATTGAATATACTGTTGTAGCCCATTTTAGAATGGTGCTGCTACTTGTTCCTCCAATGGCTTGCTTTTGGCACTACAGGAGCCCTGAGCCCCCGCTTACTATGGGGGAAGAGGTACAATATTTCTGAATGGCATGCCTCCACCCAGGGTAGATATAGGTAGAACTATAACTCCCCTCCCTGGGAAACTCTGTACTGTCCTCCTTGGACAGGGACTCCCTGCAACTCCCGGTACCTTGCCCCTGCCTTGGGGTAGATGCTTACCAGGCAGTCGAGGATCCCCTGTATATGAACAGCCAAGACACCCGTTATGATGATGAACTAGATGAACTTGCTTTATTAAGTGCAGGCATCACTTCCAGGGTACAGTACATGAACTGTTACGGTGACACGTCTCCTTTAACTACTCTCTTAGAGAACCTCTCTCAAAGGGCTACTCACGGTGCTCCTGCCAAGTGATCCTATCTAGGAGCTCCCCCCGGTACTCTCGCCATGAGACCCTCTCTTAGGGTTCTCCACGGTACTCCCGCCAGGCTTACCCTCCACAAGGACTCACCCCGGTACTCACGCCTAAGTACCCTTGATTAGGAATCTCCCCTTATGGTCACCTAACTAGTCACTACATGCCCTGAACTCCAGTCATGAGTGCTGGGGGTCTTAATCCCTGTTACTCCTGGTGGGGCTATTTCTGCCCATTCTTACTATCCTGCCTGTCACTCCTAGAGCGACCTATTACCAAAATCTCCTAACTAGAGCACAAGCCTGTTGAACACCTCTTATCAGAGGGGAGGTCCCAGGGATAAAACCTGCTGAACATGGGAGTCATCCCCTTTTATATCCCAACACAACACCCAGTGGCTGCTGCCTGAACTGCAGGGAAACTCCCTTTTAGCACATAAACATTTAGGACCACCTTTAGGTGTCCAAATCCAATGAGGCCACACTCTAGTGCCTGTCTAACGGGAACCCACCTAAGGGGCCCAAATCTGGGGATCCCTACACTGTATTCTTAACTGCTCTAAAAGGATCTTTGTTCATTTTAAAGCACACACGTAGCCCTTCTCAATGTTAATAATTTCATCTGTTGTATAACTGGTGCTTTGTGATGTCACTTGTGTCACGTGACTCATTAAAATGCTTGAACTTGAAGACATAATGTATCCCATTGCAAAATATGTGGGTATTAGAATACTTCTTGGAATTTTCTAATTGTATCATTATGTTTAACAATATCAAGTAGTTCATTACTTCTTTCCTAAATCCCTTAATCAATGTTATTATACATCTAATACAGTAAACCAAGTATATAGAAAGAAGAGCCAATTTGAGTATTTGGCCATGAGATTTACTTTGCCATTGGCATGGGGAGCCAGTACTTACATATAATGCCCCCTATGCACTCATATAAAATGATAATTCACTAGGTTCACCATTTCCTGTCTTGCCCCTCAGTTACTTTGTCCTGTTACATGAATGGAGGGATAATCAAGGTGATCTCAGTATAAACTCATATACACATTGGAACAAGTGCCCCCCCCCCCCCCAGTTACCATAGCCAGTAATGGCAGAGGGAGAGTGGATCACCAGGTGACAACAGATTTTGGGATCATTTACACTAATTAAAAATATACTGCTCAGCCTATCTTTCTACCTTCCCTCCTTTTAATTCTGGTTCAATGATATCTCATGGAGGAATCACAACATTCTTTAAAAAAAAAAATATTTTTCTCAATAGGGGACACTTTCGATTCGTATTAGTATTTATTCCCAACAATACTAACAATTGTGCCCAAAGAATATAATCAGTAATTACAGTAAATACATTTTTGGTACAACCCTAAAAAGCCAAAACCAGATTAGACACACGAAGCCAACTTTTCAGTTTCGGGAACTTTGTTGTTTAGCGTTTCGGGGGGGATCATTGCTCTCTCTGAATGTGCTTTCCAGGAGAAATGGAATTGACTTTCTTAAACTCTTCTTAAAGTCCCGGCCAATGAAGACATAGATTATTGGATTAAGGCAACTTTTAAAGAAAGCCAAGCTCTCTGCAAGGGTATATAAGATTGCACTACAAGGATACCCAATGTCAATACCTGCATAATCGATCATGTAGATTATATGGAAAGGAATCCAGCAAAAAAAGAAACAAATAACAATAGTAAATATAATTTTTAAGGTTCGACCAGACCCAGGGATTCTGCTGCGTTTCACCCGGAATGCAATGAGCCCATAGCAAACCAACATGATTGAAAAGGGGATTAAGAATATTGATACTAATTTTGTCATACTCATAGCTTTGTAACTCAGAATCCAAGTCTCTGCATCAAATGCAGGGGAACAAGAAGACCAGTTGCCATATTCTCTATAGTTATTAAAAAGAGTGTACGGGAAGTTAAGAGCCACGGATATGATCCAGATAATTACAGAGGTGACTGAGGATAATCTTGCAGTTCTATGGATTTTTGACCATAATGGATACAGAACACAGATACAACGGTCAATGCTGATTATCATTAAAAATAATACACTTGTAGAGAGGTTGAGATATAGGTTAAAAGTCCAAGTCTTGCACATGATCCAACCAAAGAGCCAATTATGTGGCAGTTCAATTTGTATCATATAGATAGAAAGAAAGAGGCAAAAAGAAAAATCCGAAATCCCCAAGTTCAGAAACCAAATAAGAGTAGCTGTCTTTTCCATTTTAAATCCGATAATCCAGATGACCAGCCCATTGCCCACAATTCCTAGAATGCATATTATGCTATGAATCGTTATGCCAATTATGTGAAACGAGAAAAAACTTCTGTCATCAAATTCCTCGTCAGTCAATGTGGCAACAGTGGAAACGTTGGGGAAGTAAAGGGAAGGAGTGAAAATCTCCATTTCCAGTAGAGAGCTGCTGTATAAAACAAATGTGGGAGAGAAATAAAACACAGTTTAGTGCATGATACTGAACGGCTAAAGCTAATAAGTTCTGCTTATAGGCACTTGCTACAGCTGAACAGTAAACACAACAGTAACACCATGGAATTCAGCACATGATAGACATTCAGTACGGAGTAGAAATCAGCCCATACTATTTTAGATCCCTTTTCAACCCAAGCCAAACTCTTACCTAATGAATCTTCTCTGTATATTTGCAGAATAGGTCCCAGGATCTCACTGGGGTCTCATTCTTGAAGATCCCTCACCGAAGGAATGAATGTTAGTTTTGCCCTTATTTATCTTTTATCGACTCTGGGCCCTTTGTGCAAGATTTCCCTTTGTGATAGGAAAGGAACGGAAGCCCAACATGGAGATGACAATCACTTTGCTGTTCAAGAGCTAAGCTCAGATCAACATCTAATAACAGCCATGTAGGAGGGCTCTGTATCTAAACCTTCTTCTAACAAATATAAAAACTATCTGCATCACATATGGATAATTATACTGGGTAATTCTTATGGGCAGTTCTGTCCAACTGGATGTGGACCTTCAAAGGATTATTATGCTCCCCAGCCTGCCTCAAGTTTTCTTCAACCTTTGTGTGATGTACCTCACACTCTCAAATATGTAAAAAACTAAACAAAAAAACATTCAATATCCTGAACTGACAACGTTTTCGTCACTGTTTTGAATGTGCGCTGCTAAGTTATGTCCCCGTCACAGAAAAAAAGTTATATATTTCAAAAAGGCTGCCAACAAACGCTCAAAATGCGTTGAGCTGGTTTAATGCAGGAGTAATTTATGTCCATGATCTAAATAGAAATCAAACAAACCATCAAAAAAATCAATCAAGTGAAGAGTACCAGCACAATATAGGATAGATGGGGCTTATTTCAGAAGATGGCTTTGCTGAATGTGCTAGAACATAGTCAATGATGGTGGCACAGAGGGCATTTATATGATATTATTTCTGGTTTAGATGCTGGACAGATGATTATTCTTTTTGTTCACAGAAAGCAATGAAATGTGTAGACTTTAAATGTCCTTCCAAACAAAGCAGACGTTGAATATACTGTATTCTTAACTGCTTTAAAAGGACCTTTGTGTATTTTTAAGCACACACGTTGCCCTTCTCAATGTTAATAATATCATCTGTTGTATAACTGGTGCTTAGTCATGTCACTTGTGTCACGTTATTTATTAAAATGCTTGTACTTGAAGACATAATGTATCCCATTGCAAAATATGTGGGTATTAGAATGCTTCTTGGAATTTTCTAATTGTATCATTATGTTTAACAATATCAAGTAGTTCATTACTTTTTTTCCTAAATCCCTTAATCAATGTTACTATACATCTAATACAGTAAACCAAGTATATAGAAAGAAGAGCCAATTTGAGTATTTGGCCAAGAAGTTTACTTTGCCATTGGCATGGGGAGCCAGAACTTACATATAATGCCCCCTATGCACTCATATAAAATGATAATTCACTTGGTTCACCCTTTCCTGTCTTGCCCCTCACTTACTTTGTCCTGTTACATGAAGGGAGGGGTAATCAAAGTGATCTCAGTATAAACTCAAATACACATTGGAACAAATGGCCCCCCAGTTACCATAGCCAGTAATGGCAGAGGGAGAGTGGATCACCAGGTGACAACAGATTTGGGATTATTTGGTTAAACAATATGCTGCCCAGTACACCTCTATACCTTCTATCCTTTTTATTTCTGGTTCAATGATATCTCATGGAGGTATCACAACATTTTTGAAAAAAAAAAAATTCTCAGTAGAGGACACTTTCAACTAGCATTTATTCCCAACAATACTAACAATTGTACCCAAAGAATATATGCAGTAACTACAGTAAATACATTTTTGGTACAACCCTGAAAAGCCCAAACCAGATTAGACACACTAAGCCAACTTTTCAGTTTCGGTAACTTTGTTGTTGAGCATTTCGGGGGGGTCATTGATCTCTCTGAATGTGCTTTCCAGGAGAAATGGAATTGACTTTCTTAAACTCTTCTTAAAGTCCCGGCCAATGAAGACATAGATGATTGGATTAAGACAACTGTTAAAGAAAGTCAAGCTCCCTTCAAGGATATATAAGATTACTCTACAACGATACCCAATGTCAATATCTGCATAATCGATCATGTAGATTATATTAAAAGGAATCCAGCAAAAAAAGAAACAAATGACAATTGTAAATATAATTTTTAAGGTTCGACCAGACCCAGGGATTCTGCTGCGTTTCACCCGGAATGCAATGAGCCCATAGCAAACCAACATGACTGAAAAGGGGATTAAGAACATTGATACTAATTTTGTCATACTCATAGCTTTGTAACTCAGAATCCAAGTCTCTGCATCAAATGCAGGGGAACAAGAAGACCAGTTGCCATATTCTCTATAGTCATTCATAATAATGTACGGGAAGTTAAGAGCCACGGATATGATCCAGATAATTACAGAGGTGACTGAGGCTAATCTTGAAGTTCTATGGATTTTTGACCATAATGGATACAGAACACAGATACAACGGTCAATGCTGATTATCAATAAAAATAATACACTTGCCGAGAGGTTTAGATGAGTGCTAAAAAGCCATGTATTGCACATGATCCAACCAACGAGCCAATTATGTGGCAGTGCAATTTGCATAATATAGAGAATAAAAAAGAGGCAAAAAGAAAAATCCGCAATGGCGAGGTTGAGAAACCAAATAAGAGTAGCTGTCTTTTCCATTTTAAATCCAGTAATCCAGATGACCAGCCCATTGCCCACAGTTCCTAGAATGCATATTATGCTACAAATCGTTATGGTAATTATTTGAAAACTTCTGCCATCAAATTTCTCGTCAGTCAATGTGGCAGCAGTGGAAACGTTGGGGAAGTAAAGAGAAGGAGTGAAAATCTCCATTTCCATTACAGAGTTGCTGTATAAAACAAATGAGGGAAAAAATAAAACACAATTTATTGCATGATACTGAACGGCTAAAAGTAAATAGACAAATAATAGGAGAATATTATATATATATATATATATATTGAGCTGTGTAAGCAGATACAGTGCAACTCTGTCTGTACTCTGGCCATATATTATATATAATAGCAGAAATTATCTTGGCAATTGGGTTACTAATTACTTTTGTAAGTTCATACAAATCAAAATCTCCACACAAAGGAATAATTTTTTGCATTGCCGATATTTTTTTGTCAGCTTTTTAACCTTACCTAAATTGGGTTTCTGGTTGCTAGGGTATTTTACTATAGATACCTGGCAGTCAGGTCAGAGACCTATAAACTGGATCCAGAGCCCTGGACTATTTATGCCCCTTCCAAATAAACATTAATTCCTTTTATTATCTATCTCTATCTGTAACGTCCTAATTTATTGCTCATTAACACTTTGATCTAACAGTATAAATGCTGTGCCATTCCAGCTTTCATTTGTATTCAGCCTGATGAAAAAAACAATAAATTTATAAGAATATAAAGCTTATAATTATGTGAGTTTGAATATGTTTCTTGAGCAAAACCAGAATGAAAGAAGCAGGTTCTGCTTATAGGCACTTGCTACAACTGAACAGTAAATACAACAGTAATACCATGGAATTCAGCACATGATAGACATTCAGTACGGAGTAGAAATCAGCCCATACTATTTTAGATCCCCTTTCAACCCAAGCCAAACTCTTACCTAATGAAGCTTCTGTGTATATTTGCAGAATAGGTCTCAGGATCTCACTGGGGTCTCATTCTTGAAGATCCCTCACCGAAGAAATGAATGTTGGTTTTGCCCTTATTTATCTTTTATCGACTCTGGGCCTTTTGTGCAAGATTTCCCTTTGTGATAGGAAAAGAACGGAAGCCAAACATGGAGATGACAATCACTTTGCTGTGCAAGAGCTAAGCTCAGATCAACATCTAATAACAGCCATGTAGGAGGGCTCTGTATCTAAAACCTTCTTCTAACAAATATAAAACTATCTGCATGACATATGGATAATTATACTGGGTAATTCTTTAGGGCAGTATTGTCCAACTGGATGTGGACCTTCAAGAGATTATTATGCTCCCCAGCCTGCCTCAAGTTTTCTTCAACCTTTGTATGATGTCTTAAGTGTACTGAAGTGTACCAGCACAATATAGGATAGATGATGCTTATTCCAGAAGATAGCTGTGCTGAAAGTGGTAGAACATAATCAACTAGAAAGGGAAGTTTGAGAACAAACTTCATGTTGGTTTGAAAAATGTGAAGTCAATGAATGAAATCTGATTGGCTGTTGTTGGCTGCACCCAGTTTTCCTAACTTAGGATCATAATTATATAGTTAAAACCACTGTGCAAAGTTTAGGGACCCTGGTTTTAATAGTATCTGAATGGCACCAATTTAAATTTCCCCACTGAAAGTAAATAAGTGACATTTGATTGGCGGTCGGTGGCCCCGCCCACTTTTTCAAACCTAAAACTAGTGACCAACTGTGAAAAGTTTGGGGACCATGGGGTTTACACTGTGAGAATGACAGCAGGTTGGATTTCCCCATTGAAAGTCAAAAGGTAAAATCCGATTGGCTAATGGTGGCCCCACCCAATTTTTGTAAATACGTAGTGACTGACTGTGCAAAGTAGGTATAATCTGATTGGCTGTTGGTGGCTCCACCCAATGTTTCTAGCCTTGAACCGCAGTTACCTGGTGCCTAACCCTGCAAAGTTTGGGGCCCCTGGTGTTATTACTGTGAGAATGGCAGCAGGTTGGATTTCCACCAAGTCAATAGGTAAAATTTGATTGGCTGTTCACAGCTCCACCCACTTTTGGGCATCCAACAATCATCATATTGTCATTCAGGCTGAGCCCATGACGGTGTGATTCAAGTTTGGGGAGTGTAGCCTCAAAGCTGTAAGATTGGCAGCAGTTTCAATTTCCCCATTAAAGTCAATGGGTGAAATTTGATTGGCTGTTGTTGGCCCCACCCACTTTGGGGTCATTCAACAAATGTTGCTGTTTCATTCGGGGTGACCCCATGATTATGTTATTCAAGTTTGGGGGGTGTAGCTTCAAAGTGTAATAGTGGCAGCAGTTTGAAAATTTTCCCTGTCAAAGTCAATGGAAAAATTGGGGGGTTCGGGGCGGCGCCACAAAAAGACAGGGGGCGGGATCACTTAGAAAAGCACAAGCAACCTGCTCCGCTATAGGGCGAAGATGTGTGGGGAGTTTGGGAGTTGTACCCCTAAAACTGTAGGAGGAGTAGCGTTTAGAAAATGGGGGGCGCTAAGAATAAGAAGCGGAAGAATCAGCCAAAGTCGAAGAACAGTCGGGGGGGTTTTCAACCCAACATAATAAGAAGAAGGGGCCCTGCAGGTGCACTTGGCCGGGCGCGTCCTCTAACCCCCCCGTAGGGCCCCCCTAACCCCCCCTCACAGGGCCCCCACCCGAAGTCCTCCCCCGAGCGCATAAATTTGACGCGTCAGGGGAGGAGCGTTTGGAAGGGGGAGTGCCAGAAAGGGTCGGGTCTGGGCCTGAGGAAGGGTTAATGATTATGAGCATGTGGGAGGACAGGTATATGAAGGATGCAGATACCCCCTGTAATTAAGTCCTTGAGAAAGCGCAAGCGCGCGAAATGCGTAGGGTTTGATTCTCGGAAGGTTTCACCGGTGGTCCCTGTAGCTGGAGGAGGAAGCGCGATGTCAGACGCCACGAACTGCGCGGTTAAGTAGAAGCCGCACAGCTAAGAGACACCGGTCTCCGTACATGTAAGTGTGTTACTGTTTTTAAAGGTTTTTACGGGGGAAAGGGGTTCTCTTGAAGCCTGGTAGGCGTATGTAATAGCGCTTAAATGAGCAGCCCCCAAAATTGGTATTTTAAGAGGGATCGTGTAAAGAGCCCACCATTTTAAGCTTGCCTGAATATACCCATTGAGGGTTATTAGCTACTTCCAAGGAAGGGACGAAGCAGTTAGATATTGTCCCATAGTCAGAGTATGCTCTATCGTGTCTGAGCCTAATGGGTCTGAGCTACTAGGTATCCCACAATTTGGTGCACACAGACCATCCGGCTCTTCTAATTGATTTGTATATATATGTATTTAGCAAATCATGGTTATTTCAATTGATATATTTCACTGATGAACTTGTCGTAATTTGGATTTAATAAAAAATGAATTTTATTTAAAACATTAACAATTGTATTCACTTATATAAGAGGAGCGCCAACGCTTTGGGGATATTTATTAGTGCTTGGGAACTAGGATTAGGTGGAGGAAGGCAGCTCACAAATTTGGGATTAGATTAACAATTATTCACATTATTTATATATTTTTTTCTTGTTATTTTGTTATTAATATAAAACTGAAGGGACATACACACTTTGGCGCAGGTTTGGTTATCCTAAATACTGTGGCAGCAGGTTGGATTTCCCCATTGAAAGTCAATAGGTAAAATCCGATTGGCTGTTGGTGGCCCTGCCCACTTTTCTTACCTTGAACCGCATTTACCTGGTGCCTAACCCTGCAAAGTTTGGGGACCCCGCCGTTATTACTGTGAGAATGGCAGCAGGTTGGATTTCCGCCAAGTCAATAGGTAAAATCTGATTGGCTGTTCACAGCCCCGCTCACTTTTGGGCATCCAATAATCATCATATTTTCATTCAGGCTGAGCCCATGACTGTGTGATTCAAGTTTGGGGAGCGTAGCCTCAAAGCTGTAAGATTGGCAGCAGTTTCAATTTCCCCGTTAAAGTCAATGGGTGAAATTTAATTGGCTGCTGTTGGTCCCTCCCACTTTGGGGCATCCAACAAATTTTGCTGTTTCATTCGGGGTGACCCTATAATTATGTTGTTCAAGTTTGGGGGGTGTAGCTTCAAAGCTGTAAGAGTGGCAGCAGTTTGAAAATCTTCCCTGTCAAAGTCAATGGGAAAATTGAGGGGTTCGGGGCGGCGCCACAAAAAGACGGGGGGCGGGATCACTTAGAAAAGAACAAGCAGCCTGCTCCGCTATAGGGCGAAGAAGTGTGGGGAGTTTGGGTGTTGCACCCCTAAACCTGTAGGAGGAGTAGTGTTTAGAAAATAGGGGGTGCTAAGAATAAGAAGTTGGAGGATAACACTATGGGGCCTAGAAAGGTGATTGGATGAATGGTTGCTAGGTAGGTTGTTACTAGGATATAAGTGATACAGGTATGGGGGCCGAGGGAATAATATGGCAACTCTCTGTGTTTGGGGATTTAGTCCAAATTACAGAAAGACCTCTAGAATATCCGTAGTCCCGAGCATTCTGGATAATGGGTCCTATACCTGTACAATACATTCATTTATAATACAAAATACGCACAGCAGGCACATAACGAGAAGTACTCAAACCTTTGCCAGTGTTAATAGTTTATAGATTTAATGGGATTTGGATCATCAGTCAGTGGTTAATGACAATTAAAGTGCAGATTAATTACCCAAGGAATGGCAATTATTATCAGTGGGTGATTAAAGCATTTACAATGGAAATTGTGTATATAACCAAATAATATATATAACTCCATGTGTATGGTGCCTTTCTTTTGATAAGCCTGATCAAGTGATGTTCTGATGGCAACACAGATGGTGGTGATGTCACAATTGTTTCCATGGCAGCCCTGGTGGCCAGCTGGTGATGTCATAATGGTTTCCAAGAGACCCCCCACATAGTTGGGTTAAGGCTTCAGATACGTTTGGAAGTCAGGAGAGGTAGGTGTCTCCCTTATGGGCTCCTCCATGTTGATACTGTGAAACTCCCACTAATGGGAATAAGCAGGGAATACGCAGTGTGGCTGGGGCCCCTCTGTAACCATAGCTACTGTAGCGCCGCAGTTACTATCAGACTAAATGAGAGATTTAGAGATAAAGTAACTGCTGTATAACTGCTATCATTTGTATTTAAACTGCCCAGCACTAATAACATGGAACCATCCAATCCCATCTCCAATACAAACTCTGCCGAAAATAAAGATTTTACATTATCAATATTATTATATTGGGCTGAAACCCCCCCGACTGTTCTTCCACTTTGGCTTCTTCTTATCCTTAGCGCCCCCCATTTCTAAACGCTACTCCTCCTACAGTTTTAGGGGTACAACACCCAAACTCCCCACACATCTTCGCCCTATAGCGGAGCAGGTTGCTTGTGCGTTTCTAAGTGATCCCGCCCCCCGTCTTTTTGTGGCGCCGCTCCGAACCCCCCAATTTTCCCATTGACTTTGACAGGGAAGATTTTCAACCTGCTGCCACTCTTACAGCTTTGAAGCTGCACCCCCCAAACTTGAATAACATAATCATGAGGTCACCCCGAATGAAACAGCGACATTGTGGGATGACCCCAATGTGGGAGGGGCCAACAACAGCCAATCAAATTTCACCCATTGACTTTAATGGGGAAATTGAAACTGCTGCCAATCTTACAGCTTTGAGGCTCCACCCCCCAAACTTGAATCACACATTCATGGGCTCGGCCTGAATGAAAATATGATGATTGCTGGATGCCCAAAAGTGGGCGGAGCTGTGAACAGCCAATCAGATTTTATCTATTGACTTAGTGGAAATCCAACCTGCTGCCAGTCTCACAGTAATAACACCGGGGTCCCCAAACTTTTTACACTTGGTCACTAGGGGACTGCAGTTATAGATTTGAAAAGTGGGCGGAGTCACCAACAGCCAATCAAATTTCACCTATTGATTTTTATTGGTTTGATGCCAGAGTTCCCAAACTTTGCACAGTCAGTCACTGGGTGACTACGAATTCAAGTTTGTTTGTTTTTTAAAAACCCGCAAGGTGGGAGGGGCCAACAACAGCCAATCAAATTTCACCCATTGACTTTAATGGGGAAATTGAAACTGCTGCCAATCTTACAGCTTTGAGGCTACGCTCCCCAAACTTGAATCACATAGTCATGGGCTCAGCCTGAATGAAAATATGATGATTGTTGGATGCCCCAAAGTGGGCGGAGCTGTGAACAGCCAATCAGATTTTATCTATTGACTTGGTGGAAATCCAACCTGCTGCCAGTCTCACAGTAATAACGTCGGGGTCCCCAAACTTTTTACACTTGGTCACTAGGGAACTGCAGTTTTAGTTTTGAAAAGTGGGCGGAGCCACCAACAGCCAATCAAATGTCACCTATTGGTTTTTATTGGTTTGTTGCCTGGGTTACCAAAATTTGCACAGTCAGTCACTGGGTGACTACGCATTTAAGGCTTTT
The DNA here is from genome assembly GCF_000004195.4 of Xenopus tropicalis. Classification (NCBI taxonomy): domain Eukaryota; kingdom Metazoa; phylum Chordata; class Amphibia; order Anura; family Pipidae; genus Xenopus; species Xenopus tropicalis. The sequence goes on along the minus strand of NC_030683.2, from coordinate 120,566,527 downwards.
TGTATTTTTGTAAGTGGGTGGAGCCACCAACAGCCAATCAGATTTTACCTATTGACTCTAAATGGGGAAATTCAATCTGCTGCCAGTCTCACAGTAATAACACCGGGGTCCCCAAACTTTTCACAGTTGGTCACTAGAGGACTGCAGTATTAGTTTTTTAAAAAGTGGGCGGGGCCACCAACAGCCAATCAGATTTCACCTATTGAATTTTATTGGTTTGATGCCAGGGTTCCCAAACTTTGCACAGTCAGTCACTGGGTGACTTCGTACTCAAGGTTAGAAAAAGTGGGCGGGGCCTCCAAAAGCCAATCACATTTCTTTCATTGTTTTCAGTGGGGAAATTTTAACTGCTGCCAATCTCACATGTTTAATGTCAGGGTCCCCAAACTTTGCACAGTTTGTCACTGGGTGACTATGTTTAAAGTTTAGAAAAGTGGGCGGGGCCAACAACAACCAATCAGATTTCACCTATAGACTTCATATATTTAAATTTAAACTGCTGCCATTCTTTAAATATTAATACTAAGGTCTCCAAACTTTGCAGAGCTAGTCACCTGATAACTGCAGTTCAGAGTTAGAAAAAGTGGGTGGAGCCACCAACAGCCAATCAGATTTTAACTATTGATTTTCAATGGGGAAATTCAACCTGCTGCCATTCTCACAGTATTAACACCAGGGTCACTAGGGAACTGCATTTTTAGGTTTTTAAAAGTGGGTGGAGCCACCAACAGCCAATCAGACTTCACCTATTGAATTTTTTTTGTTTAAATTTAAAATTCTGCTTTTCTCACACTATTTATGTCAGGGTTCCCAAACTTTGCACAGTCAGTCACTGGATGACTACGTATTCAGGGTTAGAAAAAGTGGGAGGAGCCACCAACAGCAAATCCATTTCCACCTATTAGATTTCATTGGTTTATATTTAAACTTATGCCATTATTTAAATATTAATTCCAGGGTTGTTAAAGTTTCCAGAGTTAGTCACTGGGTATTTGCCGTTCAGAGGTTTAAAAAAAAAAGTGGGCGGAGCCACCAAACAGCCAATCACATTTCACCTATTTACTTTCAATGGTCAAGTGTAAAATGCTGTCAGCCTCACAATAAATGCCTGAGTCCCCAAAATTTGCAAAGTTGGTCACTGGGGGACTGCAGTTCAAAAATAGGAAAAGTGGGTTGGGCCACTAACAACCAATCAGATTTCATCCATTGAATTTTATTGGTTTAAATTTAAAATGCTGCCATTCTCACACTATTTATGCCAGGGTGCCCACTGTTTGTCACTGGGTGACTTCAACTCAAGGTTAGAAAAAGGGGGCACACCCACAAATCAGAATTCACCTATTGACTTTTATTGGTTTAAATTTTAACTGCTGCCGTTCTTTAACTATAAATCCTAGGGGCCCTTAACTTTGCAGAATTAGTCACTGGGTAACTGCAGTTCCAGGTTAGAAAAAGGGGGTGGAGCCACCAACCGCCAATCAGATATCACTCATTGACTTTCAGTGGGGAAATTTAAATTGCTGCCAATTAGACACTATTAAAACCAGGGTCCCCAAACTTTGCACAGTGGTTTTTACTATATAACTGTGGTCCAAGGTTAGAGAAAGTGGGCAGAGCCCATTCAGTGACTTCATGTTTTTCAACCCAACATGAAGTTTGTTCTATAACTTCCCTTTCTAGTTATTATTAACATTTATTCATAAAGTGCCAACATATTCCGCAGCGCTGTACAATAAGTGGGTTTCATACATTGGACATACAGAGTAACATATAAAGCAATCAATAACCGATACAAGAGGTGAAGAGAGCCCTGCCCAAAAGAGCTTACAATCTACAAAATATTGATTTTGTTCAGGAGACATGAGTGTCTGTGCGGGGGGTCTCTTGCATATTATTCCCATAGAACTATGCATTACTCAAAAATATAATATTGATGAATAGTGATGATCCGTGAAACGTGTTTGTGACCTGTTTTGATGAGACCGACACTTTTTTGACCCGTGACAATTTATTTTGTGCCACATTTTCACGGAAGTTTAGCAAAACAATTCGCCAATAGTGAATTTGCAGATGCTGAAATGCAAAATTTCACTGCGAATTGGCGCCTAATTAAAAAAAAAACTACTTATCACTAATAACCATTGTAACCAGGGTTTCTGCCTCAGGGGCCCCTACACCCCCCAATGTTGGCCCCCACCACCTTCATGCACCCCACTCCCCCCTGCTGGGGCCCCCCAACACCTGCCCAACCCCCTCCCGCCTAAATTAAACTTACCTACAGCGCATTAGGGGTGGGAGACCGGCAGATCACCGGAACGCCCTGCAGGGATTAGATCTGGGCCACTGGGGCTCACTGGGTTTTTTCCCGGTGCCCCGGTGGCCCAGTCTGATGCTGGTTGTAATTTAAAGAAATACTACATTAGTTAAACAACAGTGGTTCTGGTTAATGGATCTGACTCCCTATATAATATAGCAGGAGTCAGTTCTCCTACAGGCTGTTAATTAGCGGCTTCTATTATATTTTTTTAAAGATACATCGTCATGTGATTTTTTTTTAACACAAAGTGCGCAACACGACGGGAGAGGAGACGCCCGTCACAGCGACGCCCGTTGCTCCGTATAATAATGTAGATTTAGGGGTTTAAAGATAACAGATTAATGGATACTAATTAATTGTTTTTGTTTATTTCCAAATAGTTTATAACATCTAGACCAAAATGGCTTTTAAACGATTCCATCAGTGCTTGAGATGTTTGCTTCGATTATGCACCCGCAGAAAGAAGGTAAGATAAACGATTTGCCCGTTATGCAACAAACAGAGCATTGCATTTTCTTGCCCAAATCAACCCCATTTGCACATTATTTAGTTTACGTATATATATATATATATGTATAAATATATGAAATAAATATATAACAATAGCAGCATGCCTCAGGTTTCTTTGTACAAAAAATTAACACTTGTTTTTCCTCTTTAGCAACCAAGTCTCGAGCAAGATTTAATCAACGATGATGTAAGTAGAATAAACCCTGATATAAACATTTCAGACTAAATGAGAAGCTAGATCAAGTTCTTTGTGCATAAGTCACTTTGTGGTTGTGGTGCATGGGTGGGTGAATGATGGGAGATGGCTAGAGATGGGGTGCATGGGTGGGTGCATGATGGGAGATGGCTAGAGATGGGGTGCATGGGTGGGTGAATGATGGGAGATGGCTAGAGATGGGGTGCATGGGTGGGTGAATGATGGGAGATGGCTAGAGATGGGGTGCATGGGTGGGTGCATGATGGGAGATGGCTAGAGATGGAGTGCATGGGTGGGTGAATGATGGGAGATGGCTAGAGATGGAGTGCATGGGTGGGTGAATGATGGGAGATGGCTAGAGATGGGGTGCATGGGTGGGTGAATGATGGGAGATGGCTAGAGATGGGGTGCATGGGTGGGTGAATGATGGGAGATGGCTAGAGATGGGTTGCATGGGTGGGTGAATGATGGGAGATGGCTAGAGATGGAGTGCATGGGTGGGTGAATGATGGGAAATGGCTAGAGATGGGGTGCATGGGTGGGTGAATGATGGGAGATGGCTAGAGATGGGGTGCATGGGTGGGTGAATGATGGGAGATGGCTAGAGATGGGGTGCATGGGTGGGTGTTGGTGCCCCCTGTTAGCCTTATTATACAGCGATGCTATTTCCTGTAGGGCACTAGATCATAACTAGAGAAACTAAGAGACAATAATCATTGCTATTTAAAAATTAAGCTTATTTCTCCTTCACTTTAACACTATTGGGATTTATAATATGTTCTATTATTCACGGGTAAACAATTTAGATCTTGATTTGTTTAAACCTTCATTTTTTTCAGACATCTAACGAATTTGTAACTTGCGAAAACGACGTGAAACAACAAAGTCGTCTTTCCAAGGTAAAGCAGTCAAGGCGATTGCTATTTCTATTTTATTTTCCCTTTATTATTTGCTTCTTGCTGTTTCCCAATAAATTCAGGACTTTCCTGTCCTTGCCTGCCATATGTTGTTCTGTCTGTATCTTAAACTGCTTTTATCTGTACATTTAGGGAAGTGATGAGAAATCACATTTAGACAACAAGGACACTGGCAATCCGAAGATTGCAGGACATCTACAGAATGCTATTGTAAGCAATTCAAACAAATGTATATTTCAGTTTTACCTTAGCCAGTTTTCCACTTGAGCCTTAATAATCATTCTAGGGGAGAGACATTAGGGGCAGATTTATCCCTACTGGAGCCTTCCTAAATAATAATAAGATAAACCTGCCCCTAAACATCTCACCTATTGCTCAATGTCATTTCTATAACTCGGCCACAATATAAACAAACCATAAAGTTTTAATTGAAACCTCCTCGGTTCCCTAAACCCATGCTGGCACATCCCACAGTTAGGGAATAGGGGGCGGCAGTATTCCCAGCCTCGTTGTTGGGGTTAGTGGGTAATTTAGTGGCATTAGAACAGGTCCAAATTGCATTCCTGTACATGCAGGCTTGTATGTATAATGTTATATGGTGTCGCCTCATTTATGTCCACAAGTGCAAGTGCATTTTGGATGCTATTTTTCCAACAATGCAGTGTTTTTTGCCCATTTCCCAAATTTGCCCATTTTGCCCATAGCTTGCAGTTAGTAGATTTGTACCTACAGTAGTGTCATTTCCAGTTGCTGTTCATATGATGTTTGCATGTGATTCTTTAGGCTTCTGCACTAAGTTGGGAAACTTGGAATTACCTCTCTATTAGGGGTGCCGTTCGTGCCAGGGTACAGGGTCGGATTGGGGGGTGCAGGGCCCATCCCAGGGGCCCTGCAAGTGGCCCCGCCGGCCGTGTCCCCCACAAGGGCCTCCGCTGATCCTCCTCAACCCCCCCCACAGGTGTCCCCGCCCGACATCCTCCCCTGAGCGCGATTACGTTTAACTTATCAGGGGAGGAACACCGTCGCCAGGGGCAAGGTAGGGATTTTTCCCGGTGTCCCGGCAGGCCAGTCCGACCCTGCCAGGGTTCCCCTATTTCAATAGGGACACTTGTGCCTTATTCCACAGACGTGCTAGTTGGGAGCAATAATGCCATTTGGCACAAAAGTTTGGAGGGAAATGTAGCTTCTGCACAACTTTTTTGATGTGACTTTAATGCAGAATTTTGCAGTGAATCCATGCCTAGCGAAAACATTCCCTCATTACTATTTTTGATTAAGAGACATACCAGTCCCTTATATAGGTTCTAGTTCTCCATGGCGGTTATGGAAAAAAAATAGATTTACTACATGTCTAATAACCAATGGCATCTGCAGGTTGCGTTATAATGGCCCCCTGTTTAAAAGCAAACATCATATTGGTTTCTACCCCTTTAATTACAGTAGGGGCTTGAGGGTTATTTGGGCACCAAACAATGGGGGAATATATTCATATCCATAACTCATAGTAGTGTTCTAACCTCTTTGTCTCTGATTTCTTTAGGCTGAGGCCAAAGTTGCTCTCAAAGTAAAGGAAGATACAGGCAAAAAGCAGTGTCCAAAAGAAGATCAGAATGTAAGTTATTCATGGACATATGTAATTATTTTTCTTTAGGGATATTTCTTGGGGTGAAAGTTTAAAAAGAGGGTCCTGGTGGGAAACCATTTTTTAATGTTTTCTTATGTTATAGAGCACGGGATTCTGGGCCGTTACTCACCCACTGATAGTCACCATGTAGTTTTGTTTATGCTGTTAGTGACCCTTCCCTGCCAGAACAATAACCCTTATTATGGGATTCATTATCTACAAATTAAATGAAAAATGCCCTCATCTAACTATTACATTATAACTGCCCATTGTAGGAATACCGGTTACTCTAGTAAATGGGATATAGGAAATGAGACCCATAAGTGCTAAAATCTCTGTCCTATGCAAAAAAATACTAATTATATATTTATATTTTTGTCTTTTTAGAACCGTGAACTACCATCAATTCCGGTAGTCATATACGTACGTATCAAACATCAAATATCAGCAACATATATGATAAGGATATTTAGATTTCAGATACTGATTTATTGTGCAGTATTTGGAGCACAATAATTAAAAAATAAAATAAGGGGATGGAAGCCTTATTGCACCCACTAGAATGTTTTAATTAGTATCTCCCTATGCCTTATAGTTGGGAACTCGGGGGCTTAATCAATAATAAACTCATAGTAAAGTAAATATCTTCTGATTTAATGGGACGAGCTTATGACAATAGGGTGGGTTTTGTCTTTGGTTCATTCTTATCTTTTATTAACAAGTATAAATAAAACATAAATTAGACCCAACGTTTCCTTTGAGCCCCACTCACGGTTGCACTCTGCTAATGACGTTACACACGTTACTGTATTTATCATGGTTATATGAAAAATCTCTCCGTTGCATTTTGTTTTCTATTAGGATCCAGCTACGAGATTTGCCGACATTGAGCAGATTGGCAAGGGCGCATATGGAAAAGTCTTCAAGGTAAGTGTTTTCCTCACTCTGCTCTCATTGTTATCCTGGGTCTTTACCATGTAGAGCAGCGGTTCTCAACCTGTGGGTCGGGACCCCTTTGGGGGTCGAACGACACTTTCACGGGGGTCGCCTAAGACCATCGGAAAACACATATTTCCGATAATCTTAGGGATAATTTTATGGTTGGGGGTCACCACAACATGAGGAACTATATTAAACAGTCGTGGCATTAGGAAGGTTGAGAACCACTGATGTAGAGCAACTATTCCTAAAATAAAAAAACACATTAAAACAATTAATGCCTGAGAATGTAGTTTCCCAAGAACACAGAACCCCCAATTGTAATCAATCAGCCTCCCTATGTATTCCTTATAGTTCAACTTATGATTCTTACCGTTTTCGAATAAATTCATCTATTGTAAAGATTTGGTAACAATGACGATAAATTGTTTTCGGTATTTTACAGGCTCGCTTGAAAGACACCACCGTGGCAGTGAAGGTTGTTGATATCAGAAAGGTAACGTACCGTTTGTCTATATTGACTGTACATTCTATTGTTTGTTTTTAAAGTAACAGTCTCCGGTGAACTGAGCAAACTACTATTTTTCATTATTTAGGGTCAAACTGATAATAATGAAGCGATACAGGAGATCCGTATCCTTGAACGACTTAATCAGCACAACAACATCGTGACGTTTTACGACGCCGTGATCCATAAAACGCGCCCTCAGAACAAACTGTGGGTAAGTATATACCCCTGATTTGAATTATGGGTCCCTGCTGCATATATGGCACATATTTATATTTATTTCTGTATATTTATATGATTTAAAAATAAAAGAAGAAAATAGAGAAACTAAGCTTATACAGGTATAGGACCCCTTATCCGGAAACCCATTATCCAGATTTAATTATGTAAAGTCCATCTCCCATAGACTCCATTATAAACAAATAATTCTAATTTTTAAAAATGATTCCCTTTTCTCTATAATAATAAAACAGTACCTGTACTTAATCCCAACCAAGAGTTAATTAATCCTTATTGAAGACAAAACAATCCTTTTGGGTTTCTTTAACATTTATATGATTTTTAGTAGACTTAAGGTGTGGAGATCTAAATTACAGAAAGATCCCTTATCTGGAAAACATCAGGTCCCAAACGTTCTGGATAACAGGTCCCATACCTGTACTGTCTTTAAGCTGCATTTCATTTCAATGGACATTTAATGCAAAATACATCATGTTTTTGTTTTGGTTTTATTATAGTAACTTATGGAAAGATAAGCATTTGCACCAATCTGTTTTTCTATATTCTAGTGTACTATGGAATACTGTGGAGGAGGATCACTGGCAGACATAATCAGCTCCACAAGGAACCAGAGCCTCCCTGAGCGCTCTATTCAATACATTTCCAGGGAGGTTTTAAAGGTAAATCGGGATTTAATCCACTTGCATTTTGCATCTTAAAATTATATCAATGTCTTTTAATAGAGACAAATAACCTGATAATGTTTTACTTTGCCTTAGGATACAAATCACAGGCTATTAATCTTTATTTCTCTCCTTAGGGCCTCGATTACATTCATAACAACCTTGTAATACACACGGACATCAAAGGGGCCAATATTGTATTGACTGAACAGGCAGAGGTCAAGATAAGTAAGTGAATTTTTACTATTTAATCAAGAATAGACAGCTAGAATCTTAAATACATAGGGAGTGTTACATTACATTATACATATTACATTATTCCACTGTACAATGTAAACCATTATATACACAGAGACATTTTTTTAGATGGATACACAGTCCTTTATTGCAGACACAGAGCTATGCTATATTATCTTTTTCAGTTGTATTATATTCAATGGGAGTTTGGGTCCATTTATTTTACACACATCTATTGATACTTATATATATCAAAGTATGTCTATGAATGGGAATACATATATATTTTATGTATAGATTATCATGGGTAACTTTGAGTTCCGCAAAATAGCAGTAAATATAGCACCTAAATTGCATTGTTTCCTTTCAGTTGACTTCGGATTGGCTAAAGAGATCCGTTACCCAGGCCAAAGAGTCAGTGAGTACTCAGGAACCCCATGGTACATGGCACCCGAAGTGATCATCACTCTTTATTTGCCTGAAATTGGATACACCGTTAAGGTATATTTTAAAGGCTGTTTTTATAAACTCTATAAACTCTAGACTTTTTATAAACTCTATCCTTTCCACTATCAAACCATTATTCCTTTCTCTATTCCACTGGCTGCATGTCATCTGCTTCCTTCAGTGTTTCATTTCCTTTATTATTTATTAGCCAGACTTAATGGTTAATCCATTATGACATCTAGATAGATAGATAGATAGATAAATAGAGAGATAGATAAATAGAGAGATAGATATATAGATAGATCGATTTCTATCTCTTAAAGAAAAGTAAATGGGGAGAGCCATGATGTTAATGTCCCCTAGTAAGTAGTGTAAATCCAATCATGACTTTTTGCCTAATATTTGGCACTCCCGAGTGAATCCTTACCCTTTTAGACCTGTTCTACTTAGAGAATGATACTAATTATACACAGAAAATTATTGCACCCTACTTAAAACCACTTGACTAAAGGGCTGTAGCTATCTAAATATACTATAATATACTGGGTATTGAATGGCCAAAATGTTAGAATAATAAGGACCTTGCTGCCCAGTAATATAAGTTCAGGATAAACATTTTTCATTTTTGCAAACAAGGTTATAGTGTTCTAATAAATTTTTCCTTTCCCTCATGAATGGCAGTCTGGAAAAACATATTTAACAAAGAGCTAGACTCATCAGTATCTGTGATTGATTAATAAACCTCACCCTCTTTCTATGTTGCCTTTACATCACTTTTTACGTTTTATTTATATTTCCAGTGTGACATCTGGTCCTTCGGGATAACCATCATAGAAATGGCCCAAGGCGATCCACGTAAGTAGACCTCTACTCACTTATAGGGAATCCCTTGGATAATTGTTAATGGATATATGTGTATACACAAGCATGTAAAAGTTTAACTTCCACCCCCTTTATATTACGTACCTGTTGGGGATTGTAGTCTTGCTTACCCCCCACCCAGAGCCATTGCTTAACCCCCTGAAGGAACAAGTACCCCCAAAGGTTAGGCTAATGGCACACAAGGCACAGCCTCAGCTTCTCTGCACCTCCATATTCTATGGGAGCCATTGAGCTCCCATTTTCACCACTGTTTCCCTGAACTGACAGGCTTGCCGTTGGCCTGTGCGCATACACATAGAGCAGATATAAGTATGAAAATACATAGTTTTGTGTTTCCTATAGTGAACGAGCCAATCAACGAGCCAATGCGGTCTCCGATCCAATTAATTTTTTAACCTGCCCGATCGATATCTGGCCAATTTCAGGCCAGATATCGGTTGGGCAGGCCCTTTGTTGCTGCCCCTACATGGACCGATAAGCTGCCGAATCGGTGTAAGGGACCGATATCGGCAGCTACAATCGGCCCATGTATGGCCACCTTTAGTGTATGTATATGTGAGAGAAGGGTATGGGCATAACATGACTTTGGAGCCTCAGACTAGCTAGGTGGTTGGTCATATGACTACAAATATATTTGCCTTCATCATAGAACATCACCTCTCTTTCCCCAACATGTACACTAAATACTGTATATATAATATAGGAAAAGGTTATATTCAGTAGTTTGCCAACTGATCTTTTAAAAAAATTTTAATTATACATTTAGCGAATAGAGATATGCCAGCAGAACGTGCCAAGATTAACATCTTCAGAGGGGATCCACCAGAGCTGCAATCCAAGCGCTGGTAAGTCATTTTGCTAAATGGTCTCCCTGTGCATTTTTACTAAAAATGTAGTATACTTCCAGATATTAACACAAACAAATGCAAAATATTCAACAAAGAATTCTATTTGCCTAATAGTGTTTTATGGTTATGGCTTTTTAAGAGAATATAATGCTTGGGTGCACAAAAACTGTTGTGCCTTAGATTAATGCATCTAACCCCTTACCCCCTTACCCATCTTAATCCTGTACTCCAAGCTCACATTATACTGTGGAACGCTTGAAAGGTCAACAAAATCCTACAGTATCATTTATATTGATTTAAATAACACTTCTTTATAAAGGTTCATTAGCGCAACATAGCAACACAGCACTACGACAACAAACACAAAAAGTAATTCATTTTATCCAAAGTGGCATCTATAGTTCTAGTCTCTCTGGCCACTCTACATGCATTGCACTTTAATATTCATTATTGGGTATAAGAATGCATTTTTATTAAAGAGTGTTATGGTGATAAAGCCAATTAACTGTGCATTATCTCATTGGGAGTGTACAGTGCCTGTATAACTGTATATTTCTTATATACTAATTCACATTTATGTTTATATTATCCCATATAATTTGTTTCTGTTGTTATTGCAGACATTGTAGTTTAATGTGATTTGTTTTCTCTTTCAAGGTCTACCGACATTCGTGATTTCCTCAAGCTTTGCTTGACCAAAGCAGATCAGGAAAGGCCCGGCGCTGAAGTTCTACTTCGGCACCAATTTATTACAAACCAGCCCAATGAAAATGAGGCTAGACTGGCCTTTATACAATGTATGAATGAAGGTAAGAATTAATGATAGTTTTTTTAATATTGAAAATTGTATCAACATTCACAGATTCCACCTTAAAAACTGCCATTTTGGTTACAGTGTTAGCCTAAAGGCAGAATATAGAATAGCACTCCATCATACCATTGTTTTTAGTCTCTAACCTTTTAAAAGACTGATAGAATTACTGATGGTTGCTTTTGGTAACTGCTGTGGTGTAATTTACTATAAGGTAATAAATGTGAGTATCCTTTAGTTTCAGGACAAGAATAAAATCCTGGCAAGAGAGGGAAGAAAAAGCTTTTATCACCACCTTTAAGCTTTCAGGTAAGTCCCCCCCCTACAGCTATACAGTATTTCATTTGTCGCAAGATGATGAAGAAATGTGAAGAAGACAATAAAAACGAACACACAAAGAGAGGTAGTCGAGAATCGTCCAGTGGAAATGTAAGAGAACGATCCCACACGGACAGGTTTGTACAAGCGTACAAGCACTCTCGATGCCAATATATAAAGTTCTACTGTAATTTTCAGCTTTTAAAGATATAATCCAAAAGGTGAGCTAATGTTTAACTCTTCCTTTACATGCAATTCTTCATACTCATTCTAGCCATATACCAATACTGAGACTTCTTTTTTCCCCATAGCAGAAATTAGCTTGCTGTGCAAATGATGAGCGATAGGCTAATTTCAAGCTTCAAGAAGCCCAAGATGAAGATCCAAACCTACTCGGGCATCTGGAAGAAAAAGACAGGGGTTTTATCTGAGCTTTTGTCAACTAGGAAAAGGTCCAAGCAGGCAGCAGTCAAAGTATGTAGCCAGGCCAAAAGCTAGAGCAGGCAGCAAGATGAGCCTGAAGCCTGAAAAAGCTATGGATGCACATCTCAACAAGTAAAGTAAATCTGGGAGGGATGGGAGGTTGAGCATCAGACTGCTATGAAGATAAGGGCCTTGAAGGAAAATCCTTCTTAAGGCTGTCTAGAAAGGACAACTGACAACTACATCAGGGGAGGATGGGGAGGAACATCAAACTGAAGGATTTCAGAGAAGGACAAGTATATCAGGGTGGAGGGAGAAGGGGAGACATTAGACTGCTCAGAATCAAAGGTCAGAAGAAGAGAAGAAGAAAACTGCAGCTAATGGATATTTACAGGTGATACCACAATCCAGAATGGAGACTTTCAGTGGTGTGACCTAAGAAGATAGAAAATCCTTTAGGGTTTTCTGTAATAATTCCTATGGGAGATAGCTCTTAGTACAAGTTGATCCAGGGACTGGTCCGATTGCCATCTTGGAGTCAGGAAGGAATTTTTTCCCCTCTGCGGCAAATTAGAGAGGCTTCAGATGGGGTTTTTTGCCTTCCTCTGGATCAACTAGTAGTTAGGCAGGTTAGATATAGGCATTATGGTTGAACGTGATGGACGTATGTCTTTTTTCAACCCAGCTTACTATGTTACTTACTAAGATCTTAACCTAGAAGATCCAAACCTACTCAGACATCTGGAGGTATAAGACAGTAGAGAGCAAAGGTTTTCTCTGAGCTTTTGTTAACTAGGAAAAGGTCCAAGCAGGCACATCTTTACAGTAATGGACAAGTATATCTGGGAGGGATGGGAGGTTGAGCATCAGACTGCTACGAAGATAAGGACCTTGATAAAAGAAAATCCTTCTTATGGCTGTCTAGAAAGGACAACTACATCAGGGGAAAATGGGAGAGGAACATCAGACTGATAAGAATATTTTGCTTGAGGGTTTCAGAGAAGGACAAGTCTATCAGGGTGGAGGGAGAAGGGGAGACATTAGACTGCTCAGAATCAAAGGTCAGAAGAAGAGAAGAAGAAAACTGCAGCTAATGGATATTTACAGGTGATACCACAATGCAGAATGGAGACTTTCAGTGGTGTGACCTAAGAAGATAGAAAATTCTTTAGGGTTTTCTGTAATAATTCCTATGGGAGATAGCTCTTAGTACAAGTTGATCCAGGGACTGGTCCGATTGCCATCTTGGAGTCAGGAAGGAATTTTTTCCCCTCTGCGGCAAATTAGAGAGGCTTCAGATGGGGTTTTTTGCCTTCCTCTGGATCAACTAGTAGTTAGGCAGGTTAGATATAGGAATATTTTGCTTGAGGGTTTCAGAGAAGGACAAGTCTATCAGGGTGGAGGGAGAAGGGGAGACATTAGACTGCTCAGAATCAAAGGTCAGAAGAAGAGAAGAAGACTGCAGCTAATGGATATTTACAGGTGATACCGCAATCCAGAAGGGAGACTTTCAGTGGTGTTACCTACGAAGATAGAAAACCCCATGGGTTTTTCCGTAATGATTCCTATGAAGACCTAAACCTAGAAGATCCAAATATTGTTTTCCTGGGTAGACTAAAAGTCCCCTCTAGGAAAAGCCCCTAAAGTGAAAGAGTGCAAAATATTCAAAAACTGTCTGGCGATTTGGTTCCACTTTGACCAAATCAGCTGGCAGTGAAAGGGTTACAGGACAAATGAAAGTTTAAAAATAAATAAAGCTTACAATATTGGCAGATGTACTTACTAGGAGTGATTTTTTTCTTTGATATGTTGAGTAATTAATATGAATTCATGCTTTTTAAAATAACTTAGAAGCTGTTGTTCCAAGCCTGTCAGACTTCAGTAAATCCCAGATTACAGGGCACACACATAGGCAGGAAATCTCTTAGGGGCCCTGGGCACAGATTCCTTGGTTTGCTCTGGCCCATGTCTGGGTCATGTGACTTACCCAAGTATCATATCTTACCTCTCTGGCCCCGCCTGCCTTATCAGCCAGGCCAATGAGATTTACTGCCGTATGAGTTGCCATAGGGACATGTATGTATGTATAACTTTATTTATAAAGCACCACAAGGGTACGCAGCGCTGTACAATCTTACAATATACACAATTACACACAGGGAGGGCAAGTGTTATAATAAATAAATACAATAAATATATATATATATATATATATAAACAACCGCACTCTGCACTCACCCATTATCAATATGTAGAAATTGGACACTAGGGCATTTCGCTACTAAGAAATGCCTTCCCTTCCCACCTCAAAAAGAGGGATTGTTTGTCCGTACATTGCAATATACATTAGCTGGCCAACTACGTCAAAGTCATCCCTTCTGGCCAGTCCTACCCTAACTGACCTATTTAAGTAATTTAAGATTAGTACTGAGCAAAGGGACTAAGTTTTACCTGCAACATGCTTGCGTATAAGGTTAAAACTCCCATATGGTTGCCCTTTTATTAGCTCCATTGGGATCACCTGTATTTTATGGTCACAGCCTCATTGCACCCCCGCTTAATGGTTTACAATTTAGTGGTTGAGCACAACTTTCCCTTTTTGTGTTATTATATATATATATATATATATGTATATAAGGGCCATGTGGTATGAGACACAGTAGGAAGGAGGTCTCTGCCCCGTAGAGCTTACAATCTAAGTGGCTGGGTAACATACAGGCACAAACCGGAAAGTAAGGGTGAATCAGGTATGGGCATTTGCCCTTAAGCACAGGACTAGGCAAGATATGTAACCCTTTCTTGGTTGTAGCCAAGCCAACAGCACGGCTAGATAGGTCTAGAGCATGGGGTACACGCGACTCAGTCCTTCAGGATGGGCCTTCGCTATGTGGAAGTAACCAAACGGAGCTATGGTGTAGTGCAACTACAACCCACTGTAGCTGTGTGCAGTGCAGAGTAACAAATGGGTTCTTGCAGTTGAACAGTAGAACTGGTTTATTTTCAGCGACAAGCAACTTGCAGGGTTATGCAATATCCTCACACACATCAGTTAGCATAGCATTTCCCTGGGGACAGCACAGAGATGGTGCACACCCGCTCTCTGGAACAGCCAGCTGGATACCCCACTCCTCAGGCCCCACGGCAACTCTGGATCAGGGGTCACACACTACCTGCCTCCTATGGCTAAACCGGGGCCCTACGCTAAGGCAACAGGGCCTGTCTGGGAGGGACTCCCACAGCTACTTTCCTCTGAGCCAAACTGCTCTTCCTTCCCTCACTATCTCACTCTCCTAGAAAGTGCTCCACACAACTTGCTCTCTAACTGGTCCTCGTTCACGGGTCCCTGTCCCCGACTTCCCCAGAGTGACTGACACACTGACTGACTGGGGCACATGGCTTACTGGGGCCTAGTCCCTTGCCTCCAGCACAGTGCTGCTTCCCCTGTGAGCAAAGGCAGCCAAAGAGCCAGACCCACCCCCCTGCTAAGCACTATATCTGTGTCCCAAGGGAGGGGTCTCCCTGTTACCCAATAAACACACATATGAACTCAAACTGATACATGGGTCTTTGCCCAGTAACAGCACAAACCAGGAAGCTGCAGGGTTTAAAGCCATAGGGACTAGTTAACCCTATGGATCCCTACAGATACTTATAGCTTTCCTGCTCCTCGCTTGGTTACAGTACAGCAGTGAGGGGCAGGTTTCAGGAAAAAGAATAGCACCATTTAGTTCTTTCTGACTAAAGTCTGAAATAATAAAATCTTTATTTTACACACAGCAAAAGAAAGGTAAGTTATTGCTTAATAACATTGCAGGGCCAGAGGGAGGCACAAAGGCAGTAGCAATGGAACACTGGGGGGAAGGGAAATGGCAAAAAGAAAATGGCGGCGGCGGCATACACTGAGATACACTGAGGTATTAACAATGTTTGACCCTGAAGTTTGCAAATGAAATATTATTATTATTATTATTAATAATAATAATAACATGTATTTATAAA
The DNA here is from genome assembly GCF_000004195.4 of Xenopus tropicalis. NCBI lineage: Eukaryota > Metazoa > Chordata > Amphibia > Anura > Pipidae > Xenopus > Xenopus tropicalis. The sequence goes on along the minus strand of NC_030683.2, from coordinate 120,550,649 downwards.
GCGACAACATATTCCACAGCGCTGTACAATAAGTAGTTAAAATCTATCTTTTAGTGCAGCATTTTAGGAGAGGGGTAATTAGGAACATTTTTTAATTCTAGGTTTCATTCTCCTGTAAGAGTTTCTGTAAAGGACATTGTGGAGGGGTAGTAGCCTGCAGCCTTGTGCCTTTATATGGGCACAGAACCCCTCAGTAACTGCTAATATCCTTATCATTTACAGTAGGGGGTACATTATCCCTTATAATACATGAGTGATACTCAGAGTTCCCTGTATAACTCAGCCTGCAGCCTTGTGCCTTTATATGGGCACAGAACCCCTCAGTAACTGCTAATATCCTTATCATTTACAGTAGGGGGTACATTATCCCTTATAATACATGAGTGATACTCAGAGTTCCCTGTATAACTCAGCCTGCAGCCTTGTGCCTTTATATGGGCACAGAACCCCTCAGTGACTGCTAATATCCTTATCATTTACAGTAGGGGGTACATTATCCCTTATAATACATGAGTGATACTCAGAGTTCCCTGTATAACTCAGCCTGCAGCCTTGTGCCTTTATATGGGCACAGAACCCCTCAGTGACTGCTAATATCCTTATCATTTACAGTAGGGGGTACATTATCCCTTATAATACATGAGTGATACTCAGAGTTCCCTGTATAACTCAGCCTGCAGCCTTGTGCCTTTATATGGGCACAGAACCCCTCAGTGACTGCTAATATCCTTATCATTTACAGTAGGGGGTACATTATCCCTTATAATACATGAGTGATACTCAGAGTTCCCTGTATAACTCAGCCTGCAGCCTTGTGCTTTTATATGGTCACAGAACCCCTCAGTGACTGCTAATATCCTTATCATTTACAGTAGGGGGTACATTATCCCTTATAATACATGAGTGATACTCAGAGTTCCCTGTATAACTCAGCCTGCAGCCTTGTGCCTTTATATGGGCACAGAACCCCTCAGTGACTGCTAATATCCTTATCATTTACAGTAGGGGGGTACATTATCCCTTATAACACATGAGTGATACTCAGAGTTCCCTGTATAACTCAGCCTGCAGCCTTGTGCCTTTTTATGGGCACAGAACCCCTCAGTGACTGCTAATATCCTTATCATTTACAGTAGGGGGTACATTATCCCTTATAATACATGAGTGATACTCAGAGTTCCCTGTATAACTCAGCCTGCAGCCCTGTGCCTTTATATGGGCACAGAACTCCTCAGTGACTGTTAATATCCTTATCATTTACAGTAGGGGGTACATTATCCCTTATAATACATGAGTGATACTCAGAGTTCCCTGTATAACTCAGCCTGCAGCCTTGTGCCTTTATATGGGCACAGAACCCCTCAGTGACTGCTAATATCCTTATCATTTACAGTAGGGGGTACATTATCCCTTATAATACATGAGTGATGCTCAGAGTTCCCTGTATAACTCAGCCTGCAGCCTTTTGCCTTTATTTAGTCACAGAACCCCTCAGTGACTGCTAATATCCTTATCATTTACAGTAGGGGGTACATTATCCCTTATAATACATGAGTGATACTCAGAGTTCCCTGTATAACTCAGCCTGCAGCCTTGTGCCTTTATATGGTCACAGAACCCCTCAGTGACTGCTAATATCCTTATCATTTACAGTAGGGGGTACATTATCCCTTATAATACATGAGTGATACTCAGAGTTCCCCGTATAACTCAGCCTGCAGCCTTGTGCCTTTATATGGGCACAGAACCCCTCAGTGACTGCTAATATCCTTATCATTTACAGTAGGGGGTACATTATCCCTTATAATACATGAGTGATACTCAGAGTTCCCTGTATAACTCAGCCTGCAGCCTTGTGCCTTTATATGGTCAGTGAACCCCTCAGTGACTTCTAATATCCTTATCATTTACAGTAGGGGGCACATTATCCCTTATAATACATGAGTGATACTCAGAGTTCCCTGTATAACTCAGCCTGCAGCCTTGTGCCTTTATATGGTCACAGAACCCCTCAGTGACTGCTAATATCCTTATCATTTACAGTAGGGGTACATTATCCCTTATAATACATGAGTGATACTCAGAGTTCCCTGTATAACTCAGCCTGCAGCCTTGTGCCTTTATATGGGCACAGAACCCCTCAGTGACTGCTAATATCCTTATCATTTACAGTAGGGGGTACATTATCCCTTATAATACATGAGTGATACTCAGAGTTCCCTGTATAACTCAGCCTGCAGCCTTGTGCCTTTATATGGGCACAGAACCCCTCAGTAACTGCTAATATCCTTATCATTTACAGTAGGGGGTACATTATCCCTTATAATACATGAGTGATACTCAGAGTTCCCTGTATAACTCAGCCTGCAGCCTTGTGCCTTTATATGGGCACAGAACCCCTCAGTGACTGCTAATATCCTTATCATTTACAGTAGGGGGTACATTATCCCTTATAATACATGAGTGATACTCAGAGTTCCCTGTATAACTCAGCCTGCAGCCTTGTGCCTTTTTATGGGCACAGAACCCCTCAGTGACTGCTAATATCCTTATCATTTACAGTAGGGGGTACATTATCCCTTATAATACATGAGTGATACTCAGAGTTCCCTGTATAACTCAGCCTGCAGCCCTGTGCCTTTATATGGGCACAGAACTCCTCAGTGACTGTTAATATCCTTATCATTTACAGTAGGGGGTACATTATCCCTTATAATACATGAGTGATACTCAGAGTTCCCTGTATAACTCAGCCTGCAGCCTTGTGCCTTTATATGGGCACAGAACCCCTCAGTGACTGCTAATATCCTTATCATTTACAGTAGGGGGTACATTATCCCTTATAATACATGAGTGATGCTCAGAGTTCCCTGTATAACTCAGCCTGCAGCCTTTTGCCTTTATTTAGTCACAGAACCCCTCAGTGACTGCTAATATCCTTATCATTTACAGTAGGGGGTACATTATCCCTTATAATACATGAGTGATACTCAGAGTTCCCTGTATAACTCAGTCTGCAGCCTTGTGCCTTTATATGGGCACAGAACCCCTCAGTGACTGCTAATATCCTTATCATTTACAGTAGGGGGTACATTATCCCTTATAATACATGAGTGATACTCAGAGTTCCCTGTATAACTCAGCCTGCAGCCTTGTGCCTTTATATGGTCACAGAACCCCTCAGTGACTGCTAATATCCTTATCATTTACAGTAGGGGGTACATTATCCCTTATAATACATGAGTGATACTCAGAGTTCCCTGTATAACTCAGCCTGCAGCCTTGTGCCTTTATATGGGCACAGAACCCCTCAGTGACTGCTAATATCCTTATCATTTACAGTAGGGGGGTACATTATCCCTTATAACACATGAGTGATACTCAGAGTTCCCTGTATAACTCAGCCTGCAGCCTTGTGCCTTTTTATGGGCACAGAACCCCTCAGTGACTGCTAATATCCTTATCATTTACAGTAGGGGGTACATTATCCCTTATAATACACGAGTGATACTCAGAGTTCCCTGTATAACTCAGCCTGCAGCCCTGTGCCTTTATATGGTCAGAGAACCCCTCAGTGACTTCTAATATCCTTATCATTTACAGTAGGGGGTACATTATCCCTTATAATACATGAGTGATACTCAGAGTTCCCTGTATAACTCAGCCTGCAGCCTTGTGCCTTTATATGGGCACAGAACCCCTCAGTGACTGCTAATATCCTTATCATTTACAGTAGGGGGCACATTATCCCTTGTAATACATGAGTGATACTCAGAGTTCCCTGTATAACTCAGCCTGCAGCCTTGTGCCTTTATATGGGCACAGAACCCCTCAGTGACTGCTAATATCCTTATCATTTACAGTAGGGGGTACATTATCCCTTATAATACATGAGTGATACTCAGAGTTCCCTGTATAACTCAGCCTGCAGCCTTGTGCCTTTATATGGTCAGTGAACCCCTCAGTGACTTCTAATATCCTTATCATTTACAGTAGGGGGCACATTATCCCTTATAATACATGAGTGATACTCAGAGTTCCCTGTATAACTCAGCCTGCAGCCTTGTGCCTTTATATGGGCACAGAATCCCTCAGTGACTGCTAATATCCTTATCATTTACAGTAGGGGGCACATTATCCCTTATAATACATGAGTGATACTCAGAGTTCCCTGTATAACTCAGCCTGCAGCCTTGTGCCTTTATATGGGCACAGAACCCCTCAGTGACTGCTAATATCCTTATCATTTACAGTAGGGGGTACATTATCCCTTATAATACATGAGTGATACTCAGAGTTCCCTGTATAACTCAGCCTGCAGCCTTGTGCCTTTATATGGTCACAGAACCCCTCAGTGACTGCTAATATCCTTATCATTTACAGTAGGGGTACATTATCCCTTATAATACATGAGTGATACTCAGAGTTCCCTGTATAACTCAGCCTGCAGCCTTGTGCCTTTATATGGGCACAGAACCCCTCAGTGACTGCTAATATCCTTATCATTTACAGTAGGGGGTACATTATCCCTTATAATACATGAGTGATACTCAGAGTTCCCTGTATAACTCAGCCTGCAGCCTTGTGCCTTTATATGGGCACAGAACCCCTCAGTGACTGCTAATATCCTTATCATTTACAGTAGGGGGTACATTATCCCTTATAATACATGAGTGATACTCAGAGTTCCCTGTATACCAAGTTCAGCAGTAAAATGCTTTGAGCCCTTTTGCCCACTTATATGGGGTTGAAATGCATTGGGTTTTTGCCTCTTTATTTATGAGGCTTCCTGTCCCACAAAATATAGGTGAAGGGGTTAAATGTACTGTCGGTATTAGCTGTAGCACTTGTGCTATGAGCCTGATTTAGCTTGACATCTTCATATGCGTTGGGCGTCTGTAGGGATTGCCTGGGAAAATACTTGACAATAATAACCAAATCTTCCTGTATCATTAACTCCTGTGATATTTGATATGTTTTATTCATATTAAAATCAACAAACTCTAACCACCTATAACAACCAATCAGCAGGCAGTATTTACATGTCCCTTGATTAAAAGTAAACATTGTATTTAGCTGTATTTAGATGAGTGAATTTTGTTATGATGATGCACAATGTACCACAATGCAAAACGGTAAAAAATCTGCAAAACACATTTGTCACATGAATCTTTTTCATGCCCAGTGGCCCAAGGATCCTAATGGGATTGGCAGCAGTTTCAATTTCCCCATTAAAGTCAATGGATGAAATTTGATTGGCTGTTGTTGGCCCCTCCCACTTTTGGTCATCCAACAAATGTTGCTGTTTCATTTGGGGTGACCCCATGATTATGTTATGCAAGTTTGGGGGGTGGAGCTTCAAAGCTGTAAGTGCGGCAGCAGTTTGAACATCTTCCCTGTCAAAGTCAATGGGAAATTTGGGGGGCGGGATCACTTAGAAAAGAACAAGCAGCCTGCTCCGCTATAGGGCGAAGATGTGTGGGGAGTTTGGGTGTTGTACCCCTAAAACTGTAGGAGGAGTAGCGTTTAGAAAAGAATAAGAAGTCGGAGGATAACACTGTATGTTTTTCAAACCAATATAATTAATAGAATTGGCTCAGACTAAATAGGAACAGACACACATTGTGCTGATACTGGGATGGGGCCTAGAAAGGTGATTGGATGAATGGTTGCTAGGTAGGTTGTTACTAGGATATAAGTGATGCAGGTATGGGGGCCGTGGGAATAATATGGGAACTCTCTGTGTTTGGGGATTTAGTTCCTCAGATGTTATTGCCTTTCTGTGGGGTTTGTGCGTCTGTCTGTGCCCCAATAGTATTACACCCCCCTCTATAAAATCCCGAAAGCCCCTCCCTCTATTAATGTGACCTATAATGTGCCCTGAAATGCTGGGCCCAAGGTGCCATGGGATAGGGCAGATACACATTCCCTAAAGTTTCATTATATTATAATCACTGGTGATGAGCGAATCTTTTCGCCAGGCATGGATTCGCAGCAAATTTACGCATTTCGCCATTGGCGAAACTTCCGTGAAAATTCACCGCAAAAAACATCGGTGCGCGTCAAAAAAAATTGTCGTTCGTGAAATTGGGCGTGGTCGCATTTAAAAAGGGGTACGGTTGCATAAAAAAATCACTTTGCAAATTTTTCTCCATTTTGCGAATTTTCTTGCCGTTTCGCGAATTTTATGGTGAATCTGTCCCGGCAAGAAAACTCGCAAAATGGTGGGAAATTCACGAAAAGCATTTGTTGCCTGTGTTTTGGTTTTTTTTTGTCGCCCACATTTTATTTTGTCGCCCGCAGGTTTTTTTTTTTATGCGACCGCGCCCAATTTGATGCGCAACAAAAAAATTTGATGCCCGCTGAATTTTCACTGAAGTTTCGCAAAAACAATCCGCCAATGGTGAAGCGCAGAAACACGCTGCGAATCCGTGCCTGGCGAAAAAATTCGCTCGTCACTAATAATGAACCCATATTGGACATAGGAAAAGTCTTTTTTAGTAGATTTAAGGTATGGGGTATCTCAATTATGGAAAGACCCCTTATCCGGAAAACCTCAGGAAGTGAGAATTCTGGATAACAGGTCCCACACCTGTATTCGGACATTTTTTTTTTCAAACTAAACAACATTTTGCATTGAGATTAAAATAAAGTGTTTGTACAATACATTCATTTATAATACAAAATACGCACAGCAGGCACATAACGAGAAGTACTCGAACCTTTGCCAGTGTTAATAGTTTATAGATTTAATGGGATTTGGATCATCAGTCAGTGGTTAATGACAATTAAAGTGCAGATTAATTACCCAAGGAATGGCAATTATTATCAGTGGGTGATTAAAGCATTTACAATGGAAATTGTGTATATAACCAAATAATATATATAACTCCATGTGTATGGTGCCTTTCTTTTGATAAGCCTGATCAAGTGATGTTCTGATGGCAACACAGATGGTGGTGATGTCACAATTGTTTCCATGGCAGCCCTGGTGGCCAGCTGGTGATGTCATAATGGTTTCCAAGAGACCCCCCACGTAGTTGGGTTAAGGCTTCAGATACGTTTGGAAGTCAGGAGAGGTAGGTGTCTCCCTTATGGGCTCCTCCATGTTGATACTGTGAGACTCCCACTAATGGGAATAAGCAGGGAATACGCAGTGTGGCTGGGGCCCCTCTGTAACCATAGCTACTGTAGCGCCCAGTTACTATCAGACTAAATGAGAGATTTAGAGATAAAGTAACTGCTGTATAACTGCTATCATTTGTATTTAAACTGCCCAACACTAATAACATGGAACCATCCAATCCCATCTCCAATACAAACTGCCGAAAATAAAGATTTTACATTTTCCATATTATTATATTGGGCTGAAACCCCCCCGACTGTTCTTCCACTTTGGCTTCTTCTTCTTCTTAGCGCCCCCCATTTCTAAACACTACTCCTCCTACAGTTTTAGGGGTACAACACCCAAACTCCCCACACATCTTCACCCTATAGCGGAGCAGGCTGCTTGTGCTTTTCTAAGTGATCCGGTCCCCCCGTCTTTTTGTGGCGCCGCTCCGAACCCCCCAATTTTCCCATTGACTTTGACAGGGAAGATTTTCAAACTGCTGCCACTCTTACAGCTTTGAAGCTCCACCCCCCAAACTTGAATAACATAATCATGGGGTCACCCCGAATGAAACAGCGACATTGTGGGATGACCCCAATGTGGGAGGGGCCAACAACAGCCAATCAAATTTCACCTGTTGACTTTAATAGGGAAATTGAAACTGCTGCCAATCTTACAGCTTTGAGGCTACACTCCCCAAACTTGAATCACATAGTCATGGGGTCAGCCTGAAGTGGGCGGAGCTATGAACTGCCAATCAGATTTTATCTATTGACTTGGTGGAAATCCAACCTGCTGCCAGTCTCACAGTAATAACCCCGGGGTCCCCAAACTTTTTACACTTGGTCACTAGGGGACTGCAGTTATAGATTTGAAAAGTGGGCGGAGTCACCAACAGCCAATCAAATTTAACCTATTGATTTTTATTGGTTTGATGCCAGAGTTCCCAAACTTTGCACAGTCAGTCACTGGGTGACTATGCATTCAAGTTTTTTTTTTGTTTTTTTTTTTTTTAAACTGCAAAGTGGGAGGGGCCAACAAAAGCCAATCAAATTTTACCCATTGACTTTCATGGGAAATTTGAAACTGCTGCCAATCTTACAGCTTTGAGGCTACACTCCCCAAACTTGAATCACACAGTCATGGGCTCAGCCTGAATGAAAATAGGATGATTTCTGGATGCCCAAAAGTGGGTGGAGCTGTGAACAGCCAATCAGATTTTACCTATTGACTTGGTGGAAATCCAACCTGCTGCCATTCTCACAGTAATAAGACCGGGTCCCCAAACTTTGCAGGGTTAGGCACCAGGTAACTGTAGTTCAAGGTAAGAAAAAGTGGGCGGAGCCACCCTCAGCCAATCAACCTATTGACTTTACATGGGGAAATTCAACCTGCTGACATTCTCACAGTATGAACACCAGGGTCCCCAAACTTTTCACAGTTGGTAACTAGGAGACTGCAGTTTTAGTTTTAAAAAAGTGGGCGGGGCCACCAACAGCCAATCAGATTTCACCTATTGAATTTTATTGGTTTGATGCCAGGGTTCCCAAACTTTGCACAGTCAGTCACTGCGTGACTTCATACTCAAGGTTAGAAAAAGTGGGCGGGGCCTCCAAAAGCCCACACATTTCTTTCATTGTTTTCAGTGGGGAAATTTTAACTGCTGCCAATCTCACATGTTTAATGTCAGGGTCCCCAAACTTTGCACAGTTTGTCACTGGGTGACTATGTTTAAAGTTTAGAAAAGTGGGCGGGGCCAACAACAACCAATCAGATTTCACCTATAGACTTCATATATTTAAATTTAAACTACTGCCATTCTTTAAATATTAATACTAAGGTCTCCAAACTTTGCAGAGCTAGTCACCTGGTAACTGCGGTTCAGAGTTAGAAAAAGTGGGTGGAGCCACCAACAGCCAATCCGATTTTAACTATTGATTTTCAATGGGGAAATTCAAACTGCTGCCATTCTCACAGTATTAACACCAGGGTCACTAGGGAACTGCATTTTTAGGTTTTTAAAAGTGGGTGGAGCCACCAACAGCCAATCAGACTTCACCTATTGAATTTTTTTTTGTTTAAATTTAAAATTCTGCTTTTCTCACACTATTTATGTCAGGGTTCCCAAACTTTGCACAGTCAGTCACTGGGGGACTACATATTCAAGGTTAGAACAAGTGGGAGAAGCCACCAACAGCAAATCCATTTCCACCTATTAGATTTCATTGGTTTATATTTAAACTTATGCCATTATTTAAATATTAATTCCAGGGTTGTTAAAGTTTCCAGAGTTAGTCACTGGGTATTGAAGTTTAAAAGAGGTTTAAAAAAAAAGTGGGCGGAGCCACCAAACAGCCAATCACATTTCACCTATTTACACCTATTTACCCAAAATTTGCAAAGTTGGTCACTGGGGGACTGCAGTTCAAAAATAGGAAAAGTGGGTTGGGCCACTAACAACCAATCAGATTTCATCCATTGAATTTTATTGGTTTAAATTTAAAATGCTGCCATTCTCACACTATTTATGCCAGGGTGCCCACTGTTTGTCACTGGGTGACTTCAACTCAAGGTTAGAAAAAGGGGGCACACCCACAAATCAGAATTCACCTATTGACTTTTATTGGTTTAAATTTTAACTGCTGCCGTTCTTTAACTATTAACCCTAGGGTCCCTAAACTTTGCAGAATTAGTCACTGGGTAACTGCAGTTCCAGGTTAGAAAAAGGGGGTGGAGCCACCAACTGCCAATCAGATATCACTCATTGACTTTCGGTGGGGAAATTTAAGTTGTTGCCATTCAGACACTATTAAAACCAGGGTCCCCAAACTTTGCACAGTGGTTTTTACTATATAACTGTGGTCCAAGGTTAGAGAAAGTGGGCGGAGCCCATTCAGTGACTTCATGTTTTTCAACCCAACATGAAGTTTGTTCTATAACTTCCCTTTCTAGTTATTATTAACATTTATTTATAAAGCGCCAACATATTCCGCAGCGCTGTACAATAAGTGGGTTTCATACATTGGACATACAGAGTAACATATAAAGCAATCAATAACCGATACAAGAGGTGAAGAGAGCCCTGCCCAAAAGAGCTTACACTCTACAAAATATTGATTTTGTTCAGGAGACATGAGTGTCTGTGCGGGGGGGTCTCTTCCATATTATTCCCATAGAACTATGCATTACTCAAAAATATAATAAAAAAAAACTACTTATCACTAATAACCATTGTAACCAGGGTTTCTGCCTCAGGGGCCCCTACACCCCCCAATGTCGGCCCCCACCACCTTCATGCACCCCACTCCCCCCTGCTGGGGCCCCCCAACACCTGCCCAACCCCCTCCCGCCTAAATTAAACTTACCTACAGCGCATTAGGGGTGGGAGACCGGCAGATCACCGGAACGCCCTGCAGGGATTAGATCTGGGCCACTGGGGCTCACTGGGTTTTTTCCCGGTGCCCCGGTGGCCCAGTCTGATGCTGGTTGTAATTTAAAGAAATACTACATTAGTTAAACAACAGTGGTTCTGGTTAATGGATCTGACTCCCTATATAATATAGCAGGAGTCAGTTCTCCTACAGGCTGTTAATTAGCGGCTTCTATTATATTTTTTTAAAGATACATCGTCATGTGATTTTTTTTTAACATAAAGTGCGCAACACGACGGGAGAGGAGACGCCCGTCACAGCGACGCCCGTTACTCCGTATAATAATGTAGATTTAGGGGTTTAAAGATAACAGATTAATGGATACTAATTAATTGTTTTTGTTTATTTCCAAATAGTTTATAACATCTAGACCAAAATGGCTTTTAAACGATTCCATCAGTGCTTGAGATGTTTGCTTCGACTATGCACCCGCAGAAAGAAGGTAAGATAAACGATTTGCCCGTTATGCACCAAACAGAGCATTGCATTTTCTTGCCCAAATCAACTCCATTTGCACATTATTTAGTTTACGTATATATATATATATATATATATGTATAAATATATGAAATAAATATATAACAATAGCAGCATGCCTCAGGTTTCTTTGTACAAAAAATTAACACTTGTTTTTCCTCTTTAGCAACCAAGTCTCGAGCAAGATTTAATCAACGATGATGTAAGTAGAATAAACCCTGATATAAACATTTCAGACTAAATGAGAAGCTAGATCAAGTTCTTTGTGCATAAGTCACTTTGTGGTTGTGGTGCATGGGTGGGTGAATGATGGGAGATGGCTAGAGATGGGGTGCATGGGTGGGTGCATGATGGGAGATGGCTAGAGATGGGGTGCATGGGTGGGTGAATGATGGGAGATGGGTAGAGATGGGGTGCATGGGTGGGTGCATGATGGGAGATGGCTAGAGATGGGGTGCATGGGTGGGTGAATGATGGGAGATGGCTAGAGATGGGGTGCATGGGTGGGTGCATGATGGGAGATGGCTAGAGATGGGGTGCATGGGTGGGTGAATGATGGGAGATGGGTAGAGATGGGGTGCATGGGTGGGTGAATGATGGGAGATGGGTAGAGATGGGGTGCATGGGTGGGTGAATGATGGGAGATGGGTAGAGATGGGGTGCATGGGTGGGTGCATGATGGGAGATGGCTAGAGATGGGGTGCATGGGTGGGTGAATGATGGGAGATGGGTAGAGATGGGGTGCATGGGTGGGTGCATGATGGGAGATGGCTAGAGATGGGGTGCATGGGTGGGTGCATGATGGGAGATGGCTAGAGATGGGTTGCATGGGTGGATGAATGATGGGAGATGGCTAGAGATGGAGTGCATGGGTGGGTGAATGATGGGAGATGGCTAGAGATGGGGTGCATGGGTGGGTGAATGATGGGAGATGGCTAGAGATGGGGTGCATGGGTGGGTGAATGATGGGAGATGGCTAGAGATGGGTTGCATGGGTGGGTGAATGATGGGAGATGGCTAGAGATGGAGTGCATGGGTGGGTGAATGATGGGAAATGGCTAGAGATGGGGTGCATGGGTGGGTGAATGATGGGAGATGGCTAGAGATGGGTTGCATGGGTGGGTGAATGATGGGAGATGGCTAGAGATGGAGTGCATGGGTGGGTGAATGATGGGAAATGGCTAGAGATGGGGTGCATGGGTGGGTGAATGATGGGAGATGGCTAGAGATGGGGTGCATGGGTGGGTGAATGATGGGAGATGGCTAGAGATGGGGTGCATGGGTGGGTGAATGATGGGAGATGGGTAGAGATGGGGTGCCTGATTGCGTGTTGGTGCCCCCTGTTAGCCTTATTATACAGCGATGCTATTTCCTGTAGGGCACTAGATCATAACTAGAGAAACTAAGAGACAATAATCATTGCTATTTAAAAATTAAGCTTATTTCTCCTTCACTTTAACACTATTGGGATTTATAATATGTTCTATTATTCACGGGTAAACAGTTTAGATCTTGATTTGTTTAAACCTTCATTTTTTTCAGACATCTAACGAATTTGTAACTTGCGAAAACGACGTGAAACAACAAAGTCGTCTTTCCAAGGTAAAGCAGTCAAGGCGATTGCTATTTCTATTTTATTTTCCCTTTATTATTTCCTTCTTGCTGTTTCCCAATAAATTCAGGACTTTCCTGTCCTTGCCTGCCATATGTTGTTCTGTCTGTATCTTAAACTGCTTTTATCTGTACATTTAGGGAAGTGATGAGAAATCACATTTAGACAACAAGGACACTGGCAATCCGAAGATTGCAGGACATCTACAGAATGCTATTGTAAGCAATTCAAACAAATGTATATTTCAGTTTTACCTTAGCCAGTTTTCCACTTGAGCCTTAATAATCATTCTAGGGGAGAGACATTAGGGGCAGATTTATCCCTACTGGAGCCTTCCTAAATAATAATAATAAGATAAACCTGCCCCTAAACATCTCACCTATTGCTCAATGTCATTTCTATAACTCGGCCACAATATAAACAAACTATAAAGTTTTAATTGAAACCTCCTCGGCTCCCTAAACCCATGCTGGCACATCCCACAGTTAGGGAATAGGGGGCGGCAGTATTCCCAGCCTCGTTGTTGGGGTTAGTGGGTAATTTAGTGGCATTAGAACAGGTCCAAATTGCATTCCTGTACATGCAGGCTTGTATGTATAATGTTATAAGGTGTCGCCTCATTTATGACCACAAGTGCAAAGTGCATTTTGGATGCTATTTTTCCAACAATGCAGTGTTTTTTGCCCATTTCCCAAATTTTGCCCATTTTGCCCATAGCCAGCAGTTAGTGGATTTGTACCTACAGTATTGTCATTTCCTGCAGTTGCTGTTCATATGATGTTTGCATGTGATTCTTTAGGCTTCTGCACTAAGTTGGGAAACTTGGAATTACCTCTCTATTAGGGGTGCCGTTTGTGCCAGGGTTCAGGGTCGGATTGGGGGGTGCAGGGCCCACCCCAGGGGCCCTGCAAGTGGCCCCGCCGGCCGTGTCCCCCACAAGGGCCTCCGCTGATCCTCCTCAACCCCCCCACAGGTGTCCCCGCCCGACATCCTCCCCTGAGCGCGATTAAGTTTAACTTATCAGGGGAGGAACACCGTTGCCGGGGGCAAGGTAGGGATTTTTCCCGGTGTCCAGTCCGACCCTGCCAGGGTCAATAGGGACACTTGTGCCTGATTCCTCAGACATGCTGGGTGGGAGCAATGCCACTTGGCACAAAAGTTTGGAGGGAAATGTAGCTTCTGCACAACTTTTTTGATGTGACTTTAATGCAGAATTTTGCAGTGAATCCATGCCTAGCGAAAACATTCCCTCATTACTATTTTTGATTAAGAGACATACCAGTCCCTTATATAGATTCCAGTTCTCCATGGCGGTTATGGAAAAAAAAATAGATTTGCTACATGTCTAATAACCAATAGCATCTGCAGGTTGCGTTATAATGGCCCCCTGTTTAAAAGCAAACATCATATTGGTTTCTACCCCTTTAATTACAGTAGGGGCTTGAGGGTTATTTGGGCACCAAACAATGGGGGAATATATTCATATCCATAACTCATAGTAGTGTTCTAACCTCTTTGTCTCTGATTTCTTTAGGCTGAGGCCAAAGTAGCTCTCAAAGTAAAGGAAGATACAGGCAAAAAGCAGTGTCCAAAAGAAGATCAGAATGTAAGTTATTCATGGACATATGTCATTATTTTTCTTTAGGGATATTTCTTGGGGTGAAAGTTTAAAAAGAGGGTCCTGGTGGGAAACCATTTTTTTTATGTTTTGTTATGTTATAGAGCACGGGATTCTGGGCCGTTACTCACCCACTGATAGTCACCATGTAGTTTTGTTTATGCTGTTAGTGGCCCTTCCCTGCCAGAACAATAAGCCTTATTATGGGATTCATTATCTACAAATTAAATGAAAAATGCCCTCATTTAACTATTACATTATAACTGTCCATTGTAGGAATACCGGTTACCCTAGTAAATGGGATATAGGAAATGAGACCCATAAGTGCTAAAATCTCTGTCCTATGCAAAAAAATACTAATTATATATTTATATTTTTGTCTTTTTAGAACCGTGAACTACCATCAATTCCGGTAGTCATATACGTACGTATCAAACATCAAATATCAGCAACATATATGATAAGGATATTTAGATTTCAGATACTGATTTATTGTGCAGTATTTGGAGCACAATAATTAAAAAATAAAATAAGGGGATGGAAGCCTTATTGCACCCACTAGAATGTTTTAATTAGTATCTTTCTATGCCTTATAGTTGGGAACTCGGGGGCTTAATCAATAATAAACTCATAGTAAAGTAAATATCTTCTGAATAATGGGACGAGCTTATGACAATAGGGTGGGTTTTGTCTTTGGTTCATTCTTATCTTTTATTAACAAGTATAAATAAAACATAAATTAGACCCAACGTTTCCTTTGAGCCCCACTCACGGTTGCACTCTGCTAATGACGTTACACACGTTACTGTATTTTTAATGGTTATATGAAAAATCTCTCACTTATATTTTGTTTTCTATTAGGATCCAGCTACAAGATTTGCCGACATTGAGCAGATTGGCAAGGGCGCATTTGGAAAAGTCTTCAAGGTAAGTGTTTTCCTCACTCTCTCTCATTGTTATCCTGGGTCTTTACCATGTAGAGCAGCGGTTCTCAACCTGTGGGTCGGGACCCCTTTGGGGGTCGAACGACACTTTCACAGGGGTCGCCTAAGACCATCGGAAAACACATATTTCCGATAATCTTAGGGATAATTTTATGGTTGGGAGTCACCACAACATGAGGAACTATATTAAACAGTCGTGGCATTAGGAAGGTTGAGAACCACTGATGTAGAGCAACTATTCCTAAAATAAAAAAACACATTAAAACAATTAATGCCTGAGAATGTAGTTTCCCAAGAACACAGAACCCCCAATTGTAATCAATCAGCCTCCCTATGTATTCCTTATAGTTCAACTTATGATTCTTACCGTTTTCGAATAAATTCATCTATTGTAAAGATTTGGTAACATGACAATAAATTGTTTTCGGTATTTTACAGGCTCGCTTGAAAGACACCACCGTGGCAGTGAAGGTTGTTGATATCAGAAAGGTAACGTACCGTTTGTCTATATTGACTGTACATTCTATTGTTTGTTTTTAAAGTAACAGTCTCCGGTGAACTGAGCAAACTACTATTTTTCATTATTTAGGGTCAAACTGATAATAATGAAGCGATACAGGAGATCCGTATCCTTGAACGACTTAATCAGCACAACAACATCGTGACGTTTTACGACGCCGTGATCCATAAAACGCGCCCTCAGAACAAACTGTGGGTAAGTATATACCCCTGATTTGAATTATAGGTCCCTGCTGCATATATGGCACATATTTATATTTATTTCTGTATATTTATATGATTTAAAAATAAAAGAAGAAAATAGAGAAACTAAGCTTATACAGGTATAGGACCCCTTATCCGGAAACCCATTATCCAGATTTAATTATGTAAAGGCCATCTCCCATAGACTCCATTATAAACAAATAATTCTAATTTTTAAAAATGATTCCCTTTTCTCTATAATAATAAAACAGTACCTGTACTTAATCCCAACCAAGAGTTAATTAATCCTTATTGAAGACAAAACAATCCTTTTGGGTTTCTTTAACATTTATATGATTTTTAGTAGACTTAAGGTGGCCATACACGTGGCGATCCGACGATGTTTCGTACGACCATCGGTCGCACGAAACATCGTAAGATCCGCCACACACCATTCAGGGCTGAATCGGCAGGTAAGGAGGTAGAAACAATAGGATTTCTACCTCCTTCTGCCGATTCAGCTCTGAAGGGAGAATTTTGGTCAGGCGCCTTCTATGGCGCCCGATCAAAATTTTCAAACTTGTCCGATCGGCGAGTCGTCCGATATCGGCAGCTTCCTGCGATATCGGTCGACTCGCCGACATGCCATACACGCACCGATTATCGTACGAAACGGTGCGTGTATGGCCACCTTTAAGGTGTGGAGATCTAAATTACAGAAAGATCCCTTATCTGGAAAACATCAGGTCCCAAACGTTCTGGATAACAGGTCCCATACCTGTACTGTCTTTAAGCTGCATTTCATTTCAATGGACATTTAATGCAAAATACATCATGTTTTTGTTTTGGTTTTATTATAGTAACTTATGGAAAGATAAACATTTGCACCAATCTGTTTTTCTATATTCTAGTGTACTATGGAATACTGTGGAGGAGGATCACTGGCAGACATAATCAGCTCCACAAGGAACCAGAGCCTCCCTGAGCGCTCTATTCAATACATTTCCAGGGAGGTTTTAAAGGTAAATCGGGATTTAATCCACTTGCATTTTGCATCTTAAAATTATATCAATGTCTTTTAATAGAGACAAATAACCTGATAATGTTTTACTTTGCCTTAGGATACAAATCACAGGCTATTAATCTTTATTTCTCTCCTTAGGGCCTCGATTACATTCATAACAACCTTGTAATACACACGGACATCAAAGGGGCCAATATTGTATTGACTGAACAGGCAGAGGTCAAGATAAGTAAGTGAATTTTTACTATTTAATCAAGAATAGACAGCTAGAATCTTAAATACATAGGGAGTGTTACATTACATTATACATATTACATTATTCCACTGTACAATGTAAACCATTATATACACAGAGACATTTTTTTAGATGGATACACAGTCCTTTATTGCAGACACAGAGCTATGCTATATTATCTTTTTCAGTTGTATTATATTCAATGGGAGTTTGGGTCCATTTATTTTACACACATCTATTGATACTTATATATATCAAAGTATGTCTATGAATGGGAATACATATATATTTTATGTATAGATTATCATGGGTAACTTTGAGTTCCGCAAAATAGCAGTAAATATAGCACCTAAATTGCATTGTTTCCTTTCAGTTGACTTCGGATTGGCTAAAGAGATCCGTTACCCAGGCCAAAGAGTCAGTGAGTACTCAGGAACCCCATGGTACATGGCACCCGAAGTGATCATCACTCTTTATTTGCCTGAAATTGGATACACCGTTAAGGTATATTTTAAAGGCTGTTTTTATAAACTCTATAAACTCTAGACTTTTTATAAACTCTATCCTTTCCACTATCAAACCATTATTCCTTTCTCTATTCCACTGGCTGCATGTCATCTGCTTCCTTCAGTGTTTCATTTCCTTTATTATTTATTAGCCAGACTTAATGGTTAATCCATTATGACATCTAGATAGATAGATAGATAGATAGATAGATAGATAGATAGATAGATAGATAAATAGAGAGATAGATATATAGATAGATCGATTTCTATCTCTTAAAGAAAAGTAAATGGGGAGAGCCATGATGTTAATGTCCCCTAGTAAGTAGTGTAAATCCAATCATGACTTTTTGCCTAATATTTGGCACTCCCGAGTGAATCCTTACCCTTTTAGACCTGTTCTACTTAGAGAATGATACTAATTATACACAGAAAATTATTGCACCCTACTTAAAACCACTTGACTAAAGGGCTGTAGCTATCTAAATATACTATAATATACTGGGTATTGAATGGCCAAAATGTTAGAATAATAAGGACCTTGCTGCCCAGTAATATAAGTTCAGGATAAACATTTTTCATTTTTGCAAACAAGGTTATAGTGTTCTAATAAATTTTTCCTTTCCCTCATGAATGGCAGTCTGGAAAAACATATTTAACAAAGAGCTAGACTCATCAGTATCTGTGATTGATTAATAAACCTTACCCTCTTCCTATGTTGCCTTTACATCACTTTTTACGTTTTATTTATATTTCCAGTGTGACATCTGGTCCTTCGGGATAACCATCATAGAAATGGCCCAAGGCGATCCACGTAAGTAGACCTCTACTCACTTATAGGGAATCCCTTGGATAATTGTTAATGGATATATGTGTATACACAAGCATGTAAAAGTTTAACTTCCACCCCCTTTATATTATGTACCTGTTGGGGATTGTAGTCTTGCTTACCCCCCACCCAGAGCCATTGCTTAACCCCCTGAAGGAACAAGTACCCCCAAAGGTTAGGCTAATGGCACACAAGGCACAGCCTCAGCTTCTCTGCACCTCCATATTCTATGGGAGCCATTGAGCTCCCATTTTCACCACTGTTTCCCTGAACTGACAGGCTTGCCGTTGGCCTGTGCGCATACACATAGAGCAGATATAAGTATGAAAATACATAGTTTTGTGTCTCCTATAGTGAACGAGCCAATCAACGAGCCAATGCAATCCCCGATCCAATTCATTTTTTAACCTGCCTGATCGATATCTGGCCAATTTCAGGCCAGATATCGGTCGGGCAGGCCCTTTGTTGCTGCCCCTACAAGGGCCGATAAGCTGCCGAATCCGTGTAAGGGACCGATATCGGCGGCTACAATAGGCCCATGTATGGCCACCTTTATTGTATGTATATGTGAGAGAAGGGTATGGGCATAACATGACTTTGGAGCCTCAGACTAGCTAGGTGGTTGGTCATATGACTACAAATATATTTGCCTTCATCATAGAACATCACCTCTCTTTCCCCAACATGTACACTAAATACTGTATATATAATATAGGAAAAGGTTATATTCAGTAGTTTGCCAACTGATCTTTTAAAAAAATTTTAATTATACATTTAGCGAATAGAGATATGCCAGCAGAACGTGCCAAGATTAACATCTTCAGAGGGGATCCACCAGAGCTGAAATCCAAGCGCTGGTAAGTCATTTTGCTAAATGGTCTCCCTGTGCATTTTTACTACAAATGTAATATAGTTCCAGATATTAACACAAACAAATGCAAAATATTCAACAAAGAATTCTAATTATTTGCCTAATAGTGTTTTATGGTTATGGCTTTTTAAGAGAATATAATGCTTGGGTGCACAAAAACTGTTGTGCCTTAGATTAATGCATCTAACCCCTTACCCCCTTACCCATCTGAATCCTGTACTCCAAGCTCACATTATACTGTGGAACCCTTGAAAGGTCAACAAAATCCTACAGTATAATTTATATTGATTTAAATAACACTTCTTTATAAAGGTTCATTAGCGCAACATAGCAACACAGCACTATGACAACAAACACAAAAAGTAATTCATTTTATCCAAAGTGGCATCTATAGTTCTAGTCTCTCTGGCCACTCTACATGCATTGCACTTTAATATTCATTATTGGGTATAAGAATGCATTTTTATTAAAGAGTATTATGGTGATAAAGCCAATTAACTGTGCATTATCTCATTGGGAGTGTACAGTGCCTGTATAACTGTATATTTCTTATATACTAATTCACATTTATTTTTATATTATCCCATATAATGTGTGTCTGTTGTTATTGCAGACATTGTAGTTTAATTATATCTGTTTTTTCTTTCAAGGTCTACCGACATTCGTGATTTCCTCAAGCTTTGCTTGACCAAAGCAGATCAGGAAAGGCCCGGCGCTAAAGTTCTACTTCGGCACCAATTTATTACAAACCAGCCCAATGAAAATGAGGCTAGACTGGCCTTTATACAATGTTTGAATGAAGGTAAGAATTAATGATAGTTTTTTTTATTATTTTGGGGTTAACAATAATATAAAATTGTATCAACATTTACAGATTCCACCTAAAAAACTGCCATTTTGGTTACAGTGTTAGTCTAAAGGCAGAATATAGAATAGCACTCCATCATACCATTGTTTTTAGTCTCTAACCTTTTAAAAGACTGATAGAATTACTGATGGTTGCTTTTGGTAACTGCTGTGGTGTAATTTACTATAAGGTAATAAATGTGAGTATCCTTTAGTTTCAGGACAAGAATAAAATCCTGGCAAGAGAGGGAAGAAAAGCTTTTATCACCACCTTTAAGCTTTCAGGTAAGTCCCCCCCCTACAGCTATACAGTATTTCATTTGTCGCAAGATGATGAAGAAATGTGAAGAAGACAATAAAAACGAACACACAAAGAGAGGTAGTCGAGACTCGTCCAGTGGAAATGTAATAGAACGATCCCACACGGACAGGTTTGTACAAGCGTACAAGCACTCTCGATGCCAATATATAAAGTTCTACTGTAATTTTCAGCTTTTAAAGATATAATCCAAAAGGTGAGCTAATGTTTAACTCTTCCTTTACATGCAATTCTTCATACTCATTCTAGCCATATTCCAATACTGAGACTTCTTTTTTCCCCATAGCAGAAATTAGCTTGCTGTGCAAATGATGAGCGATAGGCTAATTTCAAGCTTCAAGAAGCCCAAGATGAAGATCCAAACCTACTCGGGCATCTGGAAGAAAAAGACAGGGGTTTTATCTGAGCTTTTGTCAACTAGGAAAAGGTCCAAGCAGGCAGCAGTCAAAGTATGTAGCCAGGCCAAAAGCTAGAGCAGGCAGCAAGATGAGCCTGAAGCCTGAAAAAGCTATGGATGCACATCTCAACAAGTAAAGTAAATCTGGGAGGGATGGGAGGTTGAGCATCAGACTGCTACGAAGATAAGGGCCTTGAAGGAAAATCCTTCTTAAGGCTGTCTAGAAAGGACAACTGACAACTACATCAGGGGAGGATGGGGAGGAACATCAAACTGAAGGATTTCAGAGAAGGACAAGTATATCAGGGTGGAGGGAGAAGGGGAGACATTAGACTGCTCAGAATCAAAGGTCAGAAGAAGAGAAGAAGAAAACTGCAGCTAATGGATATTTACAGGTGATACCACAATCCAGAATGGAGACTTTCAGTGGTGTGACCTAAGAAGATAGAAAATCCTTTAGGGTTTTCTGTAATAATTCCTATGGGAGATAGCTCTTAGTACAAGTTGATCCAGGGACTGGTCCGATTGCCATCTTGGAGTCAGGAAGGAATTTTTTCCCCTCTGCGGCAAATTAGAGAGGCTTCAGATGGGGTTTTTTGCCTTCCTCTGGATCAACTAGTAGTTAGGCAGGTTAGATATAGGCATTATGGTTGAACGTGATGGACGTATGTCTTTTTTCAACCCAGCTTACTATGTTACTTACTAAGATCTTAACCTAGAAGATCCAAACCTACTCAGACATCTGGAGGTATAAGACAGTAGAGAGCAAAGGTTTTCTCTGAGCTTTTGTTAACTAGGAAAAGGTCCAAGCAGGCACATCTTTACAGTAATGGACAAGTATATCTGGGAGGGATGGGAGGTTGAGCATCAGACTGCTACGAAGATAAGGACCTTGATAAAAGAAAATCCTTCTTATGGCTGTCTAGAAAGGACAACTACATCAGGGGAAAATGGGAGAGGAACATCAGACTGATAAGAATATTTTGCTTGAGGGTTTCAGAGAAGGACAAGTCTATCAGGGTGGAGGGAGAAGGGGAGACATTAGACTGCTCAGAATCAAAGGTCAGAAGAAGAGAAGAAGAAAACTGCAGCTAATGGATATTTACAGGTGATACCACAATGCAGAATGGAGACTTTCAGTGGTGTGACCTAAGAAGATAGAAAATTCTTTAGGGTTTTCTGTAATAATTCCTATGGGAGATAGCTCTTAGTACAAGTTGATCCAGGGACTGGTCCGATTGCCATCTTGGAGTCAGGAAGGAATTTTTTCCCCTCTGCGGCAAATTAGAGAGGCTTCAGATGGGGTTTTTTGCCTTCCTCTGGATCAACTAGTAGTTAGGCAGGTTAGATATAGGAATATTTTGCTTGAGGGTTTCAGAGAAGGACAAGTCTATCAGGGTGGAGGGAGAAGGGGAGACATTAGACTGCTCAGAATCAAAGGTCAGAAGAAGAGAAGAAGACTGCAGCTAATGGATATTTACAGGTGATACCGCAATCCAGAAGGGAGACTTTCAGTGGTGTTACCTACGAAGATAGAAAACCCCATGGGTTTTTCCGTAATGATTCCTATGAAGACCTAAACCTAGAAGATCCAAATATTGTTTTCCTGGGTAGACTAAAAGTCCCCTCTAGGAAAAGCCCCTAAAGTGAAAGAGTGCAAAATATTCAAAAACTGTCTGGCGATTTGGTTCCACTTTGACCAAATCAGCTGGCAGTGAAAGGGTTACAGGACAAATGAAAGTTTAAAAATAAATAAAGCTTACAATATTGGCAGATGTACTTACTAGGAGTGATTTTTTTTCTTTGATATGTTGAGTAATTAATATGAATTCATGCTTTTTAAAATAACTTAGAAGCTGTTGTTCCAAGCCTGTCAGACTTCAGTAAATCCCAGATTACAGGGCACACACATAGGCAGGAAATCTCTTAGGGGCCCTGGGCACAGATTCCTTGGTTTGCTCTGGCCCATGTCTGGGTCATGTGACTTACCCAAGTATCATATCTCACCTCTCTGGCCCCGCCTGCCTTATCAGCCAGGCCAATGAGATTTACTGCCGTATGAGTTGCCATAGGGACATGTATGTATGTATGTATAACTTTATTTATAAAGCACCACAAGGGTACGCAGCGCTGTACAATCTTACAATATACACAATTACACACAGGGAGGGCAAGTGTTATAATAAATAAATACAATAAATATATATATATAAACAACCGCAAAAAATCCTCTGCACTCACCCATTATCAATATGTAGAAATTGGACACTAGGGCATTTCGCTACTAAGAAATGCCTTCCCTCCCCACCTCAAAAAGAGGGATTGTTTGTCCGTACATTGCAATATACTTCAAGCTGGCCAACTACGTCAAAGTCATCCCTTCTGGCCAGTCCTACCCTAACTGACCTATTTAAGTAATTTAAGATTATCGTGAGGCATGCGGCAGTAACAAGCCGCTTCTAGGTCTGGGGGAGGACTGTTCTTTTAACAGCTTGGGGGTGCAAAGTACAAGAGCGGTTGTCCCGTAATGAAAGGGAACGCTCGGTTACTGCACATACTGTAGCAGGAAGTGGGTAGGTGTGGCTATGGACCCTGCAGTACGGTCGCTGTAAGTTAGCTGGGACCGCACATAACGTGTATTAGAGGCAATAAGCGCAACGGTGTAGGCGGTCAAAGGTGACATATTGATTTATTGAAAGTAGGCACCCTTGTAAATAACGAATCCGGATATATTGCCATATCCTCCATGTAGTATGCAGCACAACCCAATATAGAAATTATATACAGTGACAGAGTATTTACACGGATTTCGTCCATTTTGGTAATGAGGGTATAGTGTGGTACCCCTAAAAATATAGTAGTGTGCTCTGTCTGTCTGTCCCTCTTGATCTAACCTCTCTCCTTCCCCCACTCTTCTCTGCTTTCCACCTTTCTTAAAGGGAACCAGGGTACCTATGTAGGAACGAATTGTGCTTTAATAACTATACGCTATCTATTACCCTGATGACTATTCCCTTGTGTACATACTAATTTTCGGTAATGAACTCCTTCCCACTAGGATCCATGGTGGACTAGTGGTTTTTGAACGTATTTATTGACTTAATTTTAAATATATGAAATAAAAGGTAAATTTTAAGAGTTGGCATAAGCACAAAACAATTCTTTTGTCTGTGATTTTGATCATTTAGGTGGTAAACACCATGTGTATGCTAAGGTTTGAATTGACTAGTGGGTGATGAAGCACACTATTTCTTTTTTCGTTTTCTTTGCTGTGTTATAATATCCTTATCATTTACAGTAGGGGGGGTACATTATCCCTTATAACACATGAGTGATACTCAGAGTTCCCTGTATAACTCAGCCTGTAGCCTTGTGCCTTTATATGGGCACAGAACCCCTCAGTGACTGCTAATATCCTTATCATTTACAGTAGGGGGGTACATTATCCCTTATAACACATGAGTGATACTCAGAGTTCCCTGTATAACTCAGCCTGCAGCCTTGTGCCTTTTTATGGGCACAGAACCCCTCAGTGACTGCTAATATCCTTATCATTTACAGTAGGGGGGTACATTATCCCTTATAACACATGAGTGATACTCAGAGTTCCCTGTATAACTCAGCCTGCAGCCTTGTGCCTTTTTATGGGCACAGAACCCCTCAGTGACTGCTAATATCCTTATCATTTACAGTAGGGGGGTACATTATCCCTTATAATACATGAGTGATACTCAGAGTTCCCTGTATAACTCAGCCTGCAGCCTTGTGCCTTTATATGGGCACAGAACCCCTCAGTGACAGCTAATATCCTTATCATTTACAGTAGGGGGTACATTATCCCTTATAATACACGAGTGATACTCAGAGTTCCCTGTATAACTCAGCCTGCAGCCCTGTGCCTTTATATGGGCACAGAACCCCTCAGTGACTGCTAATATCCTTATCATTTACAGAAGGGGGTACATTATCCCTTATAATACATGAGTGATACTCAGAGTTCCCTGTATAACTCAGCCTGCAGCCTTGTGCCTTTATTTAGTCACAGAACCCCTCAGTGACTGCTAATATCCTTATCATTTACAGTAGGGGGTACATTATCCCTTATAATACATGAGTGATGCTCAGAGTTCCCTGTATAACTCAGCCTGCAGCCTTTTGCCTTTATTTAGTCACAGAACCCCTCAGTGACTGCTAATATCCTTATCATTTACAGTAGGGGGTACATTATCCCTTATAATACATGAGTGATACTCAGAGTTCCCTGTATAACTCAGCCTGCAGCCTTGTGCCTTTATATGGGCACAGAACCCCTCAGTGACTGCTAATATCCTTATCATTTACAGTAGGGGGTACATTATCCCTTATAATACATGAGTGATACTCAGAGTTCCCTGTATAACTCAGCCTGCAGCCTTGTGCCTTTATATGGGCACAGAGCCCCTCAGTGACTGCTAATATCCTTATCATTTACAGTAGGGGGTACATTATCCCTTATAATACACGAGTGATACTCAGAGTTCCCTGTATAACTCAGCCTGCAGCCTTGTGCCTTTATATGGGCACAGAACCCCTCAGTGACTGCTAATATCCTTATCATTTACAGTAGGGGGTACATTATCCCTTATAATACATGAGTGATACTCAGAGTTCCCTTTATAACTCAGCCTGCAGCCTTGTGCCTTTATATGGGCACAGAACCCCTCAGTGACTGCTAATATCCTTATCATTTACAGTAGGGGGTACAGTATCCCTTATAATACATGAGTGATACTCAGAGTTCCCTGTATAACTCAGCCTGCAGCCCTGTGCCTTTATATGGGCACAGAACCCCTCAGTGACTGCTAATATCCTTATCATTTACAGTAGGGGGTACATTATCCCTTATAATACATGAGTGATACTCAGAGTTCCCTGTATAACTCAGCCTGCAGCCTTGTGCCTTTATTTAGTCACAGAACCCCTCAGTGACTGCTAATATCCTTATCATTTACAGTAGGGGGTACATTATCCCTTATAATACATGAGTGATACTCAGAGTTCCCTGTATAACTCAGCCTGCAGCCTTGTGCCTTTATATGGGCACAGAACCCCTCAGTGACTGCTAATATACTTATCATTTACAGTAGGGGGTACATTATCCCTTATAATACATTAGTGATACTCAGAGTTCCCTGTATAACTCAGCCTGCAGCCTTGTGCCTTTATATGGGCACAGAACCCCTCAGTGACTGCTAATATCCTTATCATTTACAGTAGGGGGTACATTATCCCTTATAATACATGAGTGATACTCAGAGTTCCCTGTATAACTCAGCCTGCAGCCTTGTGCCTTTATTTAGTCACAGAACCCCTCAGTGACTGCTAATATCCTTATCATTTACAGTAGGGGGTACATTATCCCTTATAATACATGAGTGATACTCAGAGTTCCCTGTATAACTCAGCCTGCAGCCTTGTGCCTTTATATGGGCACAGAACCCCTCAGTGACTGCTAATATCCTTATCAATTACAGTAGGGGGTACATTATCCCTTATAATACATGAGTGATACTCAGAGTTCCCTGTATAACTCAGCCTGCAGCCTTGTGCCTTTATATGGGCACAGAACCCCTCAGTGACTGCTAATATACTTATCATTTACAGTAGGGGGTACATTATCCCTTATAATACATTAGTGATACTCAGAGTTCCCTGTATAACTCAGCCTGCAGCCTTGTGCCTTTATATGGGCACAGAACCCCTCAGTGACTGCTAATATCCTTATCATTTACAGTAGGGGGTACATTATCCCTTATAATACACGAGTGATACTCAGAGTTCCCTGTATAACTCAGCCTGCAGCCTTGTGCCTTTATATGGGCACAGAACCCCTCAGTGACTGCTAATATCCTTATCATTTACAGTAGGGGGTACACTATCCCTTATAATACATGAGTGATACTCAGAGTTCCCTGTATAACTCAGCCTGCAGCCTTGTGCCTTTATATGGGCACAGAACCCCTCAGTGACTTCTAACTCGGAACTCGGTAAAAGTCTGCGAAACGAATTTGTCACATGAATCTTTTTCATGCCCAGTGGCCCAAGGATCCTGAAGGGGAGGGGCAAAGCATTGTGTTTCTTTTTTTTTTTAAATCTCAAAAGACTAGAAGTCTTTAGTCATGTCACCCATGAGAACCATAGAAAAGACCCACATATAGGGGCCGATTCATTGAAGTGTGAATTACGAGTACGATTTGCGGCTATTCGCATTAAATACAAAAATTTCTGATGTGCGTTCATTTTGCGCAAACTTGCGTCGTGCTTGTACAAAAATATTGTGGTATGATCCGAAAGTTAAGAAATTTTCTTATCAAATGAAGTATTTGCTTAACTGCATACAGGAGGTGCATAGAATATACATTGGCAGTTAGGGACAGACCTATGATTGGCCAATTGGGCTCGAGCAACCATAACGGAAACCCTGTGTGAGTTAAGGCTCAAGCAATCATAAATCTGCCCCCTAGGGCAGTCCTGCAATAAGCTGTTGAGCTGCAGCCTACCCAGCAGTATAAAAAGTCTAAAACTGCTAATATCTCATAAACCACTAAAAAATAAAAGTCATTGGGTGAAATCTGATTGGCCATTGGTGGCTCTGTACACTTTTTCTAAACTTTAATTGCAGTTCCCCAGTGTCCTAGTGTAACAAGTTTGCTAACCCTGGTAGCATTGTGAGAATTTTCCCTTGGAAAGTCAACGACTCTATTTAAAGAATGGCAGTAGGTTAAAAGTAAATCAATGAAACTCAGTTGTAGAAATCTGATCTGTTAGTGGCCCCACCCACTTTTTCTGTTTTTGAACTCCAGTCCCCCAGTGATCAACTGTGAAAATTCTGGGGACCGTGGCATAAATTGATAAATAGTATGAGAATATCAGCATTTAAAATTTTAACCAATGATATTTAATGGCTGTTGTTGACTGGCTGTTGGTAGCTCCACCCACTTTTTCTAATCTTGAACCACAGTTGCCCAGTGACTAACTCAGTTAGGGGACCCTGTGATTAATAAAACAGCTTACTTTTAAACCAATGACCAACTGGTGAAATCTGATTAGCTGTTGCTGGCTACGCCCACTTTTTCTAATTTTGAATATTAATCACCCGGTGACAAACTGTACAAGATTGGGAACCCTGGTGTAAATAGCCTGAGAATGTTTAAACCAACAAAGGTGCGCAATCTGATTGGCTGTTTGTAATGCCACCCACTTTCTTTAAACGTTAACCTTAGTCCCCCAGTGACCAATTGGGAAAAATGTAGGGACACTGGCATTAAACGCCTCAGAATGGCAGCCATTTTGAAATCAGTGAGATAAACCCAATTGAATGTTAGTGGCTCCACTAACGTTTCTTAAACCCTGAATATTTGTCACCCAGTGACTAACTCTGGAAAGTTTGGGGACCCCCTGGTTTAAACGGTATGAGGATGGGAGCATTTTCAATTCAATAGGTGAAATTTGATTTGCTGTTAGTGTCTCCGCCCATAATTATATCTTAGTTGGGATCAAGTACAGGTACTGTTTTATTATTACAGAGAAAAGGGAATCATTTAACCATTAAATAAACCCAATAGGGCTGTTCTGCCCCAATAAGGGGTAATTATATCTTAGTTGGGATCAAGTACAGGTACTGTTTTATTATTACAGAGAAAAGGGAATCATTTAACCATTAAATAAACCCAATAGGGCTGTTCTGCCCCAATAAGGGGTAATTATATCTTAGTTGGGATCAAGTACAGGTACTGTTTTATTATTACAGAGAAAAGGGAATAATTTAACCATGAAATAAACCCAATAGGGCTGTTCTGCCCCCAATAAGGGGTAATTATATCTTAGTTGGGATCAAGTACAGGTACTGTTTTATTATTACAGAGAAAAGGGAATAATTTAACCATGAAATAAACCCAATAGGGCTGTTCTGCCCCCAATAAGGGGTAATTATATCTTAGTTTTGATCAAGTACAGGTACTGTTTTATTATTACAGAGAAAAGGGAATCATTTAACCATGAAATAAACCCAATAGGGCTGTTCTGCCCCCAATAAGGGGTAATTATATCTTAGTTGGGATCAAGTACAGGTACTGTTTTATTATTACAGAGAAAATGGAATAATTTAACCTTTAAATAAACCCAATAGGGCTGTTCTGCCCCCAATAAGGGGTAATTATATCTTAGTTGGGATCAAGTACAGGTACTGTTTTATTATTACAGAGAAAAGGGAATCATTTAACCATTAAATAAACCCAATAGGGCTGTTCTGCCCCCAATAATGGGTAATTATATCTTAGTTGGGATCAAGTACAGGTACTGTTTTATTATTACAGAGAAAAGGGAATCATTTAACCATTAAATAAACCCAATAGGGCTGTTCTGCCCCCAATAAGGGGTAATTATATCTTAGTTGGGATCAAGTACAGGTACTGTTTTATTATTACAGAGAAAAGGGAATCATTTAAACATGAAATAAACCCAATAGGGCTGTTCTGACCCCAATCGTTAAGTTTTACATAAGGAAGTAGTATATACTGTATATGTCCAGAATATAATGCCCAGTAGTCACATTGGGTGGATTAGTTACACTGTTCTTGGCTACACTTGTTATTGTGCTGTGGACAATATGACCCTGGTCTTAGGCTTTTATATTCCTTCAAATATTCTCGGCTATGTTTTTCATACCATGAAGAAGATAACCCATAGCAAAAAACATAAACACATAAGTAAATAAGAGGTACAAGTTCAGGTACATCCATAGTCAGTTTTCTAATCACATCCTTAGGATTTCCGGCACTTTGGAAACCACTTCTTTGATCATCTCAGGCAGGAAAATCCCTCCCCAGTATCCATGTATAGATCTTCTTCTAGTTCTTCTGTTCTCTCTCCATGGTTTGTTGCAATTATCAGAATGACCCAGCAGGTACGGAATGAGGCAAATGTTGAACCTGATGGGGGCCTGGGGCAAGTGTAGCTTTCCATTGTTTTCCAGGCAGAAAGTTTTATTTGAGGGGATTATACTGTATCTTGGATAAATGTTTATCAAAGGCAATTGTTTTTGAGATACATTAATAATAATAAAAGATATCTCCAGCCACCATTTTACTTTATAAAACGTTGTTGTCTTCCAGAACTTCTGGGGTGTCATTTTTCTCCTTGAATGTGCTTTCCAGGAGAAATGGAATTGACTTCTTTAAACTTTGTTGAAAGTCCCGGGCAATGAAGACATAGATTATTGGGTTGAGACAAGTGTTAGAGAAAGCCAAGCACTCTGCGAGTGAATAAAGGAAGAATTTACGAGGCCACGGCATGTAATGGCCTGCAATATCAATCACAGGCAACACATGGTAAAGAACCCAGCAGAAGAAAAAACAAAGGACCGTCGTTAGTATAATTTTCAAGGTTCGAAATGACTCCGGGATTCTTTTGCTTTTTCTCACCGTGAATGCAATGAGCCCATAGCAAACAAGGATGATGGGAAAAGGGATCAGGAAGGTGAAGACAAAATCAGAAATGACTATTGCTGGGAAACTAAACGATAACATCTCCTCGTGTATTGTAGTGATGTTTTCCAAGCTTCCGTTTGTAAGAAAACATACAGAAAAATTATTGGAATTTTGAATATCGGTAAAAAAAATGTATGGAAAGCTGAGAGCTACAGACAGGAGCCAAATGATTACTGAAATGATTGCTGCTAATGTGGCAGTTCTGCTGCTCCGTGACCTTATTGGGTACAGAACACAGATACAGCGATCCATACTGATTGTTGCCAAAAATAATAAACTTGCACACTGATTCAGGCCTGTGGTGAAATATGTGACCTTGCACATTATCTGACCAAAGGGCCAGTTACCCCACCGTGCTGCTTCAGTAATATAGAGAGGGAGGAACAGGCAGAACGAGAAATCTGATATACCCAGGTTGAGAAACCAAGTCGTAGTCATGGTCTTCCTCATTTGGAATCCAGTGATCCAGATGACCAGTCCGTTGCCGAGAATTCCTAAAACGAATGTTAGGCTGAAACACGTTATACTCATTGCCCGAGTCCAGTAGAAAAGTGTTTCCTCGGATATCCATTGTCCTGAACTGGCATCAGTGGGAGAGTCAGAGACGTTAGACGACGGAGTGGAACTCTCCATTTCCGCTGCAGACCTGAGTAAAGGAAATTGGAGACACAATTGGAAATGATCTGTAAGTCTAGCATTATGAGCTCTAATAGAACAGAGAGATGTTGGATTATAGC
This sequence comes from Xenopus tropicalis, assembly GCF_000004195.4. Taxonomy (NCBI): domain Eukaryota; kingdom Metazoa; phylum Chordata; class Amphibia; order Anura; family Pipidae; genus Xenopus; species Xenopus tropicalis. The sequence goes on along the minus strand of NC_030683.2, from coordinate 120,519,466 downwards.
AATCAGGGTTGGGCTGGGGGTGCGGGGCCCACATCCCCGCCCCGGGGACCCCACATACCCCAAGGTACGTGTCCCCTGCAGGGAGGCCACACCCTGCCACGCACCTCTCTCCCCCCCACCAATGAGGACATTGGCGGCAAGGGAAGCGCCAACAGGGTCGAGTCTGGGGGCCATCAGAACCGGGGCACAGTCCAACCCTGATAGAAATTGAACACTTTCCACTGATTTTACCCATGCCTCTGCTTTTGATGAATATGTCAGTTTATACAACCCCCCTCCTAACCGTTAGGAACATCTTGCTGATGTGGATATTAACTTTGGTAAAATGATAATGGCTGGAAAACCTTTAGGGTTCCCTAATTTCAGATTAAATGAACTTCTTAGACGATGATGTTTGTGTGTTCTGAGACGCAGTAACATTTTAGGGTTAAATGGAAACCAAATTCACAAATATGTCAAAATGTTGTTGTCTTTTGTATTTATTATCTGTGGGAAATGTTTCTGAAGTTGGGGGGGGGGGGGGGCGAAGTTCAACAAAGAATTAGGCTGCACAGGTATGGGATCCGTTATCCGGAAACCCATTATCCAGAAAGCTCCAATTTAGTCAAATAATTCAGATTTTTAAAATTGATTTCCTTTTTCTCTGTAATAATAAAACAGTACCTGTACTTGATCCCAACTAAGATATAATTACCCCTTATTGGGGGCAGAACAGCCCTATTGGGTTTATTTAATGGTTAAATGATTCCCTTTTCTCTGTAATAATAAAACAGTACTTGTACTTGATCCCAACTAAGATTTATAAACATGAAGCAGGGTTTTACATATGAGCTGTTTATATAATATATTTTTATAGAGACCTGCATTGTTTGGGGTATAGTTTTCCTTTAACTTGCCTTTATGTACCTAGAGGGCACCTACGCAGACATGGGGAGAACAAACACAGTCCTTTATCACACGAAAACCTTAAAACTTAATAGAAGTCTATGTGGTAAATTGACATTCATTTGGAAATATGTTTTCCTTTAAACTAAACCTGGGCCCATAAATAGAACATATTATTTCCTAAACATATTCAGTTGTTTGGCCATGCTATTAATGTAAAGGGAAACTAAACTCTGCTGTACTGCACTGGTCAGTGGCACTTTACTAAGGGTATGCTGGACTACACCTCCCAGAGTAATGTAACATGAAGGTAATGGGAATGCTGGGAACTGTAGTCCAGCGACATCAGGGTTGTATTCTTAAAGAAATAATGCTTAGTAAAACTTTCCTATTAAAATGCAAATGCAGAAACTTTCCCATACCCCCCCACACTTCTGTACACAGTCATTAACACTTCCACATCCAGATTCACACAATTATATACACACACTTACCCCCTCCTTACACTCAAACACGTATCTGTCTCTCTCTCACACACATAGAGACTCGGATCTATAAGATGTAGGCTCTCACCAGGCTGAAGCAACGTCTCCTTAACTGTTTCGCTCTCCTCTTTCCTCTGGGGTTTCTCAGGCAAATAGAAAAATCTATGGCCAGAAATGATGCGTTTTATCTCCCCCGGAATTCTGTCTCTTTGTGCCTGGGAATGGTCATGTGACTATACGTTTCTCATCTTTGTTTCCCATCGGTTCCAAGGGAAAACCTGCCAAAGTCATTAAATACTTTACCAGCCCTGCGTGGTTACGTTCCCATGGGCATTTCCCTTCTAAGCAGACAAATTAGGTTATCTTTTTAGATATTACACATTTCTTTCTAAGCAGTTTCAGCTTCTGTACATGTCCTTGTATGTTGCAGGGGTTAAGTGAATGTTTTTGGCTTTAGTTTCATTTTAGCATCTATTTATAGATATGCAATTGCCCTGCCCCACCCATCTTGCCCCTAGCTCTTGTTTCCTGCTCTGGCTCCTGGTCTGTGTCTGCTCTTACCCGGTCCTTGCCTTGTCCTGGTCTAGTTCCACCCCTGTTGTGCTCGTATCTGCTCCTTCTGGTTCCGCGCTATTCTGCCCCTGCTCTTGTTCCTGCCTTTGCTCCAGTCCTGCTCCAGTCTTTGCTCGTTCTGTCCCATCCAGACCTAGTCTTCCCCCACTCCATCTTGTCCTAGCTTTCCTTCACTGTCTTGGTCATCTTGTATCTTCACCCGCTGCGTCCTCACTTATACCCATCCCTGGATCTTTGCCCTTGTCACCCTGTTCTTGTCCACACTTTATCAGCCCCTGCTTTAAAGATTTGCCTTTCCCTTCTCCTCTCTAGTGCCCCCTTCCTTTCCCTCACCCCTTCTCCGTCTGCTTTACCTTCTGACAGACTTTCAGCACACTAAGCCCAATGTCAGACTGAGATGCCAGGGGCCCACCAGAAAACTTTGGACCATTGGCCCACTTTCTAAACTATTAATCCTCCTCTCCTCTCTCAACCTCTTTATTATCCAAGTCTCTTTCTCTATCCTTCCAACTTTTTCCCGTACAGAAATAGGGAATGACCATGAAGCAGGCCAAATAGTTAGAAGCAAGAGGGCCCACTGACACCTGGGCCCCCCGGGAATTTTCCTGGTATCCAGGTGGGTCAGTCCGACACTGACTAAGCTCTAATTATCTTATTCCCTCTTCCACTGGGGCCCTATCTGGGCAAGGTACTGCCAGGACACTGGTCCCTTCCTCTCTCCTCATTGGAGCCTCAGCTTCTCATCTCACTAACCTACCACTAACTTACTGCCTACTGCAAGCACCACAATCTAACCTATTTTCCTTGGTGATGTAAAATTTTTCTCAGGTTTTTCTGCAAAAAAACCGTCTCCAATGACAAAAAGTGTCCTGTTCACTATATAACCTCTCCTGGTGACCGTCCCCTGCTTAACAGCGCCACTTGCTGACTAAACTAGAAACAGTTCAGTATTTAAGATCCCCATACACGGGCCGATTCTAGCTGCCGATATTGGTCCCTTAGACTGATTCGGCTTCTAATCGGCCCGTGTATGGGGCACTAACAACGGGACTGCCCGACTGACATCTGACCTGAAATCGACCAAATATCGATTGGGCAGGTTAAAAAAACTAGATGGATCGGGGACCGCATCGGCTCGTTGATGCGGTCCCCGAACTGACTTTGCCTATACCCGTTGTGATAATTTGATCGTTTGGCCCCAGGGCCAAACAACCAAATTAGCCTGGATTCTCCCGATATCGCCCACCCGTAGGTGGGGATATGAGGAGAAGATCCGCTCGCTTGGAGACATCGCCAAGCGAGCGGATCTGAAGGTGTATGGCCACCTTTACAGAACGGTACCCTCCTTTAAACACGGGGGAGGGTGCATTCCAAGGCTACATCGTATATGAATAAACTATAGTGCAAGTGTGATTGACATGCCTAAATTAGCTTCTGTTAATACAAGTGGTCTGGCTCCTCGATTTGTTAGTAATTCATTGTTTGTAAGATCTTATTAGAAAATAGCATAATATCCCATAATATAAAACCTTCAATCTGAAAAAGAAGATAAGACATGGGTTACTTATCAGTTAAGGTCTATGTAATACAGAGGGTTTAGATTCCTATGAACTAAACCCATTGCATCCTATAGAGCTTATACGTTATCTACTATTTAACCTGTGCCATTTAGCCCCATTTCAGCTTTAAAAGGCTTCCACCTTGGCTACACATGATCTTATTTATATACACTGTAGCAGCGTTTGTGAATCAAACACACCAGTTTGACAAGTTTTACAACAGTATATTGGGTTTTAATTGCTAGTATCCAGAAGTATATGGAATAAATACACTTTGGAAAGCCAATAATAGAACAGATAAGCCAACATTTCAGTTTATAAAATGCTGTTCTCTTCCTAAATGTGTGCAGGCTCTCTTTTCTCTATGAACGCACTTTCCAGTAGGAATGGAATTGACTTCTTCAAAATCTGTTTATAATCCCGGCCAGTGAAGACATAGATGATTGGATTAAGACAACTGTTAAAGAAAGCCAAGCATTGTGCAAGTGTATAGAGGGTCATTTCAAGGTGATGCCTCATTATGTTAGGGCCTGCTATTTCAATTATACACAACAAATATAAAAGAAACCAGCAAAAGAAGAAGCAAAAGGCAGTTGTAATAATCATTTTTAGGGTTCGAGCCGACCCAGGGATTCTTTTGCTTTTAAACACCTTGAATGCAATAAGCCCATAGCAAATAGTAATGAATAAAAAGGGGATCAGAAAGTACAACACAAATGTAGTAATACCAAATGCTATCATTATTACGCTATAAGTCTCATAATCTATTATGTTTTCCCAGGCTTCATATGTTAAAGAACATTCAGAAAAATTGCGGTAATATAAAATATTAGAAAAACAAATCAAAGGGGAACCAGCAGCCATAGAGAAGAACCAAATGATTGCTGAGATGATTGCTGCTGACCTGGAAGTTCTGTGGTTCCTTGACCATATTGGGCACATAACACAGACACAGCGATCGATACTGATTGCTGTTAAAAGCAATACACTTGTACACAGATTTAGGTATCTGGTAAAATATGTGACCTTGCACATTATCTGACCAAAGGGCCAGTTACCCCACATGGCCTTTTCGGTAATAAAAAGAGGAAGGATCAGGCAGAAAGAGAAATCTGTAATGGCCAGGTTGAGAAACCAAATCGTAGTCATTGTCTTTTTCATTTTGAATCCAGTGATCCAGATAACCAGTCCGTTGCCCACAGTTCCTAAAATGAAGGTTATGGTGAAACACGTTATGTACATTGCTTGCGTCAAGGTTCCTGAGTGGAAAGATTCCTCAGTGGAAAAGTTGGTGATGTTGGGAGAATGAGTGTAATTCTCCATTTCCACTGCAGACCTGATGAAGGAAAATTGAAGTTAGAAATAATCTGTGATTCTGGCATTGACTGACACTGCCTAGAGTTGCACTGCCTGTTATCCACAAACCCCCAAATCCTTCTTAATCAAGGAGCTCACCAGCACAGTTTGATCTAATGGTGAATGAAAATATCTACTGAAGACGGCAAAGGAAGCAATCAAGCCATTTAGCGTTGCATCTAATTCAGTACATACCCTAAGCCTGCCTCTTGTAATAGATTTGGATACCTTATTCAACCTATACGGGGAATTGAAATAGCTGGAGAAGTGATATGTAACTGGTTCGAATAGTTTTTCTAGAAAGATTCAATAGCTCTGATTTAGCATTCCTTATAACAAACTTTCATGTTATTCAGTTATTTAAAAATGTTTGTATATGTTGCGGATCTGATCAGAACTGAAGTGGGGATGGTTAGTACTATTTATGGGGACTATGAATGCATACATGCAAGTATATGGTATTGACAACATTTTATAAGTGTGTATAAGGTCTGTATAGGCACATTTACACATTACAATTCATTAGTTCTGGATTGCGTTAAAGAAAATCTGTGATGGCTATTTAGGTATTTCTTACCCTATCTGATACGCTAATAGGTGGGTAAGATACCCTGAAAAGCCTTCTGGAGAGGGTCTTTAGCATTTCAAAGTGTTTATGGCAAAATCGTATCTAAAGGAAACTGTATAACTATTCACAAAATGGCTCAAAATGTGTGAAACTCGGTTGGCACGCAACTTTTTTGAAGCTTTTTTTTGATGCGCAACAAATTTTCCCGTGGCTAATTTTCTTGAAACAATTCGCCAATGGGGAAATGCAGAAATTCACTGCGAATCCATGCCTGGCGAAAACATTCACTCATCACTACACACAGAGAAAGAAAGGAAGGAGCTGGCTGTACCCTATAACCCGTGGGCAAAATCTGAATGATCTGTTACCACTTCCTGTCTCTAGGCATGAAAATCTGACTAAAGTGCTTCGTCTCTGGAAAAGAACCATGGTTGTCTCTGTTTTAGTAATAAGCGAATCTGTCCCGTTTTGCTTCGCAGGAAAATTTGTGAAATGACAGAAAAATTTGTTGAAAAGCGTTTGGAGCCCGCAACTTTTTTTATGTGACCGAGCCCATTTTTACTCAACCGCACCCATTTTACATGACTGCGCCCAATTGGTCGCAACTGCAACTTTTTTAATGCGCGACACATTTTTTTGTGGCGAATTTTCACGGAAGTTTTCCGAAACAAGTCGGCATTGCAATGTGGAAATTCCCTGTCAATCCACGGATGGCAAAAGAATTCGCTCATCACTACTCTGTTAACCTGACTGTGGTACATACTGGAATCTACAGTATATTTACAATACTATACATATACAGTATCTACACAATACAACATAACTAACCTTTATTTTACGTTTGCCTGAATGCAAAACTTTGCCTTTAGCAACATTGAATATGTTTTGCCAGTTTTCTACCTAGTTCTTCAATGTACATCCTGCATGGAACTTGTGGTTTTGGACAGTTTTGTACCTTCTGAAAAAAACAAAGACAGTACTTGCAATGCCAGCTGGAAGATTATTTATGAATTATAGCTTTGCTCCAGCACTGTGGCCTTTGCTTTTGGATCACTCCTGGAACCTGTTGTGTGGAAAACTGTAGGAGATATTGCTGGAAGGACTCGTTGAGGAAGGACCTCTCCTACACCTCCCACTAAGGAACACAGCCGCTGAGGATGGAACAGGACTGGGACCAAATGGAGGAGTGCCGAACCAGACGTCAAAGCAAAATCGAGAGGCAGTAGCGTGGTTGTGCAGGCATCAGGGTTCAAAGTCTAAATCAGGCCGGGTCGAGGATGAAAATCAATAATACACAATGCTTGGCGTCAATCACAAAGGAAACGATCACTTCGCAATGACTCCCTGCTTCTGGCGTCCTTTTGGGCGCAATGCGCATGCGCTGGCATCTGGACGCACGTCGGCGTCAAGACGCACGCTGGCGTCAATGCGCATGCACCGGTGGCTATGCGCGCGCTGGCGACAACGCCATACTACATTGATAAGAATTTGCTTAAATATAGTAACTCATAGGCTAATGTCTCACAGAACAAGTTAGATGCCCACGATAGATTTCTGCTACCAGTCGGGCAAACTTGCCTGCAGGAGAAAACTTGACACAACTACAGAAAACTGAAGCGATGTGTAGGCCTTTCCACCAGTGACTCCTATTGTTGCCCATGGAACGGCATTTTGGAGTGGCTAGTCGCAGGCAGTAGCAGAGATCTATCTCAAGTGACTAACTCGCTCAGTGGGACAATAGCCTTAATATCAGAACTAGGGAATTGAATGTCTGACTGATGGAGAGGGGCTATAGCAAATGAGCAGTCGATACATATGGAATAAGGCCACTTTGTTGCTTTCCAAATGAAAACAGACAAATTAAAAAAGAAGATGTTTTGCGATTTTTATAATCTGTGTTTTCAAATAAGCACTGACAAATACCAACCATTGATGAGCCTCTGAAGCAATATAGGGGTACTCCAAGTTTGCAAATGGCACAACAGCTGTTGGTTATATTAACAATAAGTATAGGAAAGCAGTTGAGCAATTGGTGGTTAGGGACAGAATTACAACTTTAAATGTTGAAAAGACAAATGAGAAGGTAATTGATTTTAGGAAAAACTGGTGTCCAACCTCCACTGCCAGAGCCCTAAGCAACCCATCCAGCAAGCCCGCCCCCCAAAGATGCACTTAAGACAGAGGGGAGGGAAGTAATGCTGGTGTGAGGGAGACTTGGGGGCAGTGGGACTGGGGGGTTCCGGACTAGGGGTAGGCAAAGAGGTATGTGCCTGACCCCGACCGTTGTGCCCTAGGTATGTGCCTTTTCTGCCTACCCCTAGTTCCGACCCTGTCCACAGCACATGGAGGGTACTACCGTCAGGAATGTGATATTCTTAGCCGTGAATTTGGCAGATAATCTCTTAATGAATTTGACTACTGCTTCTATCATCAAGGAAGAAAATCAATGTTTATATTTTCTATGGAAGCTAAAGAAAGCTAGTCAGCCTCCTTCTATCCTTACAACTTTTTATTGTGGCACTACTGGGGGAGTTTTATGCTGCTACATCACAGTTTGCTTTGGAGATAGTACTGTTGCTGAACAAAAGTCCCTGCAGAGGATAGGTAGGGCAGCAGATTTATAGGAAATTCCCTCTTGCCCATCTCACAACTGTATAGAAAGTATTTCATCCACCGGGCAAATAGCATAGCGCAGGATATTTTATATTTTATATCCACTCATGCACTGTTTTTTCCTTTACCATTTGGCAAAAGGTTTCACAGTATTTGAACAGCAACAGCCAGACATTACCTCAAGCAGTTAGTTCTTAATTCACTTAATTTGGTAAAATGGGAAATAGAGTCAAATTAAACTGTAATTCTTAAAAAGGAACAAAAATGAGTAATTATATCAGTGTTGTTTCGGCACAAAAACGCACTTGGATAAATTGAGCATGGGCTATAGATATAGATGGTAAATGTCCATTGACATAAATATGTACATCACTATAGATAAAGATTATTTATGATCTAGAGATCACTCTTGTTAAATGATTATTAGCACAATATGAACGTGTCACTTTGGATGAACTGAGCAATGGATTATAGATCAGGCAAATGTGCGCTCGTAGAATATGTGTCACTTTGGTATAGAACTTTTGTAATTTTTTATACCAAATTCCTATGAAGTATTAGTACAGGTATTAGTTTATTTTAAATATAATTATATTGTTTTTATTGTCTTTTGCAATCCTTTTTCTGTTATAATAAAACAGTTCATTGTACTTGATCCCAACTAAGATATAATTACCCCTTATTGGGGCAGAACAGCCCTATTGGGTTTATTTCATGGTTAAATGATTCCCTTTTCTCGGTAATAATAAAACAGTACCTGTACTTGATCCCAACTAAGATATAATTACCCCTTATTGGGGGCAGAACAGCCCTATTGGGTTTATTTAATGGTTAAATGATTCCCTTTTCTCTGTAATAATAAAACAGTACCTGTACTTGATCCCAACTAAGATATAATTACCCCTTATTGGGGCAGAACAGCCCTATTGGGTTTATTTAATGGTTAAATGATTCCATTTTCTCTGTAATAATAAAACAGTACCTGTACTTGATCCCAACTAAGATATAATTAATCCTTATTAAAGGTAGATCAATCTTATTGGGCTTAATTAATATTTAAATAAATTTTTTATTAGACTTAATACATGGACATCCAAATTATTGAGTCTATGGGAGATCAAGTCACAAGGGGGCAGGTGAAGACAATGTAGTTGCTATTGCCATATCTTTACCGTTATAACTGTATTATCTACCTGAGCAGTGGCATCTTCCAAAAACTACAATAATAAAGTACCATCTAATAATATCTGTCTGCATTTAGCCCAGGTAATTAAAGGCGCTTAGCCCTGTAGTTGCCAAGCAACTTTGCTTAATCACGTTCTCATCCAGGAAACTACAGGCCAGTAAGTTTGATGCCTTTAGCAGGAAAACATTTGAATAATGTAATAAAGGGGAACACCACCAAAATATTGTTTTTCCTAAAAGAAATAAAATGTAATTCTATGCAACTTTCCAATTAGTGTTAATTAAACCCTTGTTCCTTAGCCATCCCTCCTTATTCTTATTGTTTGTTATATCATTGCTTATCATTCTATATCCTTACCTTAGGGAAGTCTTCAAAACTGTCTGCTTTCTCTCTCTTTCTGTTCCGTATTACTGTGAGAAGCAGAGCAGATAACAAACTATTTAACAACCAAAGCACAAACTTTTTTAGATCTCTCTTCTGTGATTGGTTTCTCAGATTTCAGGTTTTATTTTTTAACAGCGCACATGCGACCTGCGTGTTCTAATGATCGGTATCTAATGATAAATACATGCAACTAGTTGAGTAAACGAATACTGTCATGCAATTTTTTTTTCAAACCCATCAGTTAATAGAGCTTCTCCAGCAGAATCCTGCATTGTAATCTGTTTTTCCCATGGGGCTAGCCATATTCTTCATTTCCCAGGGTGCCACAGCCATGTGACCTGTGCTCTGATAAGCTTCAGTCACACTTTACTGCTGCGCTGCAAGTTGGAGTGATATCCCCTCACCCCCAGCAGCCAATCAGCAGAACAATGGGAAGGGAGCAAGATAGCAGCTCCCAGTAGGTATCAGAATAGCACTCAATAGTAAGAAATCCAAGTCCGGCATGGGACTCCTCCAGTTACATGGGAGTAGGAGAAACAATAGGTTAGCTGAAAGCAGTTCTAATGTGTAGCGCCGGCTCCTTCTGAAAGCTCAGACTCAGGCACACTTTACTGCTGTGCTGCAAGTTGGAGTGATATCCCCCCCAGCAGCCAATCAGCAGAACAATTGGAAGGGAGCAAGATAGCAGCTCCCAGTAGGTATCAGAATAGCACTCAATAGTAAGAAATCCAAGTCCGGCTTGGGACTCCTCCAGTTACATGGGAGTAGGAGAAACAATAGGTTAGCTGAAAGCAGTTCTAATGTGTAGCGCTGGCTCCTTCTGAAAGCTCAGACTCAGGCACACTTTACTGCTGCGCTGCAAGTTGGAGTGATATCCCCCCCTCACCCCCAGCAGCCGATCAGCAGAACAATTGGAAGGGAGCAAGATAGCAGCTCCCAGTAGGTATCAGAATAGCACTCAATAGTAAGAAATCCAAGTCTGGCTTGGGACTCCTCCAGTTACATGGGAGTAGGAGAAACAATAGGTTAGCTGAAAGCAGTTCTAATGTGTAGCGCTGGCTCTTTCTGAAAGCTCAGACTCAGGCACACCTTTTCGCAATTTTTTCGCCAGTTTCGCTGATTTTCAGCTCATCGCTATTAGTCAGCACTCACCTACTTTACAGTCTTTTTAAAAAAATCAGGTGCACGTAATCCATTGTCCACTCACCAACTACAGTACGTTACAACACACCAGTAGGAGGCACAGTGCCATTCACAATTCCAATTTAAAAGCCTTTATTCATGGGGTATGGCTTTGGTCTGTAACAACTGCAATGTTTCAGTCCTGCCCCCGACCCTTTATCAGGCTCGGTTTGGGAATGGTGTTGTACCTCCTACTAGTGTGGTATGAAAAGTGTATTGATTTTTGGCAAAATTGGGTTATGATGTTTGATTGGTGCAGAGGGCACAAGAATTAAACTTGCATAGGATTGTTTTGAAAAATACCACCTTGGACATGGATGTGCCAAGCAGGGGCAGGAGAAGATGTTTTTGGTGGGGGGGGGGCTAGGAGAGGAAGGATTTGACATTTTTGGACATGCCCATTTCCCCCCTGAAGCCCCCTGACTGTCTCTCTCCCGCCCGAGCGACCTGCCCCTCCTCTTGCACCGCCCACCCCTCCACCTCCATCTCTCCAAGTTTGTCTCCGTTTAGCCCCAACTTCCAAAACTGTGGGGGGGGGGTGAGATGGGGAAGGGGGTAGGGGGGACATCCTTGTATGTCGCCAAAAGATTTGGGAAACGGTGAAAAATTCGCAAAATGACAAAAATGTTGAACATTCAAAAAAGTTGTCTCATCTGTCAATTTTTTGACGCCTATAGCTATTCTTTTGATGCTCGGCAATTTTTTTGGACGTGGCCAACAATTTTTGGACACACAACAAATTTTTCCATGCCGAATTTTGTCGCCTGTTTTGCGGAAAAATCCACCAATGCCAAAACGGGGAAATTAATGCCTGGCGAATATTTTCGCCAATCACTAATCTCTTCCTTATTGCGAGTCATATCTAGGAGTCCCACAGACTATAAGATGTAGGCTCTCTACAGGTTACAGCAATGTTTTTCTCTCTCTCCTCTGGGGTTTCTCCGACAAAAAGTAAAGCCTGAAGCCAGATATATTTTTTGTAACTACATATTTTTCATATTCATTTACCAGATGGTCCAAGTGAAACTCTGCCAATTACTTTAAGTTTGTCACAATCCTAGTTTGTCATGTTCACATGGGCATTTCATTTTTGTACTTGAGATCTTTTTTCAGAACAGCATTTGGGGTATCACAGTCTGAGCTTTTCTACATATACTTCTGTGTTGCAGTGGTTTTTGGCTCAGGTTTCCACATATTTGTCTCCTGTGTCATTTTCTGAATTACAGAAAGGCCATCTCCCATAGACTTCATTTTAATCAGATAATTCAAAATTTTTAAATGATTTCCTTTTTCTCTGTAATAATAAAACAATACCTGTACTTGATCCCAACTAAGATATAATTACCCCTTATTGGGGCAGAACAGCCCTATTGGGTTTATTTAATGGTTAAATGATTCCCTTTTCTCTGTAATAATAAAACAGTACCTGTACTTGATCCCAACTAAGATATAATTACCCCTTATTGGGGCAGAACAGCCCTATTGGGTTTATTTAATGGTTAAATGATTCCCTTTTCTCTGTAATAATAAAACAGTACTTGTATGTAACCCTTTCTTGGCTGTAGCCAAGCCAACAGCACGGCTAGTGTAGGTTTAGAGCATGGGGTACATGCGACTCAGTCCTTCAGGATGGGCTTTCGCTATGTGGAAGTAACCAAACAGAGCTATGGTGTAGTGCAACTACAACCCACTGTAGCTGTGTGCAGTGCAAAATAACAAATGGGCGCCAGAAAGTTCTTGCAGTTGAACAGTAGAACTGGTTTATTTTCAGCGACAAGCAACTTGCAGGGTTATGCAATATCCTCACACACATCAGTTAGCATAGCATTTCCCTGGGGACAGCACAGAGAGGGTGCACACCCGCTCTCTGGAACAGCCAGCTGGATACCCCACTCCTCAGGCCCCACGGCAACTCTGGATCAGGGGTCACACACTACCTGCCTCCTATGGCTAAACCGGGGCCCTACACTAAGGCAACAGGGCCTGTCTGGGAGGGACTCCCACAGCTACTTTCCTCTGAGCCAAACTGCTCTTCCTTCCCTCACTATCTCACTCTCCTACAAAGTGCTCCACACAACTTGCTCTCTAACTGGCCCTCATTCACGGGTCCCTGTCCCCGAGAGTGACTGACACACTGACTGACTGGGGCACATGGCTTACTGGGGCCTAGTCCCTTGCCTCCAGCACAGTGCTGCTTCCCCTGTGAGCAAAGGCAGCCAAAGAGCCAGGCCCACCCCCCTGCTAAGCACTATATCTGTGTCCCAAGGGAGGGGTCTCCCTGTTACCCAATAAACACACATATGAACTCAAACTGATACAGGGGTCTTTGCCCAGTAACAGCACAAACCAGGAAGCTGCAGGGTTTAAAGCCATAGGGACTAGTTAACCCTATGGATCCCTACATGTACTTGATCCCAACTAAGATATAATTACCCCTTATTGGGGGCAGAACAGCCCTATTGGGTTTATTTAATGGTTAAATGATTCCCTTTTCTCTGTAATAATAAAACAGTACCTGTACTTGATCCCAACTAAGATATAATTACCCCTTATTGGGGGCAGAACAGCCCTATTGGGTTTATTTAATGGTTAAATGATTCCCTTTTCTCTGTAATAATAAAACAGTACCTGTACTTGATCCCAACTAAGATATAATTACCCCTTATTGGGGGCAGAACAGCCCTATTGGGTTTATTTAATGGTTAAATGATTCCCTTTTCTCTGTAATAATAAAACAGTACCTGTACTTGATCCCAACTAAGATATAATTACCCCTTATTGGGGGCAGAACAGTCCCATTGGGTTTATTTCATGGTTAAATGATTCCCTTTTCTCTGTAATAATAAAACAGTACCTGTACTTGATCCCAACTAAGATATAATTACCCCTTATTGGGGGCAGAACAATCCTATTGGGTTTATTTAATGTTTAAATGATTTTGTATTGGGCATAAAGTATGATCATCCAAACTACAGACAGATCCCTTATCTGCAGCTGCAGGAGGAACAATGAATGAAACAATTTTATTGGTTGCCATGGGTTACTGCCCATGGGCAAATTTGCTTAGTGTTGAGAAATGACCCAGAGTGTCTCTAAAAGGGAAATGGTTTCTTCCACAGCTTAAAGTTTAAGGGTGAAGACACACAGAGCTACTAGTAGCTGCTACTTGTCACGGCTACTAAAATAGACAATGCTGATCATTTACTGATAACTGTCTCTAGGTGTGTTTTAGCAGAGGCAATTCTCATTACTGTCTATGGCAGGGGATTTTCTTGTGTTTACTAGCTGTGAAAAAGTAACTGTTACAAGTAGCTCAGTGTGTCTTCACCCCAAGCATCTCAATAACAGCAATGATAAAGTGATGTTTATGGTTTACACAAAGTTGGTAGTTTTCTAAATAATGGCACATTACTGTATTGGGCCATGTAAAAGGAAATACACAAATTTAGTTTTTGTAAATCCAGACAATTCGAAAAAGTCATGATTTTCTGACAAAACTCAGCAAAATCTCTAAAGTTTCGAGAACTTCAAGGAGAGGGAATGGACCTCTGCTGTTGACTTCTTCATGAACTCGGCACATTTAATCTGGCGAATTGTCGCATTTGGATTTGTAGCCATTTAGATGCATATTAAACCTCAAAAAAGCTGCAGCATTTTTCCTTTTTTATTGTTTTTATTTGATGCCGTTGCAATGGAATACTGGTTTCAGCCAGGTTACTATAGGCCTATACGTTTGATGTCTGTACTGGGGAAGCTTTTGAAAGGGCCACTGAATGGAAAAGAGTTAAATTCCCAGTATGGGTTTATAACTAGCCGACCCTACCAAACAAATGAAAATGCATTCTACAAAACTGAGCAGAGACTTAGACCTTGGGGTAGAAGTGGATGTGATTTACTCAGATTTTGCTAATGCATTTGATACAGTACCACCCAGAAGGCTAACGGAGTAAATTAAGGAATATTGGCCTTGAACATTATGTACATGAATAAATAACTGGGTTAGATTTAAAAAGAGCAGTAATACATCAAATGTTTGCCATTTGTATCAGTGTTATTAGCAGTTTATGATCATTTCCTCAGAACTATTTGGTTTTTCGGTATTTTATTTCACGTTACAGAACTTTGCAATAAGACACTGAATCTCACACCGTGTTGAATATACTGTCTGTATTACTGTACTTTAGCAGGAAGAGTACATATTTGGAAATAGAAGACATCATTACTTTCTTAAAATTTTGGCCGACATATTTACAAATGTTAACGTTATCAACACAAAGTCAACAATGAACTGTCTTAGATGCAAAACTGCAAACATGGTAAGTTCATCTGTTTATTTATTTATTTATTGAAATTAAGGAGGGTCACATGCCTCTCTGAATGTGTTTTCCAAGAGAAATGGGATGGACTTCCTTAGACTATTTTTAAAGTTCTGTCCAACGAAGACATAGACCATTGGGTTGAGGCAACTGTTAAAGAAAGCCAAGCATATTGCCATGTGAGAGATAATATAACCATAAGGCCATTTAATATTAAAACCCGTGATTTCCTTCAGAAACATTAAATGGAAAGGAAACCAACAGAAAAAGAAGCAAAGTACAACTGTAATTATAATCTTGAAAGTTCGAGCAGATCCCGGTGGCCTGCTGCTTCTTCTCACCCGGAATGAGATAAGCCCATAGCAAACCAGGATAATGGTAAAAGGGATCAGAAACACAGACACAAATCTGGTCAAAATCATAACTTTTTGCCGAGTAGGAGAATGAACGTTTGACCCGTCAGCCCCGTTTCCATAGGTAGAGCCACAAACTGAAATATTGCCGCCATGTACAACATTAGTGAAAACAAGACTTGGAGAACTGACAGCCAAGCCCAAAAGCCAGATCATTACTGAGGAAATCACAGCTAATCTCAATGTTCTATGGCTCCGGGAGCGTATTGGGTACAGAACGCATAGGCATCGATCAAAACTAATGACCGCTAGAAAAAAGACACTGACAGCCATGTTTAGGTCGAGGATACACGTTGTAAGCTTGCATGGTATCTGCCCAAAGGGCCAGTGATTCAGTATCACCACCGGTATATAGAAACCGAGGGACAAGCAGAAGCAAAAATCCACAATGGCGAGGTTTAGAAACCAAATGGTATTAACTGTCTTTTTCATTTTGAATCCAAACACCCAGATGACCAGTCCGTTTCCCAAGGTGCCTAAAATGAATGTGGTGCTCAGCCACACTATGCGCATCACTTCTACTGAGCGGTAAATGCCTCCTGGAGATCCCTCCTCTTGTACATTGGCGTCGGCAGAGATGTTAGCGATGTTATAAGAAGACATGTCTTTCTCGCTATCCATTATGGACCTGGGGGGGTTGAGAAAAAAGCCAGAGATACATTAAATAGGAAAACAACATTGGAAAGAGAAATCCATCTGTATCAGTTACTTTTTTTTCCATAATTTATTTAATTCAATAGCTGACTTTCATTTTGGTTGTGTTTTTATACACTGCAATATTATATGGTTTTAAATAAGTACATTTAGAAAAAAAAATAAGCCATTGAAACTTTTCTGTTTGCGTATTACTGGAAGACTTTTGCCTATAGCTTTATTCTAGCAATAGTGACTCAGACTGGACTAAAGTAAAACCTCTATTGTCCCACGGTGCCCTCTAGTTCTGTACATTGCCAGACTATGGCACTTCTAGCTCCTTCTAGATGTAGGAACAAAGAACAAGAAGCCAACTTCACACAGGTGGGGTTTGACTGGAGGATCTGATTGGAGCTTCCCCAGTGCCCCAATACATAGCACACAGCAGTATTTGCCCCACACACAATAAATAGCTACCTGCACCCTGTAGCACCCAACAGTATCTGCCCAGCACTCTGAATTACTTCCCCAGTGTCCCAGCACACAGCACCCATCAGTATAAATAACTTCCCCTGTGCCACAATACATAGCGCCTAGCAGTATCCCCTTATCCGAAAGGTCCCAGGTCCCAAACATTGCAGATAACAGACTCCATGCCTGTACTAGCAGTAATAACTAGCACTTCAACATCCAGAGACATACACATGTCTACTTCATTCCCACATACATACATGTCTACTTCATTCCCACTTCATTCCCACATACATACACATGTCTACTTCATTCCCACATACATACACCTCTACTTCATTCCCACATACATACACCTCTACTTCATTCCCACATACATACACATGTCTACTTCATTCCCACATACATACACGTCTACTTCATTCCCACTTCATTCCCATATACATACATGTCTACTTCATTCCCACATACATGTCTACTTCATTCCCACTTCATTCCCACATACATACACGTCTACTTCATTCCCACATACATACACGTCTACTTCATTCCCACATACATACACATGTATATTTCATTCCCACATACATACACATGTATATTTCATTCCCACTTCATTCCCACATACATACACATGTACTGTATATTTCATTCCCACTTCATTCCCACGTACATACACATGTACATTTCATTCCCATTTCATTCCCACATACATACACATGTCTACTGCATTCCCACATACATACACCTCTACTTCATTCCCACATACATACACATCTACTTCATTCCCACATACATACATGTCTACTTCATTCCCACATACATACACATGTCTACTTCATTCCCAGATGCATACATGTCTACTTCATTCCCATATACATACACATGTCTACTTCATTCCCACATACATACACATGTCTACTTCATTCCCACATACATACACATGTCTACTTCATTCCCACATGCATACATGTCTACTTCATTCCCACATACATACAGATGTCTACTTCATTCCCACATACATACACATGTCTACTTCATTCCCACATGCATACATGTCTACTTCATTCCCACATACATACAGATGTCTACTTCATTCCCACATACATACACATGTCTACTTCATTCCCATATACATACACATGTCTACTTCATTCCCACATACATACACATGTCTACTTCATTCCCACATACATACACATGTCTACTTCATTCCCAGATGCATACATGTCTACTTCATTCCCACATACATACAGATGTCTACTTCATTCCCACATACATACACATGTCTACTTCATTCCCACATGCATACATGTCTACTTCATTCCCACATACATACACATGTATATTTCATTCCCACTTCATTCCCACATACATACACATGTCTACTTCATTCCCACATACATACACATGTCTACTTCATTCCCACATGCATACATGTCTACTTCATTCCCACATACATACAGATGTCTACTTCATTCCCACATACATACACATGTCTACTTCATTCCCACATGCATACATGTCTACTTCATTCCCACATACATACCATACATACACATGTATATTTCATTCCCACTTCATTCCCACATACATACACATGTCTACTTTCCCTATCTCTTTCTGTTACACACAATATATTTCTTTCTCACATACATACACACACAATGAGAGTCCCATCTATGATTCACTTACCCAAGACCTGTAAGATGTAGGTTCTCACCGGGCTGTAACATCTCCTACTTGACTGTTTCCCTCTCTTCTCTTACATTTCCCATGAAAATACAATTTGAGACTAAACGTGTAATTATTCTCCCGGGACTTCTCCTCTGTCTCTTCTTGGCTGGGAATGATTGTGTGACTACATATTTCCTATCTTCATTTAGCAAACGACTCCAAGAGTAAAGCTGCTACTGTCACTGAGTGCTGTAATGGCCGTATTTGGGTAGGGAATGTACTGAAGAAGAAAGAGATGCATCTAAACAGAGTTAAATATCTGATACATTTCTTTCTTTCATATATTCCTCATGTTTGGCTCATGTCTCATTTTTTTTTAAACAAGCAGAAGGAAAGGGCACATTCTTAAAGAGGTTGTAAACCCAACCATAACCCTGTCCCACTGCGCCCCCTAGTTTTGCTATAGAAGCTGCTAAATAACGTAATTATAGGTGCAAGAAAATTCCCCACTGAGCATTCTACTGAGCAACCATCTCATTATAAATGCAAGAGAAGTGACCAATGAGAATGCTGATTCCCAGCACTGTGTCAGGCATCTCCCTGTTACCTTACATATAGAGATAATTATGGCATTTTTCCCTTCATTATATTACACTGGCAATTTATATGGGGATAATAGAAGACACTAAACTGTAAAGAAGCAAAACAATTACTTTTTTTTTTTATCTTTGTTGCCTCTGTGGTCGGTCTCTGATCCCTTTCTCAGATATTCATGGTTTTATAAAAGCTCACATGTAATGTGATAAGTTATGATCAGTATCTAGTGACAAATATTTGGCTGAGAGAAGTGTGAAAATCATATTAATATTGTAAGTGAAGGGTACATTATATGAGGAGAAATTGTAAGGTTTTTTACACCAGCTGGTAACGTTCATGAAAATGAAACAAAAAAGCCCAAAGTCCCTCAAGCACATGGGAGTAGTAGGCATGTATCAAAGAGCACCAAACCTATACTTACCTGCCTACTATAGAACAATTAATTGCTGAAGAATAAATTATACAAACTCAATAACCGACACCAGACCATGTAAATGCTTGGAGATCGGCCGCAGCTGTATATTTATACACAAATCAGAATTACCAAAACCAAAAATCAGGTATAAGCCAGACTCTGTACCTTCAGTGCCCGCCATGACCACAGCCAACCACGTTCCTCAGACTGCGCCCCTTACCTGAGGTGTGTGGCTTAAATAGCCTCGCATCTGCTGATTTCCATCTGGTGGGCTATGCAGACCAATCACCTGGGGACTCAAAGCTCCCTATGTCTAAGGCTGATGCCACACGTGACGTTTTTCCGCTGCGTATTTTCTAATTCTCTCGGCAGCTGAAAAACGCCCAATATCAACATCCATAGAAATAGCTTGAAAAGACTCGAAGCAAACCACACAATGCGGAAATACGCTAGAAAAGGTAGGCCGAAATACGCCAGTATTTGCAAAGCAAGCTATTCCTATGTATACACAAAGGCAGCTGCCAGACCTAGCGGAAATACGCAGCGTTTTTTGCTATTTCGCACTATTAGCACCATGGAAACAGGATTTGCTTACGTCACCAGTACTAGGCTGAAAAACGCCATAGTCAGGGGCTGTGCGGCTTGTACGGCGTTTTTAGGCTGAGAAAAAAACGCAGCGGAAAAACGCCACGTGTGGCATCAGCCTTATAATACAGTGGACCCTAATTGATTTTCATTTCCCTTTATGGGAGCTGCTGCTGGTATTAATGATACATTTTGGCTTCAGCCAATTCTTCCATAGGGGAATTTCTTTTCAAGAGGGGCTTTACCAAAAAAATTGTACATTCAAAAGAAAATGCTGAAAAGAGATATAAAAAGCCTTTAGTTAACCTTTCATTATACAGAAAAAAAACACTTCAAAATGCATCAGTTTATAGCACTGCTCCAGCAGAATTCTGCACTGAATTTTGTTTTTTAAAAGAGCAAATGGATTTTTTCATATTTCATTTTGAAATGTGACAATCTCTTACATTCCCAGGGGCCCTCAGCCATGTGACGAGCAGAATATCCAAGGCTATTGTGATACTAATATCTACAGTTAGTATTAGCGGTTGTATATATAGTTTATGTATGTGAGTGTATAGATTGGTAAGTATAGGTTGTGGGTGCTGGGTTTACTTGGAAGGGTTGAACGTGATGGACTCTGGTCTTTTTTCAACTCTATGAACTATGTAACTATGTAACTATGACTTATGATCCCATAAACTTCAGGCACACTTTACTGCTGCGCTGCAAGTTGGAGTGAAATCACTCCCTCCCTTCCCCCCCAGCAGCCGATCAGTAGAACAGTGGGCAGGTAGGAAGGTAGCAGCTCCCTGATACATCTGCTGAAGGATTCAGCTGCCTGGACTGATAGTGCCTCCATGGGCTAATAGCACTGCTGGTACTGCCCTGCATTTTAGTAAATGGGTAAACAGACAAAACTGCCTATACTGCATCCCAATAATTTAGGGCTTCAGAAATTTCTCTGCCAGTTAAAATACACTGTGTAAAAACTGCCCCATGTGCCATTAGACTCAATTAGTTTGTACAGTAAAGGAGATATAGATATACACACAGTATGTACTTGTAAGTAGTGATGGGCGAAAAGTTTCGCCAGGCATGGATTCGCGGCGAATTTCCGCGTTTCGCCATTGGCGGATTGTTTCGCGAAACGGCTGAAAAATTTCGCCGCGGAAAAATTCGCCGCACGTCCAAAAATTGTCGCGGGCGTAAAAAAAGAATAGTCGCGGGCGACAAAATAATAGCTGCGGGCGACGAAACAATAGCGCGCGACGAAACAATAGCCGCGCGCGACGAAACAATAGCCGCGCGCGACGAAACAATAGCCGTGCGACAAAATAATAGCTGCGGGCGACGAAATAATAGCCGCGCGACAAAACAAGAGCCGCGGGCGACGAAACAAGAGCCACGCGCAACGAAATAATAGCCGCGGGCGACGAAACAAGAGCCGCGCGACAAAACAATAGCCGCGGGCGACGAAACAAGAGCCGCCGACGAAACAAGAGCCGTGCGACAAAACAATAGCCGCGGGAGACGAAACAATAGCTGCGCGACAAAATAATAGCCGCGGGCGACAATTTTTTTTGTCGCACTACATTTTCGCCGTTTCGCGAATTTTTCGCCGTTTCGCGGATCTTTTCAAAGATTCGCTAATTTTTTGGCGAAGCGAAACGGAACAGATTCGCTCATCACTACTTGTAAGTAATGGCCCATTGACTTCTATGAACAATAACTTCAGATCCTAAATACATTTTACAGTGAGGGGCAGTAGTTATACCCAAAAATACATTAAATATAGTGAGATTTAGTGGAATCCTTAGCCCCAAATACATTAAAGGGGGTGTAAACCCAACCATAACACTGTCCCACTGCGCCCCCTAGTTTTGCTATAGAAGTATGAAAAACCCAATTATAGATGCAAGTAAATTCCTCACTGAGCATTCTACTGAGCAACCATCTCATTATAAGTGCAAGAGAAGTGACCAATGGGAATGCTGATTCCCAGCACTGTGTCAGGCCCCTTGCTGGTACCTTACATATAGAGATAATTATGGCATTTTCCCGTCATTATATGGCACAGGAATCAGACATGGGGATAAAGGGACAGACTTGTTCTGCAACTTTCTTTGACGCACAACGAATTTGGGAACAAATTTATTAAACAGTAAAATGGAATTTTGTTCTTGTTTTACCCATTATTAAATAAGCCCCTAAGTTCCATACAAAAGAACTGTGAAATTTCCTTTGGGTAAACTGGGGTTGAGTTTTATTTTGCTCTCAATTAAAAATACTCCTTTGTTTCCTGCAGGTTATGACACAGTGAGGAGGAGGCCACTGACCAATGTACGTTCCTTTGCCCCATCTTCTAATAGTAAGTTGGTCTCTGCAAGTAAATACGTTATTAAACATTTATATGAATTCAACTCATGATCAAATAAATACACATAAATACAAGAACAGCAGCTTGTGTGCCCAGGCTCTTCAGAAATACATGATATATGGGCAAGAACAATGTCCATTCACTGTATCCTGGATCCAGTTGTAGATACACAAACCCAATGTCAGGATAGATGAAAAGTATAAATAAGCAGTAATTCATGTCACAGCAACGTCAGTTTTCTATTAAGAACTGTCTTTAGCTGGAACATATTCTGAGCAATAGGAACTAAAAGAAGATATGAGTGAGGCCCAGGTCATTGTGTTGCTCTATAGAACTTTATTACGATCTTTATTGTCAATGGTATTATTATTACATTTATTTATAAAGCAGGCAAGTATTCACAGCACTTTACATATTAACTGACAATCCCACTGATACAATAGAAAATGAGGGCCCTATTTACAATCTGAGATAAGGGAGAGTTTATTGTCTCTATTACACATTATTTTGACTGAAGAGGCAACTGCAATGAAACTCTGGGCAGAAGAATCTACTACAAATGCAGGTGATTCCAACCAGTTCATAATCAGTAATTGCTATTCATATAATGAAACACATATTCCAATAAAAAAGTTCACAATGTTTCTGCACATTCAGACTCACAACCATGGCAATTCTAAGCTTAGGGCAGTTTATTAGAGACCAGGGTTACCAGATTTATTTTTCCAAACCAGCCAAACTCAGTTCTAAAACCAGCCCAAAACTAGCCAAAAGCCACTTTGAAAGCAGCCCAAAAATAGCCAATATGCGCAAAGAAAAAAAATTCTAAAAAATAAAAGTATATATATATATGGGAAAATATGCCTTTATAAAGCATATAATCACTACCCATGCCCTGTGCCCCCTCTCCAGTTACTGGGATGGCTGATAATTCCCTGCCCTCGGTGCCCAGTCCAGCTGGGAAGTCACTACAGAAATAGATTCAGAATGTTGCATTAACCCCAGACATGATATACATATGGGTGTGTTGAACTACAACTCTCAGCAGCCCAAGATATCCTGAGAGTTATAGCTTAAGGATCAACTACAGAACTGCCCCCACATCACAGTAGAAAGTAATAGTACAGTAACACACCCTATAGAGCAGGGAGCAGGGGGTAGAACTGCCCCACATCCCAGTAGAAAGTAACAGTACAATCACATACCCTATAGAGCAGGGAGCAGGGGGTAGAACTGCCCCACATCCCAGTAGAAAGTAACAGTACAATCACATTCCCTATAGAGCAGGGAACAGGGGGTAGAACTGCCCCACATCCCAGTAGAAAGTAACAGTACAATCACATACCCTATAGAGCAGGGGGTAGAACTGCCCCACATCCCAGTAGAAAGTAACAGTACAATCACATTCCCTATAGAGCAGGGAGCAGGGGGTAGAACTGCCCCACATCCCAGTAGAAAGTAACAGTACAATCACATACCCTATAGAGCAGGGGGTAGAACTGCCCCACATCCCAGTAGAAAGTAACAGTACAATCACATACCCTATAGAGCAGGGGGTAGAACTGCCCCACATCCCAGTAGAAAGTAACAATACAATCACATACCCTATAGAGCAGGGAGCAGGGGGTAGAACTGCCCCACATCCCAGTAGAAAGTAACAGTACAATCACATTCCCTATAGAGCAGGGAGCAGGGGGTAGAACTGCCCCACATCCCAGTAGAAAGTAACAGTACAATCACATTCCCTATAGAGCAGGGAGCAGGGGGTAGAACTGCCCCACATCCCAGTAGAAAGTAACAGTACAATCACATACCCTATAGAGCAGGGAGCAGGGGGTAGAACTGCCCCACATCCCAGTAGAAAGTAACAGTACAATCACATACCCTATAGAGCAGGGAGCAGGTTGTAGAGCAGACAGGTTGAGCCTGAATAGAATAGAATTGGGAGCCTCTGTCTATACTGTCCAATTGCATGCTGGGTATTGTAGTTTTATATTAATCCTAGCTGTAGGCTAATTGTTAGCTACAAACTACATTACCCAGCATGCACTGGGGCAGGCATGTCAGGTTTACTAGGGGGAAAAAACTTTGGCTAGTTTCCAAGTTACAAATCCGCCAAGGCTCCAAGAAATAGACCAAATCTGTACCTTGGCGGGTTTGTATTTTGGAAACCCGCCTGGGCTTTAAATTAGTAGCCCAGTTTGGCAGGAAAACCTGCCAACCTGGCAACCCTGTTGGAGACTCAAGGTCCTTTAGCTCTAAAATAAAGAATTCGGTGTACAAATCAGTAGAAGGCCATACCTAGATTGCTGAACAAGAGATTCAGATCAGTTTCCAGATGTACAGAAGTTGCCTGGTGATACTTATTTCACTTCTAGCATCAAATTATCAGTCACATTTTGCTATGTTATCCTTCTTTCAGCTAGTAATGGGCACACCATGGAAACAAACACCGATTGTAATGAAAAGGTACATTTACCATATGGTCTTGTGGATAACTGAGGGAGGCTGGTGTTGTTCACCCTTGTCTTCCATTAGATCCAAAGGGAATATATCATAAGGATACACTTTGTTCCCAGCAGCCCCCCATTGAAGCACAGTTGCTAAGAACTCAAACTCAAACTGCTTACAAAATTGCTTTATAGCTTTTGGCAAAAGCTCATTTAGTCTTGTTGGGCTCCACTAGTGCTGAACTGTAGGTCAGGTGATAGGTGTGAGAAAGTCTAAGGGAGAAGACACATGGAGCTACTAGTAGCAGCTACTTTTTAATGGCTACTAAACTCTAGAATATACCCTGCCATAGACAATACTGAGAGCTGCCTCTGCTAAAACACACGTAGAGACAATTATCAGTAAATGATCAGCATTGTCTATTTTAGTAGCCACAACAAGTAGCTGCTACTAGTAGCTCCGTGTGTCTTCACCCTAATGCTCCAAGAGATTTGTTGTAATGTTGTGGAGAATCCAGTCCTAGGCAGAACAGGGCACAATTCGGAGGCTTTTTTTTTTTTGCCCATGCAAGGAAAAAATAGTTCCTACTGTACATACAGTTGATATTTTAAATATTATATGTCAATCAATAAAAAGTTTTCCACAATGGCTGCTTATGCTCCAGGTATACGTACAATGGATAATGGAAGCAGGTTTCATTTATGCATAATACTCCAGAAAGCTCAATTACAATTCCAGGATTACTGGGATTATTGTGTACTTGCCCGTTGTCAATGCAAGTTGCACGGTATAGGGGTAATTTGTGGAAGGCATGGTGTAAAGTGCAAAAATCCACTATGTTTTGGCAGCCAGCTTTCCACCCTAGATGAATTACTGCAGGTCTTGGTGGCCACCTCCGTGAACATAGTAATGCTGTATTTGGAGGTGGGCGGAGGCAATTGATTGGAGGCAATTGATCCCCTAACTGGAGACCTTTTTAGACTCACAAGGTAAGAAGCAGCGATAGACACAGGGCAACAGGGGTGTAAGGACAGGGCCCATTAATAATGGACCATGAGGTGCATCCAGATCCCGGACAGAAGTGCCCTCAGCACGAGCACCAAGGGGCACGGATTTGCTCTCTATTGGCAATTTATAAACTGTTATTATGTTCCAACATTTCCGGGGGGTCAAGACTCTCTCTGAATGTGCTTTCCAGAAGGAATGGAATTGACTTTCTTAAAACCTGTTTAAATTTCCGGCCCATGAAGACATAGATGATTGGATTGAGACAACTGTTGAAGAAAGCCAAGCAGTCTGCAAGGGTATAAATGAGGAATCTATGATGCAACGGTACATAGTGACCTACAACATCGATTACAGGCAACACGCTATAAAGGACCCAGCAGAAGAAGAAGCAGATGACAGTTGTAACTATAATTTTCAAGGTTTGAGCCGACCCATGGATTCTTCGGCTTTTCTTCACTCTGAATACAATGAGCCCATAGCAAACAAGGATGATGGAAAAGGGGATCAGGAGAGTGAACACACAATCAAAAATGACTATTGCCTGGAAAGTTTGATTGAAAGTCTCGTCGGTTGTGGTTATGTTTTCCCAGGCTCTATTTGTGACAAGACATACAGATATATAATATATATTTATATCCCTCATCAAAAGGTAAGAAGAACTGAGAGCCACCGAGAAGAACCAAATGATTACTGAGATGATTGCTGCTGAACTGGAAGTTCTGTGGTTCCTTGACCATATTGGGCACAGAACACAGACACAGCGATCGATACTGATTGCCATTAAAAATAATACACTTGCAATGGCATTTAGGCTTATGATGAAAAATCTCACCTTGCACATTATTTGACCAAAGGGCCAGTTACCCCACATGGCCACTTCAGTAATATAGAGTGGAAGGAACAGGCAGAAAGAGAAATCTGCAATGCCCAGGTTGAGAAACCAAGTTGTAGTCATGGTCTTTCTCATTTTGAATCCAGTGATCCAGATGACCAGTCCGTTGCCCACAGTTCCTATAATGCACGTTAGGCTGAAACACGTTATACTCATTGCTTGTATCAAGTATAAATTCACTCCGCTGTGTGCCCACGGGACTAAACTGGCATCAATGGGAAAGCCGGTGACGTT
The DNA here is from genome assembly GCF_000004195.4 of Xenopus tropicalis. Lineage (NCBI taxonomy): Eukaryota > Metazoa > Chordata > Amphibia > Anura > Pipidae > Xenopus > Xenopus tropicalis. The sequence goes on along the minus strand of NC_030683.2, from coordinate 120,492,624 downwards.
AGGAGAAGTAGTGGAATTCTCCATTTCCGTTGCAAACCTGAGTAAAGGAAATTAGTGACAAAAACTTGAGTTTTGTAAAATTTACAACTTATAACTGTGTAAAAATTCACTCCCCCAATAAGGGGTAATTATATCTTAGTTGGGATCAAGTACAGGTACTGTTTTATTATTACAGAGAAAAGGGAATCATTTAACCATTAAATAAACCCAATAGGGCTGTTCTGCCCCCAATAAGGGGTAATTATATCTTAGTTGGGATCAAGTACAGGTACTGTTTTATTATTACAGAGAAAAGGGAATCATTTAACCATTAAATAAACCCAATAGGGCTGTTCTGCCCCAATAAGGGGTAATTATATCTTAGTTGGGATCAAGTACAGGTACTGTTTTATTATTACAGAGAAAAGGGAATCATTTAACCATTAAATAAACCCAATAGGGCTGTTCTGCCCCAATAAGGGGTAATTATATCTTAGTTGGGATCAAGTACAGGTACTGTTTTATTATTACTGAGAAAAAGGAATCATTTAACCATGAAATAAACCCAATAGGGCTGTTCTGCGCCCAATAAGGGGTAATTATATCTTAGTTGGGATCAAGTGCAGGTACTGTTTTATTATTACAGAGAAAAGGGAATCATTTAACCATTAAATAAACCCAATAGGGCTGTTCTGCGCCCAATAAGGGGTAATTATATCTTAGTTGGGATCAAGTGCAGGTACTGTTTTATTATTACAGAGAAAAGGGAATCATTTAACCATGAAATAAACCCAATAGGGCTGTTCTGCCCCCAATAAGGGGTAATTATATCTTAGTTGGGATCAAGTACAGGTACTGTTTTATTATTATAGAGAAAAGGGAATCATTTAAAAATAAATTGAATTATTTAATTTAAATAGTATCTATAGGAGATGGCATTTCCATAATTCAGAACTTTTTGGATATTAGGATTTGTAATAGGATTTCACTGTTTTAAGATGCAGTCAGTAAACAATAAACTGCCCGTAAAGTGACTGATAAACAATCACAACAACTACAATATAAATCCAAATCTTCCCCCTGCACAATTCTCTCCATAGGGCTAGTGTCTTTCTGAGGAAAAGGAAGAGGAAGGGTCAGTGATAAAGAGCTTTAAGAGCTGATGCCTTTTATACATGGTGGAACATCTTTCAACCAAAAGAGAAATAGACTTTGTGTTATGGCCGCAGTGAATAAATCAGACTCCTTAATGTGCTTCATCTCTATACTCCAACCCAACCTCATTGTATAATCCTATATCCTTACCAGGGAAGACTTCAAAGCCGGCTGCTTTCTCTCTCGCGTCTGTATTCCTCTCAGCATCAGAGAAGCCAACAAGCTGCTTATTAATCTAAGTACAACTTTTTAATCATCGTTTCCTCTGTAATTGGTCTCTGATCCCCTTCTCAGATATTAATGTTATGAGAAAAGCTCCCGTGCAAATGTGCTTGTTCTGATCTCTATCTCTTGACAAATGCACGCCAGCAGCCTACGGATTAAAGTGATAAAAATAAAAATAACTGATATTGTACAGTATACAGCATGTTATATATATATATATGTGTGTGTAGAGATACCACAGCACTCACAGGATTTTGAAAAAGAACAAAATATTTTTATTAGTGTAATATCAATGTTTCAGTTACATACTCAAGATCTTGAGGAAGGTCTGAGTCTGTGACTGAAACGTTGATATCGCACTGTTTTGTTATTTTTCAAAATCCTGTGAGTGCTGTGGTATCTCTACCTTTTTGTACTTCACCAGTTCACCCGGCACCCAGGCAGTAGAATGATTTTGGAGTGTGCCCTCTATATACTATGTTGATATATATGTAGGGAATCAGAGAACTCTTTCCGCTGTTTTTCAGTCTGTGACATCATCTAGTCTGGTTATAGACTGGAAAGAAACCCATTTGGCTGGGAGCCCCAGTGCACTTCTGGGAGAAAGGAAGTGGCTGACTTTGGAGCCAAAAATCAGGGGCGGGGCCAGCAGGTTATAAAGGAACCCCTGCTATATTGCCAGCCAGAGAGAACCAGATTGGGAGTGAGTAACCAGCCACTTGTGCTGTGCTTTGCATCGAGCTCCAGACTATAAAGAGAGAGGTTTGCTTAGTGGCTGTTAAATGACTTTAACTCTGTGTGAGTCTCCGGCGTGCGTCCCCTGTGTGAGACAGGTGTTTCTTGTGAGAATGCTACAAAGGGAGAGGTACTTTGGGGCAGGTAGCGCTACCTGGGGAAACTGAAAGAGCTCTGGGGAAGGGACTTTGGGGCAGGTAGCGCTACCTGGGGTAACTGAAAGTGCTCTGGGGAAGGGACTCTGGGGAAGGGACTTTGGGGCAGGTAGCGCTACCTGGGGAAACTGAAAGAGCTCTGGGGAAGGGACTTTGGGGCAGGTAGCGCTACCTGGGGAAACTGAAAGAGCTCTGGGGAAGGGACTTTGGGGCAGGTAGCGCTACCTGGGGAAACTGAAAGAGCTCTGGGGAAGGGACTTTGGGGCAGGTAGCGCTACCTGGGGTAACTGAAAGTGCTCTGGGGAAGGGACTCTGGGGAAGGGACTTTGGGGCAGGTAGCGCTACCTGGGGAAACTGAAAGAGCTCTGGGGAAGGGACTTTGGGGCAGGTAGCGCTACCTGGGGAAACTGAAAGAGCTCTGGGGAAGGGACTTTGGGGCAGGTAGCGCTACCTGGGGAAACTGAAAGAGCTCTGGGGAAGGGACTCTGGGGCAGGTAGCGCTACCTGGGGTAACTGAAAGAGCTCTGGGGAAGGGACTTTGGGGCAGGTAGCGCTAGTTGGGGGAACTGAAAGAGCTCTGGGGAAGGGACTTTGGGGCAGGTAGCGCTAGTTGGGGGAACTGAAAGAGCTCTGGGGAAGGGACTTTGGGGCAGGTAGCGCTACCTGGGGTAACTGAAAGTGCTCTGGGGAAGGGACTTTGGGGCAGGTAGCGCTAGTTGGGGGAACTGAAAGAGCTCTGGGGAAGGGACTTTGGGGCAGGTAGCGCTAGTTGGGGGAACTGAAAGAGCTCTGGGGAAGGGACTTTGGGGCAGGTAGCGCTACCTGGGGAAACTGAAAGTGCTCTGGGGAAGGGACTTTGGGGCAGGTAGCGCTACCTGGGGTAACTGAAAGAGCTCTGGGGAAGGGACTTTGGGGCAGGTAGCACTACCTGGGGAAACTGAAAGTGCTCTGGGGAAGGGACTTTGGGGCAGGTAGCGCTACCTGGGGAAACTGAAAGAGCTCTGGGGAAGGGACTTTGGGGCAGGTAGCGCTACCTGGGGAAACTGAAAGAGCTCTGGGGAAGGGACTTTGCCAGGACTGAACTGGGAAAGTGTATTTCCTCCAGGAGGGGAGTGTGGGACTGTGTCCTGAGAGAGACTGATTAAGAAGTTGGTTAAAGCCACACAGATTTCCCAAAGCAGGGTTATATTCTTTGCATTTTACAGTTATTTCTTTTTTCTAAACTGCTATATAAAGTATATATTTGCAGCAAAACTCGTTTTTATTCTTAAAGCAATATTGCACAATAAAACTTTCCCCCTAATCCCCAGGGCCAGCGGCTGCATTAAAATGCAAGAAATCCCCCAATGAGAATCCCAGCTGATGTGAGTAAATCCGGCTCCCTGTTCTCTGTTCCTGCAATTGGAGTTGGGAGCAATAAGCACAGTTTCCCAGCACTGAACAAGTCTGTCCCTTTATCCCCATGTCTGATTCCTGTGCCATATAATGACGGGAAAAATGCCATCATTATCTCTATATGTAAGGTACCAGCAAGGGGCCTGACACAGTGCTGGGAATCAGCATTCTCATTGGTCACTTCTCTTGCATTTATAATGACGTTTTTGGTCAGTAGAATTCTCATTGGTGAATTTTCTTGCATCATTTATTATGTTTTTTGGCAACTTCTATAGCAAAAAGTAGTGGGACAGCGTTATGGTTGAGTTTACAACCACTTTAATGATTTTCCTTATCACTATAGTAGCTACCATTTAGCCTAATGTTTTTCCATTCACCTACACAACTTTTTAAATCACTACCCATAAGTCCATGCAACTGCAGTACTGCTCAGTAATACATTTCCCAGAATGCCTTCAGGGGTCAGGGTCTGACACAGCATCAGACTGGAAAAAACACAGTGGGCCCCGTGGCCCCTGCCGACCCAGGCCCGCTGCTACCGGCCAATGACTGTGAGTGCCAGTGTTCCCCCTCCCATTGCGGCTGCAAGGACAGTGGGGGGGGGGGAAGGGGGGTGTAGCAGCTCTGGACTGGGGTGCAGGGCTCCCAAGCAGCAGCCCTGGTGGGCCTGGACACCCCAGTCCAACACTGGTCCGACATCATGCATTCAGCAGCCCATTGTACTGTCCAGGTAGCAGTTCCAAAGCAGGTGTCAGTATCCAAAATGTTGCTTTGTCTTAATAGTAAAATAAAAATTCTGATTAGAAATACTGTATCTTATATACTGAACCAGCTGTACTTAACATTGTACCAACCCAAAATGTTTAGCAGCCAGCAGTAATGATCCATGACTTCAAAGTCGTCTACAGGGGATTGCCATCATTCCTTTGATTCTGTTAGGCCATCTCTTCAGTGTCAGTGGCACTGCACATGCTCAGTGTCTTCTAATCAGTAATAATTCAGTTACAGTATTATTATTTATTTATAAAGTCACACAGTTTGTTCAAAGAACCAAACGCAATAGAGCCAAGAGCAGAGAGACAAAGTGCAACAGCAAAACTTTATTATGTTATTCAGCAGACATGTAAGATTTTATTGGTTAACTTGTATGCATGCTTAATTGTTACTTTTATTATTATTTATATAGAGCTATCACCTCCCACATAGTAAGAGAATACATATACAAGCGAAAACAGTTTATTTATACAAATAACAGTATAAATGCACAGGTACATTTCCATATTGTTAGAAGACAATAAGGGGAGGGTCCGGCTCACAAGAGCTTACAATCTAAAAGGGAGAGGAAGTGAGATATAAAATGAGGGTAACCAGGGAGACTGCAGAGTTACTGTTGGTTAGGATAGTAATAGTCCATATTGAAAACTGGAAATCCAATAGTTAGGGGCTTAGGTTATAGGCTTGAATGGAAAGGTTGGTTTAAGTGATCTTTAAAAGTCTATAGGCCTTGTGCCCACAGGGATGTCTATAGGCTTTGTGTCTAATGGGATGGTGGGGGGAGTTTCAGAGGTTGGGTGCAGCTCATGAAAAGTTCTGGATGTGGGAGTGAGAAGAAGTAATGAGTGAGAAGAAGAGGAGGAGGTCATGTCCAGAGTGAAGGTTATATCTGGGGTGCACTTTGTAATTAGAGAGGTGCTGTATAGAGGAGCGGCACTGGTGAGAGCTTTGTAAGTGAGTACAAGAATCCTGAATAAATTCTAAATTCTCTGTATAACAGGCAGTTAGGTCAGGAACTGGCAGAAAGGGAGATAAGGGGTGTATGAGTCTGGCAATCATTAGTATGATCAGCCAGTGGCAAAGTCATAAAAACTTAAACTCATTGTAGAGCAAAACCTAAAACAAATATATGGGCCTTCTTAAAATTATATTTTTTGCCTAAAGTTTAGAATGCTTAAAAAAAACCATTGTTTTCCATTCAGATGTGCAATCTGGCAGTTTGTAGCAGCGCTGAAGAATAGACCATTGTAAGGGTTTCCTACTAGACTGATTGGCTCCAATTTAGCAATATCCAAATGTCGCTCTGTCTTAATAGGGAAATAAATCCTGATTAGAAATACTGTATCTTATATACTGAACCAGCTGTACTGAACATTGTACCAACCCAAAATGTACAGCAGCCAGCAGTAATGATCCATGACTTCAAAGTTGTCCACAGGGAATAACCATCATCTCTTTGATTCTGATAGGCCATCTCTTCAGACCATTGTAACGGTTTCCTACTAGACTGATTGGCTCCAATTTAGCAATATTACCCCTTTGATTTAATCATTAAACCTGGTAACATGTTACTTAGATAAATGATAGTTCCCTTTCTGCTTAGTATAATATAAGTCAGCCCCAAAGCAAATAATGTTTTTTCTAAATGCCAGCATTAGCTTAATGCAGCAGTAGCCAATCGCTATCACCGGGCAGATGCTTCCCTTACAACCAGCCTTGTATAATGATAATGTTTGTGTAGCCATGTTCACTCGTGAGTAGCACTCGTTCATCCCAGACTCTGTAAGCAAAGGGAAATATCCACAAGCAAATAGAGTAGATTTACCTCTTTGCCTTCCTCTAGATCAGCTAGCAGTTAGGCAGGTTTATAGACCTAAACCTAAAATGCATTAGATATGCCAAGCCGCCACTTTAATTTATTAAATGTTGTCTTCCTGCGTTTCTTGGGGGTCATTCCTCTCTCTGAATGTGCTTTCCATAAGGAATGGAATTGACCTCCTTAATACCTGTTTAAAGTCCCGGCCAATAAAGACATAGATTATTGGATTGAGACAACTGTTAAAGAAAGCCAAGCATTGTGCAAGTTCAAAAAGGTGGTTCCTACCAGGCCACTCAGTATCAGGACCTACCATATTAATCATGGGCAACATATAATAAAGAACCCAGCAGAAGAAGAAGCAAATGACAGTTGTAGTTATAATTTTCAAAGTTCGAGCCGACCCAGGGATTCTGCTGTTTTTTCTCACCGTGAATGCAATGAGCCCATAGCAGACAAGGATGATGGAAAAGGGAATCAGGAAGGCGGACACAAACTCAGTAGTGGCCGTTGCTTTGTCTATTAGATCTAAAGTTGTATAATCAATTGTGGTTGTATCTTCCAAGGGGGTATTAGAGCCAGTACATTGAAAATTAAAATCATCATCTACAAAATTGCTAAAAATAAAGTACGGGGAGCTGAGAGTGATGGTTAAAAGCCAGATGATTACTGAGATGATTGCTGCTAACCTGGAAGTTCTGTGGTTTCTTGACCATATTGGGCACAGAACGCAGACACAGCGATCAATACTGATTACAGTTAAAAATAATACACTTGCATACTGATTTAGGTACAAGGTGAAAAAACTGAGCTTGCACAATATTAAATCTAAGGGCGAGGCAGCCCACAGTTCTGCATCACTAACATAGAGGAGAAGAAACAAACAGAAAGAGAAATCTGCAATTCCGAGGTTGAGAAACCAAATCGTAGTCATCGTCTTTTTCATTTTGAATCCAGTGATCCAGATGACCAGTCCGTTGCCCACAGTTCCTAAAATGCTTACTATGATGCAAAACGTTATGTACATTGCATTTCTAGAGTAGTCATCCTCTTCCTCCTCTTCCTCCTCTACCCAGTCTACTGAACCAGCCTCAGTGGAAAAATCCATGACATTAGGGGAAGGAGTGTAAATCTCCATTTCCAATGAAGACCTGCTTAAAGCAAATTGGAGTAAATGTTGAAATATTCTATAAATCTGGCACTAATATACATGAAGAGAAAGAGAGGGAGTAGCTAACACGTTAGGGTAACATGAACCATGCTGTCGGCAATTCAGACATCTGTCAAGCAGAAATGTTACAAACTGCAATTTTTTCTAATTATTTGAACTAGCCCGCACTTAGCACTCTGCATGCATGTCTTTGCGCTCTAAATTGAAACACAAAAACCTGTGCTTCTCCCATTAATACAGCAAGTTGCCGGGTGGGGGCAACATATGGGTGTCCCCCATCCTGCCCCCTTATTTGCACCTAATTCAGACGTGCAAGTTTTTGAGCCCCCTAGGCTAAGGGCACACAGGGCGTAAGGATACACTACACCAACATTGGACACATTGCAATGAGTCCTATTATATAAAAAAAATGTTCTTTATGATAAATATGAAACAAACATTGGATAATTGGCACAACATTGGATAATTCAGAGATAATTTTTCATCACAGCAAAGGAAATAATACTGAGGGGCAAAGGTGGGAAATGATGCTTTAGAATTCATTTGCCTTCTAATGTCTATGGCTTTGTTTTATTTTTCCAGAAAAACCTTTAGAACTTGAACTTTCAGTGTAACAAGAAAAACTATATAAGTTTTTTGTTATGCATGAATATACAGTACATGCAGTTTGAAAAGCTCTTTATCCCTTCTCCATGCTAATATCTCACGTCATTTTTTTTTCCATGGCAAAAAATTCTTTAGAGAATATTCTCTACTACTGTTGTATAGGGAAAATTTCTGGCAAATTTTCACAGAGAATTTACGCTCGGAGAAAATCAGGCAGATTTGTCTCACAAACGTATACAAAATGTGAAAAGTCCATACATTATTAAATATGCCCCATTGTGTTGGCACCATTACAGCATTAACTCTCACACAAAGAGTATATACTGTATATAAAGAGTCTATACTGAACTGAATATAATTCTTACAGTGGAACTCTATGTGACTATGCGCACAGGGGCACCATTACTGTATTAACTTCTACACAGAGGAGCTAAATCTGATCTTGGCACTATCATTAACCCTCACACAGAGATGATAATAACTGATCTGTAGTCAAGTTCATTTCCAGTAAAACTAATTTGCTTTTCATCCCAGAACAACCCACTCAATGGCTGTATTACCTCAGCTAAACGTGGCCGACGAGCCGATGAGGTCCCCGATCTGAAGGAAAAATTAAACCTGCCCAATTTCAGGCTAGATGGTGGTAGGGGAGGCCCGTCGGTGGTGCCCATACATGCACAGATAAACTGCCAAATCTGTCTAAAGGACCGATATCAGCAGCTGAAATTGACCCATGAATGGCCACCTTAACTCAAACTCTTACTTGTCATTCTTCCTTATTCTTTCATTTAGTTTAGCAGTTTTAATTACTCCCATTTTCTTACCAGTGTAGAGTAGAAGACCGGCTGCCTTTTCTATATCTCTGTTCTTGCTCCCTGTAAGGAACAGAGAAAAGAACAAACCATTTCATAATCAAAACATGAATATTCTTTAGTCTTTGTTGGCTTTGCAGTTGATCTCTGATGGTCCTGGAAGATTCCACTGCTAAAGCAGATAATACAGTAGCTCTTACTGTACAAGGCACATACTAAATCCTGATTCAGAACATAGATTCTACATTCTGTTGCACTTTTAGTTGGAGAAGCAGCTTTTAAAGCCACAAAGGTGGGAAAGTTGTACCCGGTGGGCCTCTAGGAGATCCTGGGACCTCTTCTCCCTCCTATTAAGCTTGCCTGCCCCAAGTTACTGTCACACACACAAACAGAAACTCACTCACACATACATTTTTGGGGGATAAGGGGTTCTACACATTCCAAACCTGTACACGTAATCACAAATACATTTTTTTCTATGTCATTGCTTTTCTTTTGTGCCCGTAAACATTCAAAATACTGCAAAACTATTGAAACCGTGACTTTAACCTCAGATGCCTCAAGGTAAACAAAATATATATTGCTTTTATTTTTGGGATTTCTGGGAGAATTCTTGAAGGGTTCTGAACTTTTGATCTCTCAGAAATCCCAATAAAATAATACATATTGTACTTGGTACTGGCATATGCTGGCGCATAAGGCTTACCAAATCCAAAGTATTTTGACATATAAATATCCATATCTATTTAAGTTTGTTTCAGTAGTTAGAGCCTTATATCTTGTAGAGCAGGGGTCCCCAACCTTTCTTACTCGTGAGCCACAGTCAAATGTAAAAAGACTTGGGTAGCAACACAAGCATCATAACAGTTCATGGAGGTGCCAAATAAGGGCTGTGATTGGCTATTAGGGGCCTCTATGCATCCTATCAGCTTACAGGGGGCTTTATTTGGTAGCAAATCTTGTTTTTATTCAACCAAAACTTGCCCCCAAGTCAGGAAAAAAAATAACTCCCTGGTTTGGGGGCACTGAGAGCAACACCCAAGGGGTGTCGTAGAAGAAGAATTATACAAAAACTCTGATGGAAAAAGCTTAGTTTAGTAGTCCAGAAATAAAATGTGGCTCACAGGTGGCACAGAGTGCAGCATAGTGCCATTATGAACAAATCTGTAGTCAAATTCATTCCTAGGAGCACTGCTATGGTTTCTATCCCAGACACTGACCAAGCCCATAGAGACCTACAGTAGTTAACTCCAGCCACATTAGTCTATCATAGTTTATAATCCTATATCCTTACCGGGGCAGTCTTCCAACCTGCTGCTGTTTTCTCTTTCTCTCTCTCTCTCTCTCTGTTCTCTATCCCTTTTAGTGTCAGGGAAGATAATAAACTGTTTAATAACCCAATCAAAAAACTTCTATAAATCTTTGTTGCTTCTCTGATTGGTCTCTGGTCCCTTTCTTAGATATCAGGTTTCTCTAGAAGCGCACGTGCCAACTGCTTGTTCTAAGTAATGATCAGTATCTAGAGGCAAATACATGTCAACACCATGAGTAAAATACAGTTGAATGTATAATAAAAGTGGGAGTGAAAAATAGGGGATTGGTCCATATACAAACCCTGGCCCTGCATTTCTTAGTAACTTATTCTTTCAAATCAGGGGATTTAGTTTATGATGCTAAAATTGCCAAGCCATTGTAGCACATCAAGGTAAAATGCTTATGGTGGTCTGGTCTTTCTTTGACCGGCGCCTTCCTGCTTGGTTATATGGCAATTGCATCATCATTTTACAAGTCCATCAAGTTCAAACCCCAGAGTAGATATATTTATACACACATACACATGCAGGCCTGCCTATACACTCACATATATAAAATTATACATACCTGTACTCAGTGGCGTAGCGTGGGCTTTCGTCGCCTGGGGCCGACCGGAAATTTGCCGCCCCTCTATTTAGTTATTCTTAAAAAAAATAGACAAAATAAAAAAAGCAGCATTAAATTTTTTTTTTTTTTTGATTGAATTTGAAATGCGGTGCGCATGTCATAATTGTCAAAAGTGGATTCAGCTGTGCGTCCGTGGCTGCCCATGGTGGCAGGGCCGCCATCAGAAATCACGGGGCCCCTCCCATCAGTACAGGACACACAGACATAAAAAGTATTAGGGTCACCCTACCACAGTGCCCCCTAACACTATGCTGGCCAGGCCCCCCTAACGCTATTCTGACCACGGTCCCCCCATACAACTGCCCCATAGACAGTGGCCCCATACACAGTGCCCCCAATTGCCCCATACACAGTGCCCCCCACACACATTGCCTCCAATTGCCCATAGAAAGTGCCCCAATTTCCCCATAGACAGTGCCTCCAATTGCCCCATACACAGTGTCCCCATAGACAGCCCCCTCCACACAGTGCCCCCAATTGCCCTTAGACAGTGCCCCCATACACAGTGCCCCAATTTCCCCATACACAGTTCCCCCATAGACAGTACCCCCCAAAGACCTTGCCCCCCCCACAGAAAGTGCCCCCATACACAGTGCCCCAATTGCCCCATACACAGTTCCCCCAATAGAAAGTGCCCCCATACACAGTGCCCCCATAAACAGTGCCCCCAATTGCCCCATACAAAGTGCCCCCAATAGGAAGTGCCCCAATACACAGTGCCCCAATTGCCCCATACACAGTGTCCCCATAGACAATACCCCCCAAAGACCTTGCCCCCCAATAGAAAGTGCCCTCATACACAGAGCCCCAATTGCCCCATACACAGTGCCCCCAATAGGAAGTGCCCCCATACACAATACCCCACAAAGACCTGGCCCCCCCCATGGAAAGTGCCCCAATTTCCCCATAGACAGTAGCCCCCACACAGTGCCCCCAATTTCCCCCATAGTACATACCCCCAACAGACCATCGGCGGCGGCTCCTTCTCTCTTACAGGCAACAGGCGCTTCTATAAGGTTGCGCCTCGTCGCTGACGTGTGACGTCATACGCACGGGCGCAACCTTATAAAAGCGCCTGTTGCCTGTAAGAGAGAAGGAGCCGCCGCCGCCCCTTCTGATACGCCGCCCGGGGCCATGGCCCCCTCGGCACCCCCCTCGCTACGCCACTGCCTGTACTAAACTAATTGTAGATCTTAAGATCCCAATAGCCTTGGATATTATGCTTCCCAAGAAGTCATCCAAGCCCCTCTTAAAGGCATAAATACAATCTGCCATCACATCACCCATCAGGGTATTCCCCCACTTTACTGCCCTCAACCAAAGAAACATTTTTGGAGGAAAAAAATGATATTTACCTCTCCCTGGACATAATCCATATTCAGAGTTATCTGAAAGGGAAGATGATTATTAGTATGATTAAATTATTCATTTAGACTCCCTTGGGGTTTGTGTCTCGAAAAAATGTCTAGCCAACGTGTTTTTTTTTGCTTTTCAGTAGTTTGTTTCTCCTCCATACCTGGTTGGTAGTTACGTATTGTGGATTTGTGTTCATTAACCGGTCGCTTTGTTTGCCCCACATAAGCCAAGCCTCAAGGGCATTTAATACAGTATAATACCTCTTTGGAGTTACAAGTATGGAAGCCATTAACAGGGTGTAAAGTACCTTTACTAGGGTGTGCTACCACCCTACAATGGCCACAATTGTGGCATGGGTAGGTACCCGAGGGAATCATTTAAGATTGAGTACCAACATTTTTTTGCTTGATTAAATTCCCAATATTTTTTACTCTTTCATAGGAAAATATTGGTGGATACAAAGGGTACCCTCGATAAATGTTCCTTTTGCCTTTGCCTTTTCTGGGTAAATTGGCTATTTCCTCAAGATTGTCCCTCCTATACCCTTCCTCTAGTAATTGTTCCATAATTTTTCCTGATCCTTGCTTAAATAATTCCTCGGTAGAGGTAATTCTTCGTATTCTCATCATTTGGCTTTTTAGTAACCCTTTATATAAGCCTGGAACATAGAAACTAGTAGATAATAAAAGATTGTTAGTCAGTGGGTTTGGTGTAAAGTGAGGTGGTAAACTTTTAAAGAAAAGAAAAGGACATTAACATCTAAAAAGTGAATGTAAGTACGATGGTACTCCATTGTGAATTTTATTGTGGGATGGACTTTATTTAGATAATCCAGGAAAAGATGCAACAGTTCCAGTGTACCTTTCCAGATAAAAAAGTTATCATCCAAAAAACACATATAGGACTCTATGGGGCTGATTCACTAAAGTCCGAAAAAACGAGTGCTATTTATAGCATGCATTAAAAATATTATCACTTCTTATTTTTTGAGAGTTAACGACCGTTAACCGTTGACTACGGGTGGGCGATATCGGGGAAAATGTAGGCTAATTCGATCATTTGGCCCTGGGGAGCAAGATATGCTGCTGTGTGATAATAACAAAAGTAGAGTTTGTGAATAGGAAGGATTCCATCGTAAAGGTCCCCATACACGGGCAGATAGTAGCTGCCGATATGGGTCCCTTGGACTGATTCGGCAGCTTATCTGCCCATGTAGGGGCAGAATCGAGGGGCCTGGCCAACTGATATCTGGCCTGAAATTGGGCAGATATCGATGGGCCAGGTTAGAAAATCCAGTCGGATCGGGGACCGCATCAACGAGCCGATGCGGTCCCCGATCCGAACCGACTGCCACATTGCCGCGATTAGAATTTGATCGTTTGGCCCCAGGGCCAAACGATCGAATTTGCCTACATGCTTCCGATATCGCATACCCCTAGGTGGGGATATCGGGTGAAGATCCGCTCGCTTGGCGACATCACCAAGCGAGCAGATCTTATAGTGTATGGGGACCTTTACATAATTTGGCCAACACTGAATATCTGAGAGCTTAAAATGCATGTGTATGAATATATAGATTTCACCAGTGTTGGACTGGCCCCCCAGGATACCAGGAAAACTCCCGGTGGGCCCAGGTGTCAGTGGGCCCTCCTGCTCCTGACCATTTGGCCTACTTCATGGTCATTCCCTATTTCTGAATGAAAACAAAGAAGAAATAGATGGAAGAATAGATGCTAGCATGTAAATAAAAGAGACTGAGAGAATAAAGAGGTCGGGTGAGTAAAGGAGGAAAAATAGTTTGGAGAGTGGGCCTATGGTCTAAGGGTTTCTGGTGGGCCCCTGGGGTCCCAGTCCGACACTGGATTTCACTCATGGAAAATGTTTATTAGTGTGAAACAGAATAAAGAAAATGTGAGGGCACAACATATAGAAAGCTGCATTGTTGGGTCTTTAATAATTACATCTTTATTTGGGTATTAAGGCAGATACATTTCAGCATATCCAAGCTCATCTCTAAGACTCTAAATATTAATATACTTTATCAAGGCAAAAGCAAAGATTAATTGAAATATAAATCGGTATCTGAAAATGTATATAACAGTTTATAACACAAAATGATATATGTATCTAGAAATACTGAGATAGCTACGTAGTTCTCATCAAGCAGAGTCTGGAATGAATCCTTTATTAACCCAATGAGTGATAGAAACAAGTTACCCACCCCTCATAGAGATCTATACTACTAACATACAGTTACTTCTCCACGGGTGGATACTGTAGGCACTTTCCTTTTTACTATCATTAGAGATTATCTTTTTCCATTGACATACTTGTTGGCAGGGTTCTGTAAAGCCATTGAGCTTCTTACAAATATAAAGCATACATATTAAAGAACATATAAACCCCAACAAAAAATGTAATCAGTGAACAGCCTCTTTAAAATCTTCAAATAACTGACATTTGCCTTAAAAGTAAGGCTGCAGCATCCCCTTAATCACTTAGGATTCCTTCAACTTCTCTAACCCACTTGCCCCCTCCCTTAGGAATTACCTTTTGCTCTTGGCTACTGAGCATGCTCAGTTCTTATCAACTCAGTTTACCAAACACACACTCCAGTCTAGCAGCCAATGAAGAGATAGCACTGCTGGTTTCCATAGAAACTCTGCTTTAGCTGTGCACTCTGCTGGAGAAACATGCTTTTCTCCTAACCTCCTGTCCTGAGCCCAGTTTAACCATTACAGGGCTCAATCTAAGCAGGACTTTTTTTTTTTTATCAAAGTTTTGCCTGTGTAAGCCTGCATTCTTCATTGCATAAGTTCTGCATGTGTAAGCCTGCATTCTTCATTGCATAAGTTCTGCCTGTGTAAGCCTGCATTCTTCATTGCATAAGTTCTGCCTATGTAAGCCTGCATTCTTCATTGCATAAGTTCTGCCTGTGTAAGCCTGCATTCTTCATTGCATAAGTTCTGCCTGTGTAAGCCTGCATTCTTCATTGCATAAGTTCTGCCTATGTAAGCCTGCATTCTTCATTGCATGAACTTTACAGCGCACATGTGCTTTTTACAGATATAAAGGTCACTGAATGTTAGAAATGTCACTGTGTTAGAGAGGAAAAATGGCCACCAGGTGAAAGCTGCTATTAGCTATTACCTATCTTCTAGGTCAGCGGTCGCCAAATTACAGCCCATGGGCTGGATCAGGCCCCCAAGAGGAATTTACCCGGCCCCACACTGCGTCCTCCCACCTGGCAGTGGAGAGAGAGGTCTCAGCGGGGAGCGGCACAGGGGAGCTGAGATGGAGGAGGATGGAGATGGAGGACGGACTGCAGACCGGGGGGAACTGGTACAGGTAGGACTCAGCGTTAATGAACGTAGCGCTGGGGGGGGGAGGAGTTGGGAGGTAATGTGAACAGTCAGGTTGATGGTGGCGGGTGGAATATGGAAGCGAATATGGGCAAATTCACCAGCACCACCCCCCCCCCCAGCGGCGGGGGGGTGGGGTCGGGGGTGCTGGTGATGGCGGTCCGGACCCCCAACAGTCTGAGGAACCCTTGGTCCGGCCCCTTGGGTCAGAAGTTCGAGGACCTCTGTTCTAGATCAACCCCAGCAGAAACACTGTCTGGTCTGCATCTCCATGCTGTTGCCACAACTATATAAATACTGTATCTATTATACTGCTATGTTACATAAAATATATGCTGGGGGTATCCAGAGCTGCTATATATAGTTGAGCCGGACAAACCTTTAACTATAGTGTACATTCAGGTAGAGATATTGTAAGCGCAAAAATAAAGTAAATCTGACTTGATAATGATAATGGGGTAGCCTTAAATATCAATTAGAGATAACAAAAGCTATATCTGAGTATATCAGAAATCAGACTCAACAGAACCACTTGTGTATAACTGACATGGAGTTTTCACTGCATCATTCATGGTATGCCACCAGTTCAGTTCCTACAGTGTTATCTTGTGTTTCAAGAGGGTCCCCTCTCTCTCTGAATGTGCTTTCCAGAAGAAATGGAATTGACTTCCTTAATGATCTTTTAAAGTCTCTGCCAACAAAGACATAAATCATTGGATTGAGACAACAGTTGCAGTAAGCCAAGCAGTTTGCAACATCATTCATTATAAGACCAAACAGCCAGTTCATGTCAACCTCAATAATCTCAAAGAGGTAAGGCCACAAATGGTAAGGAAACCAGCAGCAAAAGAAGCAAAGGACAACTGTAACTATGATCTTAAAAGGCCGGCTGGACACAAGGTGTTTGCTGCTTCTTCTCATCCAGAATACAATGAGCCCATAGCAAACGAGGATGATGGAAAATGGGATCAGGAACATCGATATAAACCTAGTGACATACATAGCTTTGTGCCTTAGAAACCATGTCTGGTGATCAAAGTAAGTTGCATTATCCCAGGTTGCATACGTGACTGTACAATATGTAGTATTACTGTAATGTTCAATATCATAAAAAACAAGATAAGGAGAGCTGAGAGCCAAGCACAAGAGCCAGATTATCGCTGAGATGTTCGTAGCCAACTTTACAGATCTATGATTTTTCGACCACACAGGGCACAGGACAGAGGTGCAACGGTCCACGCTGATGGTCATTAAGAGAAAGATACTGACGGACATGTTTAGGAAAAGGCTGGTAAACATGAATTTGCACATTAGTTGTCCTAAGTGCCAGCGGCCATCCATTGCCCAATCTAATATGTGGAGAGGAAGACAAAGACAGAAAGAAAAGTCGGCAATGCCAAGGTTAAGGAACCAGATGGTATTAACTGTCTTTTTCATTCGGAATCCAGCGATCCATATGACCAGTCCGTTGCCCACTGTTCCCAAAATGAGTATTATGCTGTAACATGTTATGATTAATATTTGTCTTATGAAGAAAATTCTATTCTCATGTTCCTCTTCATGGTAAGTGTCAGGGGACGGGCTGCTGAAGGGCAGGGGCTGCATGTGTTCCGCTGTCACTGCCAACCTGTGGAGTTCAAGCAAAATACATTGATTATAAGGAGCCAGAGCATGTTTTAGTTGAGCACAGTACTGGGAAAAAAAAATCTTCATGGTCTTTGATGGAGCACCTGATCCTAAGCAGAATAATGATTTCCAGTGTTCATTGAAATGTAGAGCATTTTTTTAGCTCAGAAATACATGCCCTTTGGCAAAAAAATGTGCCACCCCAAGGCCATCTAAAATGGGGTGTAAGTACTGCATTGATTCTAAATTAAACTACCCCTACAACAACATAGGACCCTGGAAATGGCACTTGTTCTGGGTTGTCAAGTATAAAACTCATCTTACTCGTCTTACTTACCCTAGCAACCAGGCTGTGGTGTGAATGGCCGACTGGAGGATGGATAGGAGAGAATCTAAAGAGAAAGATAAGTGATACTATAAATTTATAACCATACAAATTTAGGCTCGTGCTGTGTTGTTGAGTGAGGGAGTTCGCCAACCAGATGCCATTTTACATTTTGAGTTGGAGAAAGGCAAATATTTTGTCAACCCCCGAAAAAAAAGAAAATAAAAACCAGTTGCAAGTTGTCTCCTTCATTTTAATAATAAATCTAAAAATGATTGCTAGCCTTCTGCCCAGGTATCCAACCGTCCCTAGCAGAAGCAGAGCAGAAGAGCAGCAGGGGAAAAGTCATTATCCATGAATGAGAGATCCCGCATTATCCTTCCATGGCTGAAACTGTTCTACTGAATCTACTATGTAATCAGTTGGCCGTAAAAACATGTAACATGTCTTTTGCATGTTTTGAGAAAAGCTATTCTTGGTGTGTGGAAGAGAGAACATACAAACTGCTTCCAGATAGTGCCCAGGTTGGAATCAAACTCAAGACCCCAGTGCTAAGTATGAGCTACCATGTTACCCCAGCAGTAGTTTAAGAAATATCTGGATAACCGCTATTTTAATAGCAAAGAAAAAGCTATAATTTTGGAGATAAGGTATATACAGATTGTACACAGACTGGTTGGGGGTCATGGGGTTTATATGTAATCAGGTAGCCTTTACTTGTCACCTAACTGAAAGCCAGCCTGTTATTAGTTGCTAAGAATTACATTACCCCAATTATCCAGTAAACAAACAACATTTTCTACTGATACAACATAACTCTGGAGGTAACATAATTGAAGTTTACTTTACTGGACTTGCTGAGTAACTAAGAAACCTATGAACCCTCTTGAACCCCAATGGATGAATGGTACAACATTTCTGAGATTACTCAGCCGGAACTATTTGTATGTGACCTGTTTGGAAGCTAACAATGTGTCGCTATGGGTTAGTAAACCTGATGCTAATGTGACATTTATTACATTACCCCAGTCTCAAAACTCCTCAGGGAATAAATGACAAATACCCTGAATTATTTCATAAACTGAAGGTATAAAAACATGAGAATAAATGTTAATGATGTAGGCAGCAGCCTGGAAATGAAAAGAGTGCTCATCCATATTTTAATAAAATTACAAAAATTATATACTATTAGAACATCTCTAATTAATAATATATCCTTAATTGTCTACTACATATGCCTCAACAGTCAGCGAGTAGGAGTAGAGTAACTTATGTGATACTTGTATTGTGATACTAATATCTACAGTTAGTATTAGTGTTTGTATATATAGTTTATGTATGTGAGTGTATAGATAGGTAAGTATAGGTTGTGGGTGCTGGGTTTACTTGGAAGGGTTGAACTTGATGGACTCTGGTCTTTTTTCAACCCTATGTAACTATGTTGAGGTTAAAAACATAATTCCATCACAGGTCTGTAAGCTAGAACATTACTTGTACCTCTAGTGTTCTTTTCATTCTACAGACCAATCAAGATTATTTGCACTTCACCTAAAGCCCCCTTTATGTAACAGCCCAGCTCATTGATTGGACTTCATTCTCCCCAGTCTTTACTGCCCCAGATGGTCCTTACCAGTTCAGCCCTTCAGATCTGCTCTTCCTTTTCTGAGCTCCTTCTTTTTATGTCCAGCAAAAAACACAATCCATTGTATCATTTATAAACTTGACACTGACTTTTTTTTTTTTTTTTGGCTGAAATTGGTCTGTTTTGTTTTCTTAGATATCAACAGTTTTAACCGTCTATGGGAAAAAAGAGTCATGTGTTCTGCATCTCAAAGTACTGATCTGTATCTACAGACGCTTACTGATATGTCAATGAAACTGCACAAACCATTCGGGATTATAACATTAACTTGTATGGGAGAACAACATTAGAGAAGCCCCATATATAAATATATTCCATTAATGGACAGCACTAGTGATGAGCGAATCTGTTCCGTTTCGCTTCGCCGAAAAATTCGCGAATCTTTGAAAAGATCCGCGAAACGGCGAAAAATTCGGGAAACGGCGAAAATGTTGTGCGACAAAAAAAATTGTCTTGTTTCGTCGCCCGCGGCTATTGTTTTGTCGCACGGCTATTATTTTGTCACCCGCAGCTATTATTTTGTCGCACGGCTATTGTTTCGTCGCGTGCGGCTATTGTTTCGTCGCCCGCGGCTATTGTTTTGTCGCGCGGCTATTATTTTGTCACCCGCAGCTATTATTTTGTCGCACGGCTATTGTTTCGTCACGTGCGGCTATTGTTTCGTCACGCGCGGCTCTTGTTTCGTTGCGCGGCTCTTGTTTCGTCGCCCGCGGCTATTATTTTGTTGCCCGCGACTATTCTTTTTTGACGCCGGCGACAATTTTTGGACGTGCGGCGAATTTTTCCGCGGTGAAATTTTTCATCCGTTTCGCGAAACAATCCGCCAATGGCGAAACGCGGAAATTCGCCGCGAATCCATGCCTGGCGAAACTTTTCGCCCATCACTAGACAGCACCACTATGTGCTATGGGGATATTCCACATACTTTAATAATATACAGTTCATTAAATGCTCATTATCTCTCCTTAGGAAAGCATATTTATAACACGATCATTCCTTTAGTAAAAATAAAAGTGCCAGACAGGCAACATTAATGTTTCAGAGGGATCTGCCCCCTTTCTCAAGCCAGCACTGGACATCAAACATTAAACCACTAGGTATGTCACATGACTAAGTCACATGGTATCTGTTACCTTTAAGTTAACAATTTGGATGTGTTCTTTATTTTTTTTTTTTTTTTGCTGTTTTTGAATGTTTTTGAATGATTTTGCTGTTTGTTTGGCAGCTCTCTAGTTTGGAATTTCAGCAGCTATCTGATTGCTAGGGTCCAATTTAACCTAGCAACCAGGCAGGCAGGGATAGAAATATGAATAGAGGAGACCTAAATAGAAAGGTAAGTAATAAAAAGTAACAGTAATAATAAAATTGTAACTTCACGGAAGAATAGTGTTTTGGCTGCCGGGGTCAGTGACCCCATGGGAAAGCTGGGAAGAGTCAGAAGAGGAAGGGAAATAATGAAAAAACTATAAAAAGAAGAAGACCAATTGAAAACTTGCTAAGTTAAACTGAAGGTGAATCTTTAACTGGGTAATCTTTAACTCTATAAATTTGAGTATTACAGCGGCAGAGTGAAATAAAATATACATACATTGCTACTGGAAAATAATATGTTTTTATTACAATCATAAAATAACACAAGGGGTAAATAATTATATAAAACAGGTAAACATATACTTAATTTAGGTTATTAGCTCTTACCCTTAGGGGCACATTTACTAACCCACGAATGGGCCGAATGCGTCCGATTGCGTTTTTTTTCGTAATGATCGGTATTTTGCGATTTTTTCGGAAAATTGTCGCGACTTTTTCGTTACCAATACGATTTGCGCGAAAAAACGCGAGTTTTCCGTAGCCATTCCGAAAGTTGCGCAAAATCTGGCGATTTTTTCGTAGCGTTAAAACTTGTGCGAAAAGTCGCGATTTTTCGTAGCGTTAAAACTTGCGCGAAACGTTGCGCCTTTTAAGTTTTAACGCTACGAAAAAAGGCGCGACTTTTCGCGCAAGTTTTAACCCTACGAAAAAATCGGCAGATTTTGCGCAACTTTCGGAATGGCTACGAAAAACTCGTGTTTTTTCGCGCAAATCGTATTGGTAACGAAAAAGTCGCGACAATTTCCGAAAAGTCGTAAAGGCGCCAAAAAAAATCACAAAAAATACGAAAAAGTCGCAAAATGTTCGTTTTCCAATCGGAATTTTTCCAATTCGGATTCGGATTCGTGGGTTAGTAAATGTGCCCCTTAATGTTAGCTGTTCTTATTCCTTCATTGGGGGAGGGGCAGGCAATAACCCAAGGTTCTGATAGCCTTCCCATACAGCTCACACTTTTCACTCCACTCAGCCTAAGAGTACTGCTGGTGAAGCCCAATGTTCCAAAAGAGCACTGTAGCCTAATAGATAACTATATGATTCGTTATAAAGGAAGGCTAGTCAGGCTATGGATCCAAATATGCCATGTAGGCTAGTGTTAGCCCTGTTAACAAGCTGCACCCATCCTCTGGAATGCCCTTCCCCATCCCATTAGGCACTGCCAGACTCTCCAAGCCTTTAAACGCTCTCTTAAAACTCACCTTTTCACTCAAGCCTATAACCCAAACCCCCCAAACATTCACTAACCACATAGTTACCCTGACCTTATGTCTCAGCCGTCACTTTTAGAATGCAAGCTCTTGCGAGCAGGGCCCTCCCCCTATT
This sequence comes from Xenopus tropicalis, assembly GCF_000004195.4. Taxonomy (NCBI): domain Eukaryota; kingdom Metazoa; phylum Chordata; class Amphibia; order Anura; family Pipidae; genus Xenopus; species Xenopus tropicalis. The sequence goes on along the minus strand of NC_030683.2, from coordinate 120,470,858 downwards.
GTCTCCGATTCTCTTCCAATTGTAACTGCAAACCATTTTTGTGTTTATATGTTCTTGTTAACTGTCTTTTGTACCCCCCTATTATGTAAAGCGCTGTGTAAATTGATGGCACTATATAAATAATAATAATAATAAATAGGTACACTTGTCTATGAAGGTTTTCATTCATTCAGGTCCTGATATACAGTGTGTAATGGAGATAAATGTAAAGCAACTGGGCTTTCTGAGTGATCTTGAAAAGGTTTCACCACTCATCCAATTAACTTCTTCAGTTGTTTCAGATATTTCTCCGCTATTTCTTTAGAGAAGATCCCTTTCCATTTACACACTTGTTGGAAGAATTACGGAGTAAAACAAGGCAAGCGCACATATCAAACGGGCACTACTCAAAGTAGGTGCCCATTTTTACATTTCTGGCTTGGGGGCAAGTTTTGGTTGCATAAGAAACAGGTGTACTGCCAAACAGAGCCTCCTGTAGGCTGCCATTCCACATGGGGCTACCAAACAGCCAATTACAGCCCTTAGTTGGTATCTCCAAAGAACTTTTTTCAAGCTTGTGTGGCTCCCCAACACTTTTACATATGAGTGTACCTCGTGAGTAAAAAAGGTTGGGGATCCCTGCTCTATCTATTATATCTCTGTATCACACAAGATTGTCTGGGCTAACCACATTTGGAAATGAATTAACATTGATAAATATATTGAATAAATACAGTCAGCATCTGAGCTACTAAAACTAGACAAGGCAAGACAAACTGTCTCGAGTATACTGTTACAGTTGCAGGAAACTGTGAAGGAAGTAAAGCTGACTAAATAATAAGAATGGAGATATAATGATCCGAGAAGATAGTGTGTTGGGATAATACAAGTTACTGTACATCTGTATCAGAAATCAGATTCACTTTTGTTTGTACCGCATTGTATGTCACCAGTTCAGTTCCTACAGTGTCATGTGATTCAAGAGGGTCCCCTCTCTCTCTGAATGTGCTTTCCAGAAGAAATGGAATTGACTTCTTTAATGATCTCTTAAAGTCTCTGCCAACAAAGACATAAATCATTGGATTGAGACAACAGTTGCAGTAAGCCAAGCAGTGTGCAATATCATACAGTATAATATCAAAGAGCCAGTGAATTGTAACTGCCATAATACTGAGGAGAATGCACAAATGGTAAGGAAACCAGCAGCAAAAGAAGCAAAGGACAACTGTAACTATGATCTTATAAGTTCGACTGGACCCAAGGCGTTTGCTGCTTCTTCTCATCCAGAATACAATGAGCCCATAGCAAACAAGGATGATGGAAAATGGGATCAGGAACATTGATATAATCCTGGTGACAACCATAGCTTTGTGCCTTAGAAACCATGTTTGGTAATCAAAGAACGTTGCATTATCCCAGGTCGCATACGTGGTTATACAATATGTAGTATTAATGTCTGGGTAATGCTCAGTATCATAAAAAGCAAGATAAGGAGAGCTGAGAGCCAAGCACAAGAGCCAGATTATCACTGAGATGTTCGTAGCCAACTTTACAGATCTATGATTTTTTGTCCACACAGGGCACAGGACAGAGGTGCAACGGTCCATGCTGATGGTCATTAAGAGAAAGATACTGACGGACATGTTTAGGAAAAGGCTGGTAAACATGACTTTGCACATTAGTTGTCCTAAGTGCCAGCGGCCATCCATTGCCCAATCTAATATGTGGAGAGGAAGAACAAGACAGAAAGAAAAGTCGGCAATGCCAAGGTTAAGGAACCAGATGGTATTAACTGTCTTTTTCATTCGGAATCCAGCGATCCATATGACCAGTCCGTTGCCCACTGTTCCCAAAAGGAAAGTTATGCTGTAACATGTTATCCTCAATATTTTCCTCAAGCGGAAAATGCCATAGTGATAGTCCTCTTCTGGGAAACTGGTAGGGGAAGGGGTGGTGAAGTTAAGTGGCTGCAAGTGCTCCATTTTCAGTGCCAACCTGTGGTGTTTCAATACAAATTATGAGAAACCATGTTTTATCTGGAAATAGTTTATTGCACAGTACTGGGGATTTGAACTTGAATTAAAATAAGTTCCAGTTGCATGATCTGGAATAACATCATATTTGAAAAATAGAAACTTTAGAGAATATTAACAGGGTAGTTTATTGTTTATTGTTTAAATTATAGCAATACTTGCACTCTATATGGAAAATTCTAACAGGTATAGAATGCCATCAGCCTGACTGGATGTCTTGGGGAGGCAACTTCTTTTAATCTATATTCGGTGCTACAGAAGCCTGAAGCTACAGCCCCTTTATTTACAGTGAACCTAAAGTTAGTTTGCTTCCAAACAGAATAATATGGATCTGTTGTAGTTGTGTTTTAGGCTACCTGTTGTAGTTGTGTTTTAGGCTACCAGAGCTCAAAAATACATACATTTTTGCAAAGTGCCATCCTCAGCCATTTGGTCTGGGCACATGTTTTTATTATAGAGTATAAGTATCATTTTATTTTTAAGGTTAACGACCCATATCAGGAGTATATAGCTTGTAGTAGGATGAATATTTTGTATTCTTTTGTTAGAAAATCAAATCTGAGTCTTACTTACCCTAGCAACCAGGCCGTTGTGTGAATGCCAGACTGGAGGATAGATAGGAGAGGATCTAAAGAGAAAGATAAGTGATAACATATATTAATAACCGTACAAATAAAAGCTAATGCTTTGTGGTTGAGTCAGAATAAGCCAATCAAATTCCAGAATAATGTAACATATAATGATGGTTAAGGCATTAGGGGTTAAAGTAATATTGCAATCAATTTTTTTCCAAAACCTTCCCCCAAATCTCCACAACAAGCGGCTGAATTAAGATGCAAAAATTCCTCCAATGAGAATCCCAGCTGATGTGAGTAAATCCGGCTCCCTGTTCTCTGTTCCTGCAATTGGAGTTGGGAGCAATAAGCACAGTTTCCTAGTCTGCAGACAGTAGTTTCTCAGCTGTAGAATTTGAGGAGTAACAGTGAGGCCAGTAAGGTTAGGAGAAGTCAAGCTATAATGAATGAAAAACCTAAAATATGTACGGGAAACCTCTGCAAAGAGAATGTACAATCCAATCCAAAGAACCTATCAAAGGCCAGTGGGTGTTAAAAATAAATGATGGCTCGGATACAAAAAGAATACTTATCCCTATCTTAATGACATTGCAAGAATTCATATACCTGTACCATCAGAGAACTTCTAATAAACTATGCCATGTCTTCTATACACATATCCCAACAGTCAGACAACAAGAGTAGAAGCAGAGTGACAAGTATTTATATAGTAGTCGAGGTTGAAAAAGACAAACATCCATCAGGATTCTGTAGACTAGAACATTGCCAGTAACCCAAGTATTTCTTTCATCCAAACACCAGTCAGGATCCTTTGTACTTCACCTAAAAGCAGTGATCCCCAACCAGTGGCTCAGGGGCAACATGTTGCTCCCCAACCCCTTGGATGTTGCTCTCAGTGCCCCCAAACCAGGGAGTTATTTTTAAAATCCTGACTTGGGGGCAAGTTTTGGTTGAATAAAAACAAGATTTCCTACCAAATAAAGCCCCCTGTAAGCTGATAGGGTGCATAGAGGCTGCCTAATAGCCAATCTTAGCCCTTATTTGGCTCCTCCATGAACGTTTATGGTGCTTGTGTTGCTCTCCAAGTCTTTTTACATTTGACTGTGGCTCACAAGTAAGAAAGGTTGGGGATCCCTGCCTAAAATAGTCACTTTATATATGAGCCCTGCTTATTCATTAGCTCTCGCCAGACTTTGCTGCCCCAGGTTCTCCTTACCAGTTCAGCCTTTGAGATCTGCTTTTCCCCGTCTGAGCTCCTTCTTTTCATGTCCAACCGAGGACACAATACATTATATGATTAATAAGTTTGATACAGAACTTTATTTTTTATTTTTGGCTGAAAATGATCTCTGATTATGTCCTTAGATATCAACAGTTTAAACCGTGCATGGGAAGAAGAGTCACATGTTCTGCATCTCAAAGCATCAAAGCACTGATCTGTATCTACAGAAGCTCACTGATATGTCATTGGCACTGCATATAAGATTCTGAACAGTACAAACATTTCCAAGCTTTTTCCTCTCAATCCTCTTTAGTTCAGGTTGTAGGGGTACTGGCAAGGACAGAGAAGTCATTTTCCCTGAAACTGCAACATAAGATTGGAAACTTAGATGAAAGTGCAAAGAACATATATGTATACATGTACATTGCATGCTAGTAGCAGTTATTAACCTGCAATTTCCAGCATCTCAGGGATGCTAAACCTTGTACAAACACAACACCTGGTGAACTGCAGGTTGTTCATCCTGGATTTATTATATTATCACCCAATTCTCACTTTAAATGACCACTACCCCCCAGTCACTGCTCTAGGGAATTGGGAAAATGTAGAGATTGGATAATAACAAGGGGAAACATGTAGTACTTCTCCCCTGCCCCGCAGCTCTTCTATTCTACATCAACCCATTGCAAGAAACCAGAAAGGGTGGTGGTTTAGAAGACCATGTGAATAGTAAGTTGAACAGGCCTTCCTTGGTTTAAATGGACCTCTTTCTTGGTTTCAATGGACCTCTTCCTTGGTTTAAATAGACCTCTTCCTTGGTTTCAATGGACCTCTTTCTTGGTTTCAATGGACCTCTTCCTTGGTTTCAATGGACCTCTTTCTTGGTTTCAATGGACCTCTTTCTTGGTTTCAATGGACCTCTTTCTTGGTTTCAATTGACCTCTTCCTTGGTTTAAATGGACCTCTTTCTTGGTTTAAATGGACCTCTTCCTTGGTTTCAATGGACCTCTTCCTTGGTTTCAATGGACCTCTATCTTGGTTTCAATGGATCCCTTCCTTGGTTTCAATGGACGTCTTCCTTGGTTTCAATGGACCTCTTTCTTGGTTTAAATGGACCTCTTCCTTTGTTTAAATGGACCTCTTCCTTGATTTAAATGAACCTCTTCCTTGGTTTGAATGGACCTCTTCCTTGGTTTAAATGGACCTCTTCCTTGATTTAAATGAACCTCTTCCTTGGTTTGAATGGACCTCTTCCTTGGTTTGAATGGACCTCTTCCTTGGTTTCAATGGACCTCTTTCTTGGTTTCAATGGACCTCTTTCTTGGTTTCAATGGACCTCTTCCTTGGTTTCAATGGACCTCTTCCTTGGTTTAAATGGACCTCTTCCTTGGTTTCAATGGACTTCTTCCTTGGTTTAAATGGACTTCTTCCTTGGTTTCAATGGACCTCTTCTTTGGTTTAAATGGACCTCTTTCTTAGATTAAATGGACCTCTTCATTGGTTTAAATGGACCTCTTTAGAGCATGGGGTACATGCGACTCAATCCTTCAGGATGGGCCTTCGCAATATGGAAGTAACCAGGGGTGTAGTGCAACTACAACTTACTGTAACTGTGTGCAGTGCAGTTTAGCAAATAATGGACACCAGAAGGTTCTTGCAGTTGAACAAATAATAACTGGGTTTATTGTCAGAGACAATCAAATCAAGATGCAGGGTAATAATACTCACAAGGCAGATGTTATAGGATAGTGATACTCTCTGAGGACTACAAGAGAGGATGAACATCGGTTTCCCACCTCTTTGGGAGTCTGGGGAGGGTAAATGCACCTTTGCAGCTTGGCACCCCTATGGAAACAGTCTGGATAGATGGATAGATAGATAGATAGATAGATAGATAGATAGATAGATAGATAGATAGATACCTCAGTCCTCAGGTTGAATACCTTTAGCTTTAAGAGTCCTACAGCTGATTGTGGATCAGGGTTTAGGTACTGCCTGTCTCCTATGTCTTAACTGTGGGCCCTATGCTGAGGCAACAGTGCCTGTATGGAAGGGTACTTCCAGCTACTTTCCTTGGTGGAGCCATAACTGCTCTTGCTTCCTTCCCTCTCTACCTCACTTTCCTAGAAAGTGCTTGACAAGAGTAACTATCTAATTGGTCCTCGTATATGGGGTCCCTGTTCCCGACTTCTCTAGAGTAGGTGATGACTCTAGGGCAATAATGGCTTAACTGGGGCCCTGTTGATCCCAGGCTCAGTGGACCTTCCACCAGGGACACAGAGGCAGCCAAAGAGGAAGACCCAGCCCTTTGATAAACACTATGTGCTCATTTTTACCTTTTTGAGCAGAGTATCCTACAAAAATATAACATTTCTAGATTATATACATTGCAGTTTACCACATGTGCCTAGTCTGATGTCCCGCTAATATCCAGGTTACTTTGAAGCTCTTTTCCTGCAGAAAACTGGTGTTTTCTGTCAAATTTTTTGAACCTTCTGCTGCTGTTTTGCCCTGATTATTGTCTGGTTCCACCACTGGGTTTTTATATTAGTTTATAGAAGTAAAATACCAACCCCACAGATTTTTGCCTTGTAGTCTGTTGCTTCTTATCTTGATGGCAGACATGTTGGATAATCACCCACTCAGATACTAATATACAGAACTTACTGCTAAAAGATCTCAGTCCATTTTACCTGTTTCCCCTTTGCTGTATATTAGGGATCCCCAACCAGTGGCTCAGGGGCAACATGTTGCTCCCCAACCCCTTGGATGTTGCTCTCAGTGCCCCCAAACCAGGGAGTTATTTTTGAATTCCTGACTTGGGGGCAAGTTTTGGTTGAATAAAAACAAGATTTCCTACCAAATAAAGCCCCCTGTAAGCTGATAGGGTGCATAGAGGCTGCCTAATAGCCAATCACAGCCCTTATTTGGCTCCTCCATGAACTTTTATGGTGCTTGTGTTGCTCCCCAAGTCTTTTTACGTTTGACTGTGGCTCCCAAGTAAGAAAGGTTGGGGATCCCTGATACACAGCATGTGTGCGTTTTTACATTTCTTTCTCATATTACATCTAAAATCATTTCCAGGGAAGCCACACAAGACACCTGCACAAAGGGTGCAAAATGGGCCACCCTACCATACGTAGCATTTTTCATTCTCACGTGTGTCGCAATAAAATTGGGTTCAAAGCATCATATGCCGATAACTATGAAGTTAAATGAAAGGAGATGCTAGGAACTCTTTTGGGCATAAGCTTGTACCTAATAAAAAGTTGTATCTAATAGAATTAAGTCTAATTAAGTCTTTTTTGGGAACTCCAGTTGTTTTAGACTTAATTCTACTAAATACGGTATATCATGACCTGGATGAATGAGAATCTTCATAGACTAATAACCCCGTATAAAGACAACCTGAGGCAGGTAAGAAAGGGAGATAAAATATACAAAGGTCAATAGACATATTACATAACCACTAGAGAGGGGACTATTTCTGCCAGCTGTGAGCCCTCGCAGATGGTGGAGGCCACGATGTTGTGTAACTACAGCTCTCAGGTAAAACACAATAAATAGGCGCCAGGGCTTCTTGAACTTAAGCATGAACTGTTTATTTAACCAAATCTGCAAAAGAGTAATAACAAGCAATGATACAGGCTTGACACATAGCACAGGTGTATACTCTCGGACACACTTCAATAGTACTAGCCCCACAAGTTCAAATGGCACAATGTTTAGCACAAACACAATGGGTCTCCTCAAACTTTTGGGAATCCTCCATTCAAATTGAACTCAGCCCATTTCTATCTAGCCTGATCCTGCACACGTTTTCCCAACTTCTGGCCAATTGTAAACCTGAGATCTTAGTACAACATACCACTGACACTCCTTGGTGGAGCCAAAAGCTGCTAACTAACTAACCTTAACTATTTGTCACACCTAGGGGCTGATTTACTTACCCACGAACGGGTCGAATGGAGTCCGATTTCGTTTTTTTCGTAATGATCGGTATTTTGCGATTTTTTCGTATGTTTTGCGATTTTTTCGGATTCTTTACGAATTTTTCGTTACCAATACGATTTTTGCGTAAAAACGCGAGTTTTCCTATCCATTACGAAAGTTGCGTAAAAAGTTGCGCATTTTTCGTAGCGTTAAAACTTACGCGAAAAGTTGCGCATTTTTCGTAGCGTTAAAACTTTCGTAATGGATACGAAAAACTCGCGTTTTTACGCAAAAATCGTATTGGTAACGAAAAATTCGTACAGAATCCGAAAAAATCGCAAAACATACGAAAAAGTCGCAAAATGTTCGTTTTCAAGTCGGAACTTTTCCAATTCGGGTCGGATTCGTGGGTTAGTAAATCAGCCCCTTAGTGTGACCTATTTCCAGTCTATCCTAACAACAGCTATATCTGCACCTCCTAGGTTTCACTATTTTCAAAATGGCCCCATAAACCATGAGGGATTTACATTTTAGCACACTGCCACGTTGTGGCCATGCTATAGATATACAGTATTCATATTTAATATAATATTAATAATAAAAGAAACTAAATAATAAAAATATAACTGATTGGTTAATCTCTTACTACCACAATGTGTTCGACCAAACAACCAGGCCATCCAGGTGGGGTTGTGATTTCACGGGGCAGGGAAGAGGCAGGACAGTGATGTCACTGGGCGGGACTATGACATGGCGATTGCCAATTGGTTGATCACCGTGTCAATCTCAATAATCCTGCCCAGTTTTCCTAGGACAGTCCTTCCAAAAACCATCTGTCTGGGTCAAAACCGGACAGGTGGCAATGCTAGATATCTCTGATATGTGTCAAATCTTCATCTGTCAGTCACCTTGTTTAAGCTTATGCCAATAATTAAGCATCAGTGTGTAATTAAGCAGTAAGATGTTGAGAATTAAATTGCCAACTCTCAAGTAACTTTAGCAGTAGCAACAATTTACCCTTCCTCAGGATCACTGAATACATTTTTTAGTATGGCTGGTATGGACCTTGTCAAGCTGCTCTTAAACTCTCTGCCCAAGAAGACATAGAGGATGGGATTGAGGCAGCTGCTGGTATAAACCAAACAGACTGAAACTGAACTTATTATCAAGTCGGCAACAATGTGATCATTACGAGACCTGAGTGCGATAAACTGCCATAGGTTATATGGGAACCAGCAGCCGAAGAAGCAGGTGACAATTGCAATGATGATCTTCAGCGACCGTTGAGATTTGTTTCTTCTTCTCACAGAGGCCACTTTGCAGATGATCAAACCATAACAGAGCAGGATAATAGTAAATGGTAACAAAAACATGACAAGAAACAGAGTAATGTGAATAGATTGCATTAGTATTCCAGGCTTCTTCACCACAGACTTGTAGAAGACTCGATAATAATTACTTTCTGCTGGAGCGCACATCAACAAAACATGAAATCCCCAATTTATAAATCCATTACTGACTGAGAAGAGTACAGACACCACCCAGATAACAACAATAGCAGTGGTTGCTGATCTTTTTGTCCTGTGACTTTTTGCCCAAAACGGCCACATTATGGTTATGCAGCGATCGATACTTATGGCGGTTAAGAAATAGACACTGGTGAGCATGTTTAGGATGAGTAGACTAAAACTGAATTCACACAGAATGTTATCATCCACCAAAATCCACTCTGCAATACGCACAGCGGTACTGACACTGCATATAAAGTCTGTTATCGCCAGGTTAAGGTACCATTTGGCACTAATTGATTTCATCTTGAAGCCGGCGATCCAGATGACTAAACCATTCCCTATAACACCAACGAGGCAGGTAATGCTGTGACAGATGATGGAGAATATTCGCATGGCCCCATATATATTTGGTGGAAGTGTAATCCTTTCCCACAAGCCATAATCATAATAATCTATTTCCTGTGTGATATCATAATGAGGTGGGACAGTAACGGACATGGTGATAAATGTTCTGGCAAAAAAAATAAGAAACATCAATTAACATGACATGAACGGGTGATACAATACTAGGCAATATCAGTCCTGACTGGCTTAAACACAATCAGGGGTTTGGGTAATACTACATGGATAGTTATCCCCAGTTCTAGTAACCCAGTGATCCCCAACCAGTGGCTCAGGAGTAACATGTTGCTCACCAACCCCTTCTGGAGGAAGTCGCTGGGGGGGGAAGCTGGAGGAAGCCGCAGGGGAGCCGGAGGAAGTTGCTGGGGGGGGGGAGCTGGAGGATGCTGGAGGAAGTCGCTGGGGTGGGGGGAGGGAGCTGAGGGGAGCCAGAGGAAGTCGCTGGTGGGGGGTGAGTTGTAGAAAGCTGCAGGGGAGCCGGAGGAAGTCGCTGGGGGGGGGAGCCACAGGAAGTTGCTGGAGGGGAACTGGAGGATTCTGGTGGGAGCTGGGGGGAAGCCAGAGGATGCTTGGGGGGGAGCTGGAGGATGCTGGGAAGGACTCTGGGGGGAGCTGGAGGATGCTGGGGGGCCCTGGCTACAAATGTTTTAGGGGGCCCTGGCTACCAATGTCTGTGTGTCTTTGGAACTGATGGGAGGGAGCATTGTAGTAACCCATAACCTATGATACTTGACAGCGACCATCTGCTCGGTTGGTAAGAGTTAGTAGCCCTATTAAACCTTTGCATTTGTTTCTATTATACATTGCCCTGCAGCATTTAATCTCAGCTGTGCGTTAAAAAAATAAAAAATATCTGCTTATTTGTGCTTACTATAGGGGACTACCCATTGTAATATAATATTATATCATTCTTTCTATAACTTATTATAAAAACAGGGTTTTATGTCTTTTGCATTTAAAGGAGCAGTTCAGTGTAAAAATGTGCAAACTAGACAGACTGCGCAAAAGTTTCAATATAGTTAGTTAGGCAAAAATGTAATCTATAAAGGCTGGAGTGGGCACATGTCTAACATAATAGCCAGAACACTACTTATGGAATCCTACAAACACAGGGGTGAAGGGTCATTTTTTCATTGTACATATACTGTAGCAGAGAACTTTTTTTTTAACAGAAAATGGGTTTTATAGGACTTAATCCAACTCAACATTAAAAGTTAGTTCCAACTATGTCTCTAAAGAAAGTGACCAAAAACATAACTACAGATGCAAGAGAATTCAGCAGAGAGAATGTTGAAGACCTAGAATTTATATACAGATACCATGGAATTAACCAATAAGAATGCTGCTAACCAAGCCAACCAAGTTGGATAAACAAACAGTAATTTAGATCCCCTTTAAATTATAAGGGGCCTGGATTCCCCATATTTTCCGAAATACAGGTATGGGACCTGTTATCCAGAATGTTCGGGACTTGGGGTTTTCTGGATAAGGGAATTTTCTGTAATTTGGATCTCCATAACTTAAGTCTGTTAAAAATCATTTAAGAAGTGAATCAACCCAATAGGCTTGTTTTGCCTCCAATAAGGGGTAATTATATCTTAGTTGGGATCAAGTACAGGTACTGTTTTATTATTACAGAGAAAAGGGAATCATTTAACCATTAAATAAACCCAATAGGGCTGTTCTGCCCCCAATAAGGGGTAATTATATCTTAGTTGGGATCAAGTACAGGTACTGTTTTATTATTACAGAGAAAAGGGAATCATTTAACCATTAAATAAACCCAATAGGGCTGTTCTGCCCCCAATAAGGGGTAATTATATCTTAGTTGGGATCAAGTACAGGTACTGTTTTATTATTACAGAGAAAAGGGAATCATTTAACCATGAAATAAACCCAATAGGACTGTTCTGCCCCCAATAAGGGGTAATTATATCTTAGTTGGGATCAAGTACAGGTACTGTTTTATTATTACAGAGAAAAGGGAATCATTTAACCATTAAATAAATCAGTTAGTGGAGAACACAATACTACTCTTCGCACGTGTTAATCACATGTACTAAAAAGGAACAAAGAGAAAAAATTGATGGTGATTGGCTCACCTCAGTGTGGATAGTTGCGGCTGTACTTGTTATTGGGTAGAACAAGGTAGTGACCAGTTACTAGTCTATCAGGCTCAGTCAGTCTCAGAGGCTGCCGTGACTCCGATAATCTAGAGCAGAAAAAAAATCCATTGTGTCAGATGTACAGTATGAAGCAAAATGATTTAACAGCAATAATAATGAACAACTCAGCAGAGCGAGGTAAATAGATAATACATGTAGCCCTCTTTTGCTACTGCATGAGATCTAGCACGCATTCACCTGCGTGTGGCGCTACAGGAGTCCTGAGCCCCGCTTACTATGGGGACAGGCGTTTCCCAGCAATGGCGTGCCTCCACCCAGGGATAGTGGTATGGACTTATTTCCTACCCCCTGGGAACTGCATAGGTTGATGTGCCCCTCCGGACTAATAGATCTCACCACACGGTTATATGAATAAAGTAATTGAGAAGGTTTATTGGACGAACACCTCTCCAGGAGCAGCGTAACCATAGTATACAGTGCAGGGTATATCTCCATACATCTCATTGAGTACCATCTCCTGTTGGCCTACCCAACGGTACTCCCGACATGTGTTCCCATCTAGGGGCTCTCCCCGGTACTCACGGCAAGACACTCTACCATAGAGTTCCCCCGGTACTCACGCTAGGACGTTACCCCACAGGGACCCACACCGGTACTCTCATAGGGCATCCTCAGATCCGGCCTCCTGGACTGGTGGTGCCTTGGTACACCTTCCCTAGCCTCTTAATTCCCTGCACTCCGGCTGATGTATTGCCGGGAGGTCTTAACCTCGCTTACTACTCCTGGAGGGGCCATGTCCGCCCATTCTAAACTCGCTACTCTACATATCACTCCTAGAGCGATCTATTACAAAACTCCTATATCAGAACTGTGCCCAGGGCACCCACTCCATTACTGGAGCAGTCCCTAGACCAACCACCCCCCCACAGCACATGGCTGCGTTATTTATATGGGCCTGTGTACCACCTTGTGGTCATAACCCGAACTACAGGGGTCCTCCCCATTAACTATATAGCACCCAGTCATCCCAGTGTCCCTGTGTCCCAGCACCACCCTGTGGTCTGTCCTAGGGGTTCCTGTCCTAAGGGCCCGTTTTTGGTAAACCCCTACATACACAAGTCCTAATTCCAGTCCAGAGGTCAGAGGTAGGCGGCAAGCAGAGACGGGTCCCTTAAGCAAAAAGTCTTGGAGGGCAGCAAGCACGGAGAGTCTGATGAACAGGTTGGGGGCAGGGCTGGCTGAAGACAAGGAAAAAGTCTAGAGAACGGGCCGAGGTCAATACCAGGAGATGGAACACAAGCAGGCAGGGACTGGACAAGGGTTCAGGAACTCTTGGGACTTGGGAACTCAGGAACGGGCAGGAAATCAGGCAGGGATCAGTCAAGTATTCAACAACCAACTGGTAGGATCAGGCTCCTTAATTGATCAATTGAGGCCCCGTGTAGCAAAGGAGGTAGGAGGAATACATTTTGAAGAAGAGAAAGATATTAAGAGATATTAAGAAAACTGGCCAGCACTAACTCAAATAGTGGCTCAGTGGGTTAATGCAGGTACAGTTAAAGACACAGTCCAAACGTCGAGTCCATCCAGTACTTGACACATTGTGTTATATTTTTTTCCAGCCCCCCTAACATTTGCACATATTTCTGTCTATATAAGAGATGTTCAGTCAGAGAGTCACCATCTACTTTCTGAAGATACTGGATACATAGTTCCATGACTGCAAACAAGTTCTTAGCTAGATCACAAAATATTTGGACTCCTTTCCTATGTTCATGAACATTCCTCTAGTCTCTCTATACACCTACTGATCTCAGCTATATACGTTCTTACCGGACTTGCTGGTCTCAGCGCTCGCTGCAGAGTCTCCCAACACAACCCCAATCACTAAGCACTGACGTTGGATCTCAGTGTGTGAGAGAATATTATCTCCTTCTGACACGCAAAGTGATTTTACCCAAATGTGTCAGTTATAATATCACACGCACCTCATTATCTCTGAAGCATAGATTGTATCTACATATTTCCATCTCTTATGGGTTTACAGCAAAGATGTTCATTTAAGGGGACATATCCCTTCCATAGCAGTGTTGTTTTTCTTCAAATGTTGCTGGACCAACTCCCAGCAATCACCAGTATATATCATCAAGGGAATCTGAACGCTGCTTGCTTAACCACACTACCGTTTTGTTTTCTGACTACAAATCCCAGTATTCTATAACATATTATCAATAGTGAGGACCAGTTTAGATAACACCTCTGTATGCTGCCGGAATCAAATCAACCCTTCATCTACCTCATCTATTATTTACATCCTCCCTATAGTGGCAACACTTGTTGCTCTGGATATTCTTTCAATTCAAAATCATAAGCCATAAATAGTGATGGGCGAAATAATTCGGCAGGCATGGATTCACGCCTAATTTCCGCATTTCACCATTGGCGGATTGTTTAGTGAAACGGATGAAAAAATTTGCCGCAGAAAAATTTGCACGTCAAAAGAATAGTCATGGCATCAAAAGAATAGTTGTGGCGTTAAAATAAATAGTCGCTCATCAAAATAAATGGATGAAAAAATTCGCCGCAGAAAAATTCACAGCGCATCCAAAAATTGTTGCAGCGCCAAAATAAATAGTTGTGGCGCCAAAATAAATAGTCAAGCGTCAAAAGAATAGTTGCGGGCAACAAAAATTTTGGTCATGGTGTCGCGGCGTTAAAATAAATAGTTGCGGCGTCAAAAAATAAATAGTCGTGGCATTAAAATAAATAGTCGCGGCGTTAAAATAAATAGTTGTGGCGCCAAAATAAATAGGCGCACATCAAAAGAATAGTCATGGTGTCGCGGCGTTAAAATAAATAGTTGTGGCATTAAAATAAATAGTCGCAGTGTTAAAATAAATAGTTGCGGTGTTAAAATAAATTAAAATAAATAGTCGCAAGTCAAAAAATTAGCCATGGGCATCAAAAGAATAGTTGCGAGCAACAAAATTTTTTTACGTGTGACATTTTTGCCATCTTGCGAATTTTTCGCCGTTTCGAAAATCTTTTGAAAGCAAAACGGGACAGATTCGCTCATCACTAGCCATAAAGGCTCAGTTATTCTATAAACTGTATAACTTGCCCATGGTGACTGAAGAAGATCCCAGAAGGGGTTCCAGCAGCCTAGTGAGAAAAGGCACAATTAGGCCTACCCAAAGCTACTGACTGTTACCATAGCAACATTATTGCATTTCAGAAACCCTTTATCCCCATCACATAAAACAAGTGACTTTTCTCTCCTACTTACCATCAGGGACAATGGCTGTTTGTTGCTGTAGAAGTTCCCTGTTACAGAATTGGAGCTCCCGGTATCGCTGACCAGCCATGGCCAAGCGCTTGGGTCATGACTTAACGTGATTTCCTAACGTCTCTCTGAACTGAATCCCAATAGTAAAACCACTGAAACCGAATCTCACTGTCACTGATTGGCTTATTTTGTGATGCATAATAAATGTTTTAACCAAATATAAGAAATATTCACATGTGCACTGTCACCCCTTTAGCTTAAGGGCTATCTATACGTATCCGTCTTCTTGGGATTCCCAGCAAAAGATGTTCAAACAAAGTAAAAGTGCAGCTAAATGTTCCAGTTCCCCTGGCATTGCCGGGACCCAATGTCTTCTGAAGGTCGGGGGGAGAGTAAATGACCTTTCTTTCCTACCCTAAATTAGGCCTTTAGTCTTAAATTAGCAGAATTTTTACAATCTTCTACAGGATTAAATTAAACAATTCCAATGGACTTAAGTAGTTTATCTAGTACCACACAACCACAATATAATATACAATGTGTAATGTATACAAAATGTGTTTTCGACTTTTCTTTCTCAGTTTATATTTGACATTCTTTATAGGGATGCACCAAACCAACTTTTTTGGGTTTGGCCGAACCCCCGAACCCACCCTGATGGATTCTGCCGAATCCAGAATCCTAATTAGGATTGGGAAAGGTTAAAAGTTGCAGAAAACGAATCCATAAAAAAAAAAAGGCTGGATTCGTGCATCCCTAATTCTTTACTTGTATGTGTATAGCAGCGAACTGGGTTTCAAGCATCATTTTTCATTATGAACAGTCATTGCATCATGAGAAATGGTGGAATGCAGTTTATTTCACTTTGCAAATCTCCCAGACTTTAGTGCAACACTGAATGGGTCAGAAAGACAATCCCTACAAAGAAGGTGTTGATATTTTATCCATAATTCAACAGTAGAATGTCCGTTTAAGCACAAAGCAAGAAGCCAAAGGAAGACAAATAGGCAACATGGTACAAATAATGAAACTCTTTACAGAATGAGACAAACAAATAACAGTAACCATAGGAATATTCTAAGGGTCGCCCCTCTTCATCAATGAGTACATTCATTTTCCAGCTAATCAGAGCGTTAAACCACTGCTGCATGCTAAATACTGAGCACTGGGGACAGCTATGGGACTAAGCATCCAACAGAAGTGGGTCTTGCACCAAGCACTTGTGTTCAATATGTGGATAAAACAGGCTTTTTACTCTAGAGTAGTGATGGGCGAAATGTTTTGGCAGGCATGGATTCGCGGCGAATTTCCGCGTTTCACCATTGGCGGATTGTTTCGGGAAACGGATGAAAAAATTCACCGCAGAAAAATTCACCGCACATCCAAAAATTGTTGCCGCCGTCAAAAAAGAATAGTCGCGGGCGTCAAAAGAATAGCCGCGCAACGAAATAATAGCAGTGTGACAAAACAATAGCCGTTCAACAAAATAATAGCTGTGTGACAAAAGAATAGCCGCGGGCGACAAAAGAATAGCCGTGTGAGAAAAGAATAGCCGCGGGCGACAAAATAATAGCCGTGCGACAAAATAATAGCCGCGGGCGACAAAAGAATAGCCGTACGACAAAATAATAGCCGCGGGCGACAAAATAATAGCCGCACAACAAAATAATAGCCGTGTGACAAAATAATAGCCACGGGCGACAAAAGAAAAGCCGCGACGTTTCGCGAATTTTTCCCGTTTCACGGATCTTTTTAAAGATTCGCACATTTTTTGGCGAAGCGAAACGGAACAGATTCGCTCATCACTACTCTAGAGCAGTGATCCCCAACCAGTGGCTCAGGGGCAACATGTTGCTCCCCAACCCCTTGGATGTTGCTCTCAGTGCCCCCAAACCAGGGAGTTATTAAAATACAGTTTCCCCTTACGGAAGACAACAAAATATATATTTACAATTCAATGTACAAGAAATGTTACCTAAATACAAATATTCCCACTGAAGGTACATTCTGGTGAGATGCTGCTATTTACCTGTATTGTTGATGGGGGAGGGACAGCCTGGAGCTTTATTTAAGTTGAAAATATCTATTTGATTTTCTAGATCAGTGATCCCCAACCATTGGCTCAGGGGTAACATGTTGCTCCCCAACCCCTTGGGTGTTGCTCTCAGTGGCCTCAAAGCAGGTGCTTTTTTTGAATTCCTGGATTGGAGGCAAATTTTGGTTGCATGAAAACCAAACAGAGCCTCATTTAGGCTGCAAGTCCACGTAGGACCTACCAAATCACAGCCCTTATTTGGTACCCTCATGAACATTTTTCATGCTTGTGTTACTCCCCAAGTCTTTTTACATTTGAATGTGGCTCATGGATAAAAAAGGTTGGGGATCCCTGTTTTAGATAAACGTGAAGCTTGAAGGTCAATTAGGGTGGGATTTCGGGTAAACATATATTTGATGCCCTATATATTCTAGGAAGAATGGCTAAAAGGCTGAGACACCATTGTTTTCCTTTATATGTAACCTTGTTCTGAAATAATCGGAGCCCTGGCCAAAGGATGGACCTTCAAGGGTGGCTTCAACTGACATGCACTGGTTTAGGACTTTTGAGTATTTAACCATACTTTCTTCAAACCTCGACCTTCCTTGATGAACAGATAATAGATTTATGGATTGAGTATAAAACAAACTAATACAGACTTTACCATCTCAAGAGTTTTTTCTTATCATGTTTTCCCCTTGTAAGGATCCACCCAGAGACCATGCAGTTTTCAGTGAAAACCCTGAGGGTTACCTAACATTTGGCGCCCCTCAGAGATTGAGCTTTCCTTCTCATTCAAGAAGAAAGAACTTACATATGAATTTGCTCACAAATAACTTCGTTGGTAGCAACGGTTTCCCTGCGCAATCTGTCCTCAGGATCACTAAATACATTTTTTAGTATGGCTGGTATGGACCTTGTCAAGCTGCTCTTAAACTCTCTGCCCAAGAAGACATAGAGGATGGGATTGAGGCAGCTGCTGGTATAAACCAAACAGACTGAAACTGAACTTATTATCAAGTCGGGACCAATGTGATCATTACGTGTCCTGAGTGCGATAAACTGCCATAGGTTATATGGGAACCAGCAGCCGAAGAAGCAGGTGACAATTGCAACGATGATCTTCAGCGACCGTTGAGATTTGTTTCTTCTTCTCACAGAGGCCACTTTGCAGATGATCAAACCATAACAGAGCAGGATAATAGTAAATGGTAACAAAAACATGACAACAAACCGAGTAACATGAAAAGGATGCTTTAGTGCTTCAAACTTCTCCACCTTGGACTCGTTGTAGACTCGATAATAATCAGTTTGTTCCGGGGCGCACTCCAACAAATCATGAAATTCAAAATATATAAAGATACTTTTGACTGAGATGAGCACAGACACCACCCAGATAACAACAATAACAGTGGTTGCTGATTTTTTTGTCCTGTGACTTTTTGCCCAAAACGGCCACATTATGGTTATGCAGCGATCGATACTTATGGCGGTTAAGAAATAGACACTGGTGAGCATGTTAATAAGGAGCAGAGTAAAACTGAAGGGACACAAATAGTAATCATCCACCAAAATCCACTCTGCAATACGCACAACGGCACTGACACTGCATATAAAGTCTGTTATCGCCAGGTTAAGGTACCATTTGGCACTAATTGATTTCATCTTGAAGCCGGCGATCCAGATGACTAAACCATTCCCTATAACACCAACGAGGCAGGTAATGCTGTGACAGATGATGGAGAATATTCTCATGGCTCTATATATATTTGGTGGAAGTGGAATCCATTCCCACCACCAGCCATAATCATAATAATCTGTTTCCTTTGTGATGTTATAATGAGGTGGGACAGTAACAGACATGGTGATAAATGTTCTGGCAAAAAAAAAAATAAAAAACATCAATTAACATGACATGAATGGGAGATATAATACTAGGCAATATCAGTCCTGACTGGCTTACAACAGTGATTGGTGGAAGATCGTATGTTACAGTTCTAGTAACCTATAACCTATGATACTTGGCAGCGACCATCTGCTTGGTTGGTAAGAGTTAGTAGCCCTAGGTAAGCTTTACATCTGTTTCTATTATACATTGCCCATTTATCCATTGTAACTTACTATTATGTCATTCTCTCTATGGGCTATTATAAAAATTGTGGGTTTCATCATGACAAACCACCTAAGTCATGTCCCATATGTCTCTTAGAACACAGTGGCAGGGATATTCACAATGGCAGGTAAGGTTGTGGACACTCCGTCAGAGACCCGTTATCCAGAATGCTTGGGACCAAGGGTATTCCGGATAAGGGGTCTTTCCGTAATTTTGCTCTCCGTACCTTAAGTCTACTAAATGATCAATAAAACATTAATTAACCCCAATAGGATTGTTCTGCCCCCAATAAGGGGTAATTATATCTTAGTTGGGATCAAGTACAGGTACTGTTTTATTATTACAGAGAAAAGGGAATCATTTAACCATTAAATAAACCCAATAGGGCTGTTCTGCCCCCAATAAGGGGTAATTATATCTTAGTTGGGATCAAGTACAGGTACTGTTTTATTATTACAGAGAAAAGGGAATCATTTAACCATGAAATAAACCCAATAGGGTTTATTGCATGTACCAGAAAGCAATTATGAATGGCAATGAACTAACATTAATGTGGGTAGTTGTGGCTGTACTTTGTGACTGCATAAAGCATCTCTGCAATGTAGTAAATATTTTCTAGACTACCAGGTTCAGTCCTTCAGACTCCATTTATCTAAAGCAGAAAAAATCCTTTGTGGTTCTAGTAACAGAACAACTATATACATTTTGGAGATCCTGGAAGTCATAGTTTAACCACAATTGATGGGCCATAGCTGTAGCTATATTATTATCTAAGATAATATTTTGATTTGTTTCCTATGTTTAGGAACATTCCTAGATTCTATACAAATGTCTACTTATCCCAGCTATATACTGTATATTCTTACCGGACTTGCCGCTGTCACCGCTTGCTGCGAGGTCTCTCGGCACAATCCCAGTCATTAAAGACTGAAGTTGGATCTCAGTGTGTGAGAAAATATTAACTGTGTCAGTAATAATATCACATGGACTTCATTATCTCCTAAGCATAGATTGTATCTTCATATTTCCATCTCTTATGGGTTTACAGCAAAAACGGTTCATTTAAGGGGACATCCCTTCCATAGTACTGTTGTTTTAATTAAATGCTTGCCTTACCTTGTAGATTGTAAGCTCTTTTGGGCAGGGCTCCCTTCACCTCCTGTATCGGTTATTGATTGCTTTATATGTTACTCTGTATGTCCAATGTATGTAACCCACTTATTGTACAGCGCTGCGGGATATGTTGGCGCTTTATAAATAAATGTTAATAATAATAATAATAATAATAATAATAATACATTACTACTCCATTCTTGTCCAACTGCAAATCCCAGGACTTTTGAACATTTTATGAAGGTTAAAGCAGGTAAGGACTGGTTTAGATAGCGCCTTTGTATGCTGAAGGTGTCAAATAACCTTTCATCTGCCTGGGGTTACAAAAAGGACCCCATTACTGTTGGTGATGGCTCTATGTGGTACTAGATTTCAAGTTTGGGAAGCTCTATTAAACAGTATTTCTACTTGTCCCAAGCTTCACTCGCCTACCAAGATAACTGGGTGAGACTTTGATTTACATCAAAAGATGTTCAGATAAATGAAAACTATAGCTAAAGTCTACTTTTTCTACAAAATGTCCATATATATATATAATGCTATATACTATATACAGCAGTGATCCCCAACCAGTGACTCAGGGGCAACATATTGCTCCCCAACCCCTTGGATGTTGCTCCCAGTGCCCCCAAACCAGGGAGTTATTTTTGAATTCCTGACTTGGGGGCAAGTTTTGGTTGAATAAAAACAAGATTTCCTACCAAATAAAGCCCCTGTAAGCTGATAGGGTGCATAGAGGTCCCTAATAGCCAATCACAGCCCTTATTTGGCTCCTCCATGAACTTTTATGGTGCTTGTGTTGCTCTCCAAGTCTTTTTACATTTGACTGTGGCTCACGAGTAAGAAAGGTTGGGGAACCCTGATACACAGCATGTGTGCGTTTTTACATTTCTTTCTCATATTACATCTAAAATCATTTCCAAATTGGGTTCAAAGCATCATATACCGATAACTATGAAGTTATTTAGTGAAAGGAGATGCTAGGAACTCTTTTGGGCATAAGCTTGTACCTAATAAAAAGTTGTATCTAGTAGAATTAAGTCTAAAACAACTGGACTATTGAGGTTTTTTGGGAACTCCAGTTGTTTTAGACTTAATTCTACTAAATACGGTATATCATGACCTGGATGAATGAGAATCTTCATAGACTAATAACCCCGTATAAAGACAACCTGAGGCAGGTAAGAAAGGAAGATAAAATATACAAAGGTCAATAGACATATTACATAACCACTAGAGAGAGGACTATTTCTGCCAGCTGTCAGCCCTCGCAGATGGTGGAGGCCACGATGTTGTGTAACTACAGCTCTCAGGTAAAACACAATAAATAGGCGCCAGGGCTTCTTGAACTTAAGCATAAACTGTTTATTTAACCAAATCTGCAAAAGAGTAATAACAAGCAATGATACAGGCTTGACACATAGCACAGGTGTATACTCTCGGACACACTTCAATAGTACTAGCCCCACAAGTTCAAATGGCACAATGTTTAGCACAAACACAATGGGTCTCCCCCAACTTTTGGGAATCCTCCATTCAAATGGAACCCAGCCCGTTTCTATCTAGCCTGATCCTGTACACGTTTTCCCAACTTCTGACTAAATGTAAACCTGGGATCTTAGTACAACATACCACTGACACTCCTTGGCGGAGCCAAAATCTGCTCATGAACTAACCTTCACTATTTGTCACACCTAGGGGCTGATCTACTAATCCATGAATCCAAATGGGAAAAAAACGGATTGGAAACAAACATTTTGCGACTTTTTCGTATTTTTTGCAATTTTTTTCGCCACCGTCGCAACTTTTTCGTAGCAGTTACGACTTGCCCGAATTGTCGCGACTTTTGCATAGCCATTATGACTTTCGTGAATTGTCGCAACTTTTTCATAGCCATTATGACTTTTGTGAATTGTCGCGACTTTTGCATAGCCATTATGACTTTCTTGGATTGTCGCGACTTTTGCATAGCTATTACGACTTTCGCGAATTGTCACGACTTTTTCATATTGAGCGCTCGAAAAAGTAGTGCCAATTCACGAAAAAGTCGCAAAATACCGATCATTACGAAAAAAAACGCATTTGAACGCTTTTCGGACGTTCGTGGATTAGTAAATGTGCCCCCTAGTGTGACCTATTTCCAGTCTAACCTAACACTAGCTATACCTGCACCTCCTCGGTTGAACTATTTTTCCAAAATGGCTCCAGAACCCATGAGGGATTTACATTTTAGCACACTGCCACCCTGTGGCCACACTATAGATATACATTAGTCATATTTTGACCCAGGAAAATAAACCTACTTCCCTTCTAGGAAAAGGACCCCCACAGGTGTCTAAAATACTAAGGGACTGCCAAGGAAAAAGAGCAGCCTATTTACCAGTTCCCTAAGTGCAACATTAGAATGGCATTGGGGCAAAGTGCAAAAACTGCCACAAAATATAATTTGAGCCCTCTAGTCTCAAACCTACCAGTATTTGGTTTACAGACTGAATTTGATACATATGGCAGTAAAATAGAAAGTGGCCTCACATACAGTATCCATCGAGGTACAGTGTGCTGATCTAGTGATTTTTCTGTCATTGGATCTATAGTACATAAGGGGTTTTACAATCAGAGTTTGGCATTCTTCAATAAGCCATAGCAACCAACCAGCATTTAGCTGGCCTAATAATAAAAGAAATATAACTAAATAATAAAAATATAACTGATTGGTTAATCTCCTGCTACCACAATGGGTTCCACAACCAAACAACCAGGCCATCCAGGTGGGGTTGTGATTTCACGGGGGCAGGGAAGAGGCAGGACAGTGAGCGGGGCTATGACATGGCAATTGCCGATTGGTCGATCACCGTGTCAATCTCAATGAATCCTACCCGGTTTTCCTAATTTGGAAAACTGGGCAGGAGGTTCGGAACAGGACAGCCCTTCCAAAAACCAGCTGTCTGGGTCAAAACTAGACAAGTGCCAACCCTAAATATGTCTGATTGGTTACAATGGGTTACTGGCCCAGCAAAACACTGGTCATGTTTCTACACTACATTTATAATATAAGCATATAATAAACTGACCACAAGCAAGCCAACTATGCAGGCTATTGGTCTAACTGACCCCCACATTGACCCTCATATGTGCCAAATCTTCATCTGTCAGTCACCTTGTTTAAGCTTATGCCAATAATTAAGCATCAGTGTGTAATTAAGCAGTAAGATGTTGAGAATTAAATTGCCAACTCACAAGTAACTTTAACGGTAGCAACAATTTACCCTTCCTCAGGATCACTGAATACATTTTTTAGTATGGCTGGTATGGACCTTGTCAAGCTGCTCTTAAACTCTCTGCCCAAGAAGACATAGAGGATGGGATTGAGGCAGCTGCTGGTATAAACCAAACAGACTGAAACTGAACTTATTATCAAGTCGGCAACAATGTGATCTCTACTTGTCCTCATATATTCGATAAACTGCCATACGTTATATGGGAACCAGCAGCCGAAGAAGCAGGTGACAATTGCAATGATGATCTTCAGCGACCGTTGAGATTTGTTTCTTCTTCTCATAGAGGCCACTTTGCAGATGATCAAACCATAACAGAGCAGGATAATAGTAAATGGTAACAAAAACATGACAAGAAACAGAGTAATGTGAATAGTTTGCTTTAGTATATCAGGCTTCCATTTCACAGACTCGTTGTAGACTCGATAATAACGACTTTCTTCTGGAGCGCACATCAACAAATCACGAAATCCCCAAACGAAATATTTATTACTGACTGAGAAGAGTACAGACACCACCCAGATAACAACAATAACAGTGATTGCTGGTTTTTTTGTCCTGTGACTTTTTGCCCAAAACGGCCACATTATGGTTATGCAGCGATCGATACTTATGGCGGTTAAGAAATAGACACTTGTCAGCATGTTTAAGATGAGTAGAATAAAACTGTATTCACACAGAACGTTATTATCCACCAAAATCCACTCTGCAATACGCACAACGGTACTGACACTGCATATAAAGTCTGTTATCGCCAGGTTAAGGTACCATTTGGCACTAATTGATTTCATCTTGAAGCCGGCGATCCAGATGACTAAACCATTCCCTATAACACCAACGAGGCAGGTAATGCTGTGACAGATGATGGAGAAAATTCTCATGGCTCCAAATATATTTGGTGGAAGTGTAATCCATTTAAACCACCAGTTATAATCAGCAAAATCTTCTGTTTTCTTTGTGATATCATAATGAGGTGTGACAGTAACGGACATGGTGATAAATGTTCTGGCAAAAAAAAAAATAAGAAACATCAATTAACATGACATGAACGGGTGATACAATACTAGGCAATTTCAGCCCTGACTGGCTTCAACACAATCAGTGGTTTGGGTAATACTACATGGATAGTTATCCCCAGTTCTAGTAACCCAGTGATCCCCAACCAGTGGCTCTTTAGCAACATTGTGCTCCCCAACCCCTTGGGTGTTGCTCCCAGTGGCCGTAAAGCAGGGGCTCATTTTTAAATTCTTCGCTTAGGGGCAAGTTTTGGTTGCATAAAAACCAGATGCAGTGCCAAATAGAACTTTCTGTAGGCTGCCAGGCCACATAGGCGCTGCCAATAGCCAATGACAATCCTTATTTGGCACCCCAGGAACATGTTTTATGCCCCTGTTGCTCCCAAAGTGTTTTGACATTTGAATGTGTCTCACAGGTAAAAAGGGTTGGGGATCCCTGTAGTAACCTATAACCTATGATACTTGGTTGGTAAGCGTTAGTAGCCCTATTAAACCTTTGCATCTGTTTCTATTATACATTGCCCTGCAGCATTTAATCTCAGCTGTGCATTAAAAAAATAAAAAATATCTGCTTATTTGTGCTTACTATAGGGGATTACCCATTGTAATATAATATTATATCATTCTTTCTATGGGTTATTATAAAAGCAGGGTTTTATGCCTTTTGCATTTAAGGGAACAGTTCAGTGTAAAAATTTGCACAACAGACAGACTACACAAAAGCTTCAATATAGTTAGTTAGGCAAAAATGTAATCTATAAAGGCTGGAGTGGGCAGATATCTAACATACAGTAATAGCCAGAACACTACTTATGGAATCCTACAAACACAGGGGTGACAGGTTGTTTTTTTTAACAGAAAATGGGTTTTATCGACTTAATCCAACTAAACATTAAAATGCGTCAGTTCTAATGGAAACGTGGTCTCCAACATGACAAAACCTGGAAATGTCTACATATTGTAAGGGAAGCCAAACCCTCTATGAAACTGCCCCGTTAGTTCCTACTATAGAAAGTGACCAAAAACATAACTACGGAAGCGAGAGAATTCAGCAGAGAGAATGTTAAAGACCTAGAATTTATATACAGATACCATGGAATTAACCAATAAGAATGCTGCTAACCAAGCAAGTTGGCTTAGTTGGGATCAAGTACAGGTACTGTTTTATTATTACAGAGAAAAGGGAATCATTTAACCATGAAATAAACCCAATAGGGCTGTTCTGCCCCAATAAGGGGTAATTATATCTTAGTTGGGATCAAGTACAGGTACTGTTTTATTATTACAGAGAAAAGGGAATCATTTAACCATGAAATAAACCCAATAGGGCTGTTCTGCCCCCAATAAGGGGTAATTATATCTTAGTTGGGATCAAGTACAGGTACTGTTTTATTATTACAGAGAAAAGGGAATCATTTAACCATTAAATAAACCCAATAGGGCTGTTCTGCCCCCAATAAGGGGTAATTATATCTTAGTTGGGATCAAGTACAGGTACTGTTTTATTATTACAGAGAAAATGGAATCATTTAACCATGAAATAAACCCAATAGGGCTGTTCTGCCCCCAATAAGGGGTAATTATATCTTAGTTGGGATCAAGTACAGGTACTGTTTTATTATTACAGAGAAAAGGGAATCATTTAACCATTAAATAAACCCAATAGGGCTGTTCTGCCCCCAATAAGGGGTAATTATATCTTAGTTGGGATCAAGTACAGGTACTGTTTTATTATTACAGAGAAAAGGGAATCATTTAACCATTAAATAAACCCAATAGGGCTGTTCTGCCCCAATAAGGGGTAATTATATCTTAGTTGGAATCAAGTACAGGTACTGTTTTATTATTACAGAGAAAAGGGAATCATTTAACCATTAAATAAACCCAATAGGGCTGTTCTGCCCCCAATAAGGGGTAATTATATCTTAGTTGGGATCAAGTACAGGTACTGTTTTATTATTACAGAGAAAAAGGAAAACATTTTTAAAAATTAGAATTGTTTGCTTATAATGGAGTCTATGGGAGATGACCTTTCCGTAATTCTGAACTTTCTGGATAACGGGTTTCCGTATAAGGAATCCCATATCTGTATCTAGATTTGCTTTGTATGTAGACTTTGTATGTATTCATGGCAGTTGTGCTATTCCATTGATATAGTCTACTGAGTCTACTGTGAATTATTTCCCAGTAAACAGTCATCAGTTTTAATAACAGTCATCAATCATTCAGCAAAAATGGTAGAACCCGGGACTTCCGGGGGGCGGACCCAAGAGACGGCCGCATTTTACAGAGGCTCCCACCGACATACCCGAAATATTCGCTACTAGAGGCGGAAAAACAAACAAAACTTAACATAAACCGGGTATAAGGATAGGGGATAAGACTGAGGGCAAAGGACATACAATCTGCCAGCCCCCCTCACCTTGCAACCCCGGAAGCCAGCGCACATAAGCCGCATACCCACGCCATACCGAGCAACCGACAGGTACGACACATGAGAGGTAGCGACGCACTCTCAGTAGGAGAACAGAGTGAGACCGCTATCAAAATATAACAAAAATATAACTGTCGACATTCAGATAGGCAACGGGAAGACGGCAAGCTACAAAATCTAATACTAAGGCCTAGGCAAGACGCCAACGCGCCATTTTGCAAGTGCGCAGCAACAAATTTTGAAACACTGCGGACCCGAACGGCTCAGGTGTTCCACGGGAGGGCAGAAACAAACCTAAAATCGGACTACAAGTCTATAGGTCCTATAAGAGAAAATAGGCATTACTAAAACAAACCGCAAGAACAGCGCGAAAAAAATGACCAGATAACAAGGATATAGAAAAACAGCCAAAACAAAACCATTTATAATACACGAAACAGGCTGAAATACAACATTATACTAAAGTTCAGAAATGAAACAGCTGTACTACAGATACATATCTACTGCGCACCCGGACTGATTTGGAACTTTGCTGGAAAACAACCACCCATACAATAACCAAACTGAGTCACGGGAGGGCAGACTACCAAACAAAATACAATTACACAAACTTGCCTAACCAACGCAGCGCTAAATACAACGGTTAAATGAAGACACAACAAATATAACGTTTCTCGAAAACCTTGCCTCGCAACAAAGGAAACTGCAAAAGGGGACTAAACAAATAAAACTGAGAATGTAACAGGCGAAATAACAGGAGGAAAACTTCACAAATATGGAAAAATATCTGGGACAATCTAACACAATGCCACAAAGAATCCCTAAAGCAAAACAAATAAAGGAACAACAGAGCAAAACTCTCCACAAGAAACTCAACCTGCACTAATGGCAGAAACAACATCAACACAAGAACTAGTACAAATCCTAGGTCCACTCTTGGACCAAAAACTGGCCACTATAAAAGACTGAAGCAGAAGACCGAATTTCCACCTTGGAAGACGAACTGGAAAAAGCACAACAAACAATAGATATGCAGCAAAAAGAAATCACAATACTAGCAGAAAAAATGGACGATCTAGAAAACCGCAGCAGACGCAACAATCTCAGACTGGTCGGAATTCCTGAAACAATTAAAGGAAAAGACCTAGAATTATTACTAACAGACTGGCTCCCACAAGAACTCCAAATAGACACGACCAAAACTCCATTTCAAATAGAACCATTCCATAGAATTGGACCCTAACCATCCAACGACAAGGCAAGACCAAGACAAGTTATCTTTAGAATTCTAAACTACGCAGACAGATCACGAATCTTGACAGCCTATCGGAAAATCAAGACTTTGACCTATGAAAACCACCGACTACTCATGTTCCAAGACTTTTCAGCCTCAGTATCAGAAAAACACACAGAATTCTCACCTATTTGCAAACTTCTCTATATAAATTTGCTTTGATGTTTCCAGCAAAACTAAAGATATGGGACAAAACAAACGGCAAACAATTTCTGTTTGAGACTCCCAAACAAGCATCAGAATACCTCCAACAACAGAACTTGATTGACCAACCGTGAAGTCAAAAACAGAACTGAGAAGAATCAAAATAACATGACTTCACCAACTGGATAATCACACCAAAAACAACTTGAGCCATCTACCACCTAACTCATCTCTTTAACCCTCCCTCTCCTATTCCCGCCCCCTCCTCTCTCCTCCCCACCTCCCACTATTTATCTGCACAACCACTTATAGGTTTAAAATCGGACTAGAGCAGTAAAGCCTTAGTCTATACATAGAAGAATACCGACCTGACCATCCCTTCCCCTCCCCTCTCCCCCCCCCTTTTCCTCTTTCCATCTCCCCATACCTTCTGTTCTAATATCCCCCCCTCTCCCCCCCCCCTAACAACTCCAGAAAGTACAAGGCAAGGTCCGAAATGTAAAATATGCTGTTTTATTGTTTTAATTATAATTTTAGAGGTAACTAAAATGACCCAAAGACAGAAAGCTCAGTCTGATTCATTATATTGTATTACGGAAACACAACTTTGCAGGAGATTACAAACAAGGGCATGGTCCGCTCGCTGGGATGGACTGTATCCCCAAATTTATCCTCAGAACCCCTTTGAAATCCCTAGAAAGGGAATAGGATAAACCACTACACCCAACATCTTAGAATGACAACTAACCCAGAAAGTCCTAACAATAATCTTGAACAAATGAAAGTGATCTCCTGGAACGTTGGAGGCCTAAATACCCCAATCAAAAGAAGAAAAGTACTAGACAGACTTAAGCGCGAAAATGCGCATATAATATTTTTGCAAGAAACACACTGGCGACGGAAAGATAACAGCACGTTGCATGACAAATGGCTACAGCATACAATAGCTGCCTCTTACACAAATAAAACAAGAGGAGTAGCCATACTCATAAATAAAAATCTATGTTGCACAGTCCAAAAAACATACAAAGACAAAGCAGGGAGATATTTAATCATCGATTTAGATATACAAGGAGTTAAATATACTATGGTTAACATCTACGCACCTACTAATGAAAATAAATATTTTTTCACAGAACTACTACAAAGGCTTTTAAAAGATTTTAAATCATATATTAAAACATGGTGGGCCAATTACGTAGACGACAATTTAGAACATTGGAATAACCCCCAATTATTTCTGAGAGGACCCATAATTTCATATCAGACCAAACAAAACAAATTCTACAATGAAAAATATAGATACCTTCAAAAAAAACTGACACAAAACTATAAACTATTTAAAACCAAAAATACCCCAGAAACAAAACAGAAATATGTAGAAACTAAAGCCTTATTTGACACCCTAATAACGGATAAAGCCCACAAAACACTCGGACATACAACGAACACATACTACAGATGGGGAAACAAACCAGTCTATTAGCTAACATAGTTAAATCATAAAAATCAAATACCGTATTTTTCGCCGTATAAGACGCACTTTTTCTTCCCCAAAACTTGGGGGGGAAAGTTTGTGCGTCTTATACGGCGAACTGTCTTCCTCTCTGTGCCGCGGCTCTCTGCCGCATACTCGCTTTTATAAGGTTGCGCCCGTGCGTACTGACGTCACACACACAGGGCGCAACCTTATAAAAGCACAGAAGCCGCAGGGAGCCACGGCACAGAGAGGAAGACATCACAGGAGCCGGAGGCCGCTGGGGGGAAATGGAAGGTGCTTGGGGGCCCGGGGGGAAGCTGAAGTATGCTGTGGGTGCCGTGGGGGAGCTGGAGGATGCTTGGAGGCCCTGGGGGAAGCTGAAGGATACTTGGGGGGGGCGTGGGGGAAGCTGAAGGATACTTGGGGGGGGCCCAGGGGGAAGCTGAAGGATACTTGGGGGGGCCCTGGGGAAAGCTGAAGGATACTTGGGGGGGGGCCTGGGGGAAGCTGAAGGATACTTGGAGGCCCTGGGGGACGCTGGAGGATACTTGGGGGGGGGCCCAGGGGGAAGCTGAAGGATACTTGGGGGGGCCCTGGGGGAAGCTGAAGGATACTTGGGGGGGGCCTGGGGGAAGCTGAAGGATACTTGGGGGGGGGCCTGGGGGAAGCTGAAGGATACTTGGGGGGGCCTGGGGGAAGGTGAAGGATACTTGGGGGGGGCCCAGGGGGAAGCTGAAGGATACTTGGGGGGGCCCTGGGGGAAGCTGAAGGATACTTGGGGGGGGCCTGGGGGAAGCTGAAGGATACTTGGGGGGGGCCTGGGGGAAGCTGAAGGATACTTGGGGGGGCCTGGGGGAAGCTGAAGGATACTTGGGGGGCCCTGGGGGAAGCTGAAGGATACTTGGGGGGGGGCCTGGGGGAAGCTGAAGGATACTTGGGGGGGCCCTGTGGGAAGCTGAAGGATACTTGGGGGGGCCCTGGGGGAAGCTGAAGGATGCTTGGGGGGGCCCTGGGGGAAGCTGAAGGATGCTTGGGGGGGCCCTGGGGGAAGCTGAAGGATACTTGGGGGGGCCCTGGGGGAAGCCTCATTATGTGCGAGCCCAGAGACAATTAACTTTATACAGTTGATATTAAATATTTTACTACAGTATTTGCTTCAGAATCTTTTTTTTCTAGATTTTCCTCCTTTAAAATTGGATGCGTCTTATATTCCGAAGCGTCTTATAGGGCGAAAAATACGGTACCCACATACAACGTTTAAAACTCACAAATGGATGGGCCACAGACACCATCAATATAAACAAAACAATGACAGAACCTTTTATATGAGGGAGCCAGAAGACCCAATAGATGGTTTGAGATTCCTACAGGAAGCAAAACTCCAAAAATCGACAGTACAAGATAGGGATATTCTCGACTCCCCCATAACAGAGAAAGAAATAAAAGAAACAATCAAAAGCCTAAAATCAGGAAAAACACCAGGACCAGATGGTTTTAGCGCAGAATTTTTCAAATTATTATTAATAGATATCTCGCCCATTTTAACAACATTATACAACCAAACATTACAAGGTCACCCTCTCTGGCACACAGCAAACGATGCAAGAATAATTGCACTACTGAAACCAGGCAGAAATCCTACAGAACCATCCTCATACAGACCAATATCCCTATTAAACCAAGATTTAAAAATCTTAACAAAAACAATAGCTGACAGACTTCAAAAAATCCTCCCAAGAATACTCACTGACAACCAGGTAGGGTTCCTTAAAACAAGACACCCAGTCTAAGCCCTCCGAAAAATCATAGCAGTATTATATCAATGTAATCTAGAAAAGAGAGAACATGGCATGTTTTTAAGTCTAGACGCAGATAAAGCGTTTGATAGAATCTCTCACACACATCTCCGCAGACTCCTGAAATTCCAACACTTCGGTATCCACATGCTTAACCTCTTTAAAGCATTATACACATCACCCATGGCACCACTTACAGTAAACGGCTTTTACTCTGACTACTTTCAAATCCAAAGAGGGACAAGACAGGGATGCCCCCTCTCTCCCCTCCTTTTTAATGTAGCCATAGATCCCCTTATCAGACACATTTTACTCCATCCACAATACAAAGGAATTCAAACAGGACAAACCTCCCAAAAACTTGTAGCATTTGCAGATGATATTATGCTATTCATTAATAATCCCGCTCAGGATATCCCTATATTACTACAAATAATAGGCAGATTTGGTGCTATAGCAGGTTTCCGAATTAATCTAGAAAAATCGGAAGCCCTACTTCTGAAACACACGCTCAAAACGGACTGGTCAAAAAATTTCCCCTTTCAAAAAACAAAACAACATATAAAATTTCTAGGTATCAATATTCCAAAACACCATACAGAAATATATAAACTAAACCTACGACAGAAAATAGATTCACTACAACAAGAACTTTCAATCTGGAAAAAATTAAATCTCACCTGCTTTGAGCGTATACATCTATTAAAAATGGTATTCTTTCCCAAATGACTATATGTTATACAAATGTTACCATATCAGATAAGACCCAAAGACCTCAAACGAATAAATCAAACATTTCGATCTTTTATCTGGGACAAAAAACGCTCTAGAATAAGCTTCATAAAACTACAACAGTCCAAACAGGAAGGTGGACTTTATCTCCCTAACATGAAAGAATATAACGAAGCAGCCCTCACCAGATACATAGGGGACTGGTTATGGCACAGAGACACATACACCACAAACAGCTTAGATCGCCTCCCAGCAGCTGAACGATCCTTAAACCATTTATTACATACGTCATTTGCCAATATCCCTTATACAATGCGAGAAAACCCATTATTTATTTACTCATACAAAACATGGCAGATACTCCAAAAAAAATGTAAACTACCCTTCACCCAATCCATATACCAAACATGGAACGGAAACACATCCTTTCCAGCAGGTATAAATAATCCCACCTTATATCAATGGGAGCAACAAGGCCTTTACAATATCAAAAATCTACTAGGACCAAATCACTTAATCCTCTCACAAGAAACGATACAACTCAAATATCCATTTACTTCACAAAATGACTTTCTCCTTTTACAAATCGTACATTTCACGTCAACTAAACTAAAATATCTCCCTGAAACAGATAGGATCAACCCTCTTAATCTCGGAAAGACAAAACATCAATAAAATCTACATCCCAACTATATCATATGGTAAGAACTTCGATTTATAAAGGGAGCGAAGACAAAACATTAGCAAAATGGACAAACATGCCCCCACAGACAACAACGCAAGACATACTAAAACTTCATAACCATTCAATGCAACTTCTCACATCAAGCAAATACCAAGAGATGGCACTCCAAATCCTACATAAATCTTATCTGACCCCGCTCAAATGACACAAAATGGGTAACCTACCTACATCCAACTGCCTGCGCTGCAACACCCCAGAAGCAGACCTAGAACATTGCCTTTGGACATGTCCAAAAATACAAAACTTCTGGACAGAAATTAGCAACTATTGGTCTAGTCTAACAAACAAAACCTTACACCCCTCCTTAGAATGGGCACTCTTTAGCAAATTAAAACAACCGACTCCACTCACAAAATCTGAAAGAGTCCTCGCAGAATACCTCGCCGCTGCCGCACGCAAAACAATCTTACACCTTTGGCTAACCTCAGAACAACCAACAATAGAACTAACCAAACAAAAACTGCATTACATCTTTTATATGGATTGGCTGGAAACAATGATACATAGAGAACAAAACACAACCAAATGTTTTACACATTGGGAAAACTACATAACATCTCTCCCAGAGCACGCAAAACACTTAACTATATACTCTCTACAGAACACGACATGGTATGAAACAGAACTCATAAGAAACAACCAACTATTACTAGAAACCCAGAAATATATACAAACATTTACAAATGATGAGAAATCACAACGATTGGAGCCTCCCAGGAGTCACAGAACCGCTAAGATATTGTCAACGAGAACAAATATCTCCTAAGAAAGGAATAAACAGACTGAGCTTGAAGGTGGGTCACCAAGTTTATACTTTATTGGTTTATTAAAAAGTATTAAGTTAAATGAGATACATATCGAAGATAAAGTTACAATATCAATATCTAAACTGTGAAATGCTATGGATAAAACATGCTGACAAACAAATAAATATCTTTGTTAAAAGACGCAGAAACGGCATAGAAAATACAAAATGTATATGTAATCTATATGTAAAAACTCAATAAAAACTTATGGTAGAACCCCGTTAGCTTGCCAATATAATATATAGGTCTCTTTAACTTGATAAGGGCACTTTTCTCAGTCAGTGGAGAACACAATACTACTCTTTGCACATGTTAATCGCATGTACTAGAAAGGAACAAAGAGAAAAAATTGATGGACTCACCTCAGTGTGGATAGTTGCGGCTGTACCTGTTATTGGGTAGAACAAGGTAGTGACCAGTTACTAGTCTATCAGGCTCAGTCAGTCTCAGAGGCTGCCGTGACTCCGATAATCTAGAGCAGAAAAAAAAATCCATTGTGTCAGATGTACAGTATGAAGCAAAATGATTTAACAGCAATAATAATGAAAAACTCAGCAGAGCGAGGTAAATAGATAATACACAAGTCCTAATACCAGTCCAGAGGTCAGAGGTAGGTGGCAAGCAGAGACGGGTCCCTTAAGCAAAAAGTCTTGGAGGGCAGCAAGCAAGGAGAGTCTGATGAACAGGCTGAGGGCAGGGCTGGCTGAAGACAAGGAAAAAGTCTAGAGAACGGGCCGAGGTCAATACCAGGAGATGGAACACAAGCAGGCAGGGACTGGACAAGAGTTCAGGAACTCTTGGGACTTGGGAACTCAGGAACGGGCAGGAAATCAGGCAGGGATCAGTCAAGTATTCAACAACCAACTGGTAGGATCAGGCTCCTTAATTGATCAATTGAGGCCCCGTGTAGCAAAGGAGGTAGGAGGAATACATTTTGCCGAAGAGAAAGATATTGAGACCTTTTAAGAAAACTGGCCAGCACTAACTCAAATAGTGGCTCAGTGGGTTAATGCAGGTACAGTTCAACTCCAAACTTTGAGTCCATCCAGTACCTGCACATTGTGTTTCTATTCTTTAACAATTGCACATATTTCTGTCTATATAAGAGATGTTCAGTCAGAGAGTCACCATCTACTTTCTGAAGATACTGGAAGTCATAGTTCCATGACTGCCCACAAGTTCTTAGCTAGATCTCTATATTATCACAGAATATTTGGACTCCTTTCCTATGTTCATGATCATTCCTCTAGTCTCTCTATACACCTACTTATCCCAGCTATATACGTTCTTACCGGACTTGCTGGTCTCACCGCTCGCTGCAGAGTCTCCCAACACAACCCCAATCACTAAGCACTGACGTTGGATCTCAGTGTGTGAGAGAATATTATCTCCTTCTGACACGCAAAGTGATTTTACCCAAATGTATCAGTTATAATATCACACGCACCTCATTATCTCCTAAGCATAGATTGTATCTACATATTTCCATCTCTTATGGGTTTACAGCAAAGATGTTAATTTAAGGGGACATATCCCTTCCATAGCAGTGTTGTTTTTCTTCAAATGTTGCTGGACCAACTCCCAGCAATCACCAGTATATATCATCAAGGGCATCTGAACACTGCTTGCTTAACCACACTACCGTTTTGTTTTCTGACTACAAATCCCAGTATTCTATAACATATTATCAATAGTGAGGACCAGTTTAGATAACACCTCTGTATGCTGCCGGAATCAAATCAACCCTTCATCTACCTCATCTATTATTTACATCCTCCCTATAGTGTCAACACTTGTTGCTCTGGATATTCTTTCAATTCAAAATGATAAGCCATAAATAGTGATGGGCGAAATGTTTTGCCAGGCATGGATTCGCGCCGAATTTCCGCGTTTCGCCATTGGCGGATTGTTTAGTGAAACGAATGAAAAATTTTGCAGCAGAAAAATTTGCACATCAAAAGAATAGTCGCACGTCAAAAGAATAGTCGCGGCATTAAAAGAATAGTTGCGGGGTTAAAATAAATAGTCGCTCGTCAAAATAAATGGATGAAAAAATAGACGCCAAAATAAATTGTTGTGGCGCCAAAATAAATAGTCGCACGTCAAAAAAATAGTCACGCGTCAAAAGAATAGTTGCGGCGTTAAAATAAATAGTTGCGGTGTCAAAATAAATAGTCGCGCATCAAAATAAATAGTCGCGCATCAAAATAATTAGTCGCGGCATCAAATTAAATAGTCATGCGTCAAAAGAATAGTCGCACGTCAAAATAAATAGTCGCGTCGTCAAAAAATTAGCCGTGGGCGTCAAAAGAATAGTTGCGGGCAATAAAAAATTTTTACGCGTGAATTTTTCTCCGTTTCGAGAATCTTTTGAAAGCGAAACGGGACAGATTCGCTCATCACTAGCCATAAAGGCTTAGTTATTCTATAAGCTCTTTAACTTGCCCATGGTGACTGAAGAAGATCCCAGAAGGGGTTCCAGCAGCCTAGTGAGAAAAGGCACAATTAGGCCTACCCAAAGCTACTGACTGTTACCATACCAACATTATTGCATTTCAGAAACCCTTTATCCCCATCACATAAAACAAGTGACTTTTCTCTCCTACTTACCATCAGGGACAATGGCTGTTTGTTGCTGTAGAAGTTCCCTGTTACAGAATTGGAGCTCCCGGTATCGCTGACCAGCCATGGCCAAGCGCTTGGGTCATGACTTAACGTGATTTCCTAACGTCTCTCTGAACTGAATCCCAATAGTTAAACCACTGAAACCAAATCTCACTGTCACAGATTGGCTTATTTTGTGATGCATAATAAATGTTTTAACCAAATATAAGAAATATTCACATGTGCACTGTCACCCCTTTAGCTTAAGGGCTATCTATACGTATCCATCTTCTTGGGATTCCCAGCAAAAGATGTTCAAACAAAGTAAAAGTGCAGCTAAATGTTCCAGTTCCCCTGGCATTCCCGGGACCCAATGTCTTCTGAAGGTCGGGGGGAGAGTAAATGACCTTTTTTTCCTACCCTAAATTAGGCCTTTAGTCTTAAATTAGCAGAGTCTTCTACAGGATTAAATTAAACAATTCCAATGGACTTTAGTAGTTTATCTAGTACCACACAACCACAATATAATTGTCACGGTCGGCACCCAATACCAGTGCCAAGCACCCTGGTCTCGGCTCGTGCTTCACCAGTAGCGTGACCACCTTTGGCTTCGGGAGGAGCCCTCAGCTACTCGGATGCCACCTGGACTTATACGAGAGGTGCAAAGCAGGAGTTCTGGCTAGCAATGGGGCACGACTGTAGAAAGTCAGTTAGGCCGAAGATCACGGTACAAATAGGGTTAAACAAGGTCGTCGTCAGGCAGGCTAGGTCGTGGCGGGCAGCAATCAAGGATAGTCAGACAGGCAAGGGTCAAACCGGGTAATCAATACAGCAGGATGAGACGAAATCGTAGTCAAAGTACAAGCCGAGGTCAGATATGGAATAATCAGAATAGTCAGGAGCAAGCCGGGTCAAAAACAGGAAAGCACAACAGGAACAAGGCTCAGGAAGGCACCAGAATCAAATTCTATCACGGGCAAGGAAAAAGTGGAAAAGTCCCCTTTAAATAGTTTGAATTTTGCGCCATGCGCCTTTAATTTGCGAAAGTGCGCGCGCACCTAGGAAGGAGCCGGCGCTTAGGGGGAACGGCCCGCCGCGCTGGTAAGTTTCTTTTTGTTACAATAATATACAATATCTAATGTATACAAAATGTGTTTTTGACATTTCTTTTTCAGTTTATATTCGTTTCCGGGGAAGCTCTGAGGGGAAGCCATTGGGTCCCACACAAGACCTGCATGAAGGGTGTAGAATGTGCCACCCTAACACTCGTACTTGACATTCTTTATAGGGATGCACCAAACCAACTTTTTTGGGTTCGCCCGAACCCCCGAACCCACCCTGATGGATTCTGCCGAATCCCGAACCAAATCCAGGCTTCGGTGCATCCCTAATTCTTTACTTGTATGTGTATAGCAGCGAACTGGGTTTCAAGCATCATCTTTCATTATGAACAGTCATTGCATCATGAGAAATGGTGGAATGCAGTTTATTTCACTTTGCATTGCAAATCTCCCAGACTTTAGTGCAACACTGAATGGGTCAGAAAGACAATCCCTACAAAGAAGGTGTTGATATTTTATCCATAATTCAACAGTAGAATGTCCGTTTAAGCACAAAGCAAGAAGCCAAAGGAAGACGAATAGGCAACATGGTACAAATAATGAAACTCTTTACAGAATGAGACAAACAAATAACAGTAACCATAGGAATATTCTAAGGGTCGCCCCTCTTCATCAATGAGTACATTCATTTTCCAGCGAATCAGAGCTTTAAACCACTGCTGCATGCTTAATACTGAGCACTGGGGGCAGCTATGGGACTAAGTGTCCAATAGAAGTGGGTCTTGCACCAAGCCTGTGGATAAAACAAGCTTTTTACTCACTATTAAGGCTGTAAGTTACTGTTCCTCCCCCCCTTACACTAATTCTCTAGGTTTACGTAAATCCTTCTACCTACCCCCTTCTACCCACCTCACTACCCCCTTACCTCCCTGCCTTCCCTCTCCCCCCCACCCCTACCCGATCCCCCACCTCAACCCTACCCCTCTTCACCCCCCCGCCCCCCCACCAGCACCTACCCTTAACCGTGGGCAACAAGCCCGCCCTGACAACAGATACTATGCTAATAACACCTCAAGTCAGGGTACTGTTGTATACTGTTTTAAAACTGAACCTGCTAACCCTTCTCCCTTTTCCTTTCTGTATCCCCTAAAACTCAATAAAAATTTTAAGTTACAAAAAAAAAACAAAAAAAAAACAAGCTTTTTACTCTAGAGTAGTGATGGGCGAAATGTTTCGCCACAAAATAATAGCTGCGCGACAAAAGCATAGCCACGGGCGACAAAAGAATAGCCGCGGGCGACAAAAGAATAGCCGCGCCGTTTCACAAATTTTTCGCCGTTACGCGGATCTTTTGAAAGATTTGCAGATTCGCTCATCACTACTCTAGAGCAGTGATCCCCAACCAGTGGCTCAGGGGCAACATGTTGCTCCCCAACCCCTTGGGTGTTGCTCTCAGTGCCCCCAAACCAGGGAGTTATTTTTGAATTCCTGACTTGGGGGCAAGTTTTGGTTGAATAAAAACAAGATTTCCTACCAAACAAAGCCCCTGTAAGCTGATAGGGTGCATAGAGGCCCCTAATAGCCAATCACAGCCCTTATTTGGCTCCTCCATGAACTTTTATGGTGCTTGTGTTGCTCTCCAACAGTGTTATAGTGGCCTGAAACAATACTTTGAATCATGCGATGCAAGAAAAAATGTAAATAATAACAATAATATTATATGCAATAATATATGCAGCCCAGTATAAATATAAATGTAGGAAAGTTCAGGTACGCGCTGTCATACAGATTCTGTAAATTCAGAGACATTAATGAATAATAATTATTGTGTCAGTGTTTTATTCGTATTTTAAAATACAGTTTCCCCTTACGGAAGACAACAAAATATATATTTACAATTCAATGTACAAGAAATGTTACCTAAATACAAATATTCCCACTGAAGGTACATTCTGGTGAGATGCTGCTATTTACCTGTATTGGTGATGGGGGAGGGACAGCCTGGAGCTTTATTTAAGGAAAATATCTATTTGATTTTCTAGATCAGTGATCCCCAACCAGTGGCTCAGGGGTAACATGTTGCTCCCCAACCCCTTGGATGTTGCTCTCAGTGGCCTCAAAGCAGGTGCTTTTTTTGAATTCCTGGATTGGAGGCAAATTTTGGTTGAATGAAAACCAAACAGAGTCTCATTTAGGCTGCCAGTCCACGTAGGAGCTACCAAATAGCCAATCACAGCCCTTATTTTGTACCCTCATGAACATTTTTCATGCTTGTGTTGCTCCCCAACTCTTTTTACATTTGAGTGTGGCTCATGGGTAAAAAAGGTTGGGGATCCCTGTTATAGATAAACATGAAGCTTGAAGGTCAATTAGGGTGGGATTTCAGGTGAACATATATTTGATACCCTATATATTCTAGGAAGAATGGCTAAAAGGCTGAGACACCATTGTTTTCCTTTATATGTAACCTTGTTCTGAAATAATCGGAGCCCTGGCCAAAGGATGGACCTTCAAGGGTGGCTTCAACTGACATGCACTGGTTTAGGACTTTTGAGTATTTAACCATACTTTCTTCAAACCTCGACCTTCCTTGATGAACAGATAATAGATTTATGGATTGAGTATAAAACAAACTAATACAGACTTTACCATCTCACAAGTTTTTTCTTATCATGTTTCCCCTTGTAAGAACCCACCCAGAGACCATGCAGTTTTCAGTGAAAACCCTGAGGGTTACCTAACATTTGGCACCCCTCAGAGATTGAGCTTTCCTTCTCATTCAAGAAGAAAGAACTTACATATGAATTTGCTCACAAATAACTTCGTTGGTAGCAACGGTTTCCCTGCGCAATCTGTCCTCAGGATCATTAAATACATTTTTTAGTATGGCTGGTATGGACCTTGTCAAGCTGCTCTTAAACTCTCTGCCCAAGAAGACATAGAGGATGGGATTGAGGCAGCTGCTGGTATAAACCAAACAGACTGAAACTGAACTTATTATCAAGTCGGCACCAATGTGATCATCACGTGTCCTGAGTGCGATAAACTGCCATAGGTTATATGGGAACCAGCAGCCGAAGAAGCAGGTGACAATTGCAATGATGATCTTCAGCGACCATTGAGATTTGTTTCTTCTTCTCACAGAGGCCACTTTGCAGATGATCAAACCATAACAGAGCAGGATAATAGTAAATGGTAACAAAAACATGACAAGAAACCGAGTAACATGAAAAGGATGCTTTAGTGCTTCAAACTTCTCCACCTTGGACTCGTTGTAGACTCGATAATAACCACTTTGTTCAGGAGCGCACTCCAACAAATCATGAAATTCAAAATATATAAAGATACTTTTGACTGAGATGAGCAAAGACACCATCCAGACTAAAACAATAACAGTGGTTGCTGATTTTTTTGTCCTGTGACTTTTTGCCCAAAACGGCCACATTATGGTTATGCAGCGATCGATACTTATGGCGGTTAAGAAATAGACACTGGTGAGCATGTTTATAGACATTTCTTTCTCATATTACATCTAAAATCATTTCCAGGGAAGCCACACAAGACACCTGCACAAAGGGTGCAAAATGGGCCACCTTACCATACGTGGCATTTTTCATTCCCACGTGTGTCGCAATAAAATTGGGTTCAAAGCATCATATGCCGATAACTATGAAGTTATATAGTGAAAGGAGATGCTAGGAACTCTTTTGGGCATAAGATTGTACCCAATAAAAAGTTGTATCTAGTAGAATTAAGTCTAAAACAACTGGACTATTGAGGTTTTTTGGGAACTCAAGTTGTTTTAGACTTAATTCTACTAAATACGGTATATCATGACCTGGATGAATGAGAATCTTCATAGACTAATAACCCCGTATAAAGACAACCTGAGGCAGGTAAGAAAGGGAGATAAAATATACAAAGGTCAATAGACATATTACATAACCACTAGAGAGGGGACTATTTCTGCCAGCTGTGAGCCCTCGCAGATGATGGAAGCCACGATGTTGTGTAACTACAGCTCTCAGGTAAAACACAATAAATAGGCGCCAGGGCTTCTTGACATAAACTGTTTATTTAACCACATCTGCAAAAGAGTAATAACAAGCAATGATACAGGCTTGACACATAGCACAGGTGTATACTCTGGGACACACTTCAATAGTACTAGCCCCACAAGTTCAAATGGCACAATGTTTAGCACAAACACAATGGGTCTCCCCCAACTTTTGGGAATCCTCCATTCAAATGGAACCCAGCCCGTTTCTATCTAGCCTGATCCTGCACACGTTTTCCCAACTTCTGGCCAATTGTAAACCTGGGATCTTAGTACAACATACCACTGACACTCCTTGGCGGAGCTAAATGATGCTCATTAACTAACCTTAACTGTCTGTCACACCTAGTGTGACCTATTTCCAGTCTACCTGCACCTCCTAGATTCCACTATTTTTTCCAAAATGGCTCCATAAGGAATTTACATTTTAGCAATTTTAAAATTCGGAACTATTTCATTAAAATGGAGTCTATGGGAGATGGGCTTTCCGTAATTCGGAGCTTTCTGGATAATGGGTTTCCGGATAAGGGATCCCATACCTGTAATAAATATATAACTGATTGGTTAATCTCCTACTACCACAATGGGTTCCACAACCAAACAACCAGGCCATCCAGGTGCGGTTGTGATTTCACGGGGGCAGGGAAGAGGCAGGACAGTGAGCGGGGCTATGACATGGCAATTGTTGATTGGTCGATCACCGTGTCAATCTCAATGAATCCTACCCGGTTTTCCTAATTTGGAAAACTGGGCAGGAGGTTCGGAACAGGACAGCCCTTCCAAAAACCAGCTGTCTGGGTCAAAACTAGACAAGTGCCAACCCTAAATATGTCTGATTGGTTACAATGGGTTACTGGCCCAGCAAAACACTGGTCATGTTTCTACACTACATTTATAATATAAGCATATAATAAACTGACCACAAGCAAGCCAACTATGCAGGCTATTGGTCTAACTGACCCCCACATTGACCCTCATATGTGCCAAATCTTCATCTGTCAGTCACCTTGTTTAAGCTTATGCCAATAATTAAGCATCAGTGTGTAATTAAGCAGTAAGATGTTGAGAATTAAATTGCCAACTCTCAAGTAACTTTAACAGTAGCAACAATTTACCCTTCCTCAGGATCACTAAATACATTTTTTAGTATGGCTGGTATGGACCTTGTCAAGCTGCTCTTAAACTCTCTGCCCAAGAAGACATAGAGGATGGGATTGAGGCAGCTGCTGGTATAAACCAAACAGACTGAAACTGAACTTATTATCAAGTCGGCACCAAT
Organism: Xenopus tropicalis; assembly: GCF_000004195.4. Taxonomy (NCBI): domain Eukaryota; kingdom Metazoa; phylum Chordata; class Amphibia; order Anura; family Pipidae; genus Xenopus; species Xenopus tropicalis. The sequence goes on along the minus strand of NC_030683.2, from coordinate 120,427,807 downwards.
GTGATCTGCACTTCTCCCGAGTGCGATAAACTCCCATACGTTATATGGGAACCAGCAGCCGAAGAAGCAGGTGACAATTGCAATGATGATCTTCAGCGACCGTTGATATTTGTTTCTTCTTCTCACAGAGGCCACTTTGCAGATGATCAAACCATAACAGAGCAGGATAATAGTAAATGGTAACAAAAACATGACAACAAACCGAGTAATGTGAATAGTTTGCTCTAGTATATAAGGCTCCATCATCCCAGACTTCTTGAGTACTGGATAAAAATGACTTTCTTCTGGAGCGCACATCAACAAATCACGAAATCTCCAAATGAAATATATATTACTGACTAAGAAGAGTACAGACACCACCCAGATAACAACAATAACAGTGATTGCTGATCTTTTTGTCCTGTGACTTTTTGCCCAAAACGGCCACATTATGGTTATGCAGCGATCGATACTTATGGCGGTTAGGAAATAGACACTGGTGAGCATGTTTAGGAGGAGTGGAATAAAACTGAAAACACACAGAATGTTATCATCCACCAAAATCCACTCTGCAATACGCACAACGGTACTGACACTGCATATAAAGTCTGTTATCGCCAGGTTAAGGTACCATTTGGCACTAATTGATTTCATCTTGAAGCCGGCGATCCAGATGACTAAACCATTCCCTATAACACCAACGGGGCAGGTAATGCTGTGACAGATGATGGAGAAAATTTGCATGGCTCCAAATATATTTGGTGGAAGTTTAATCAATTTAAACCACCTGTCATCATCGGCAAAATCTTCTGTTTCCTTTGTGATGTTATAATGAGGTGTGACAGTAACGGACATGGTGATAAATGTTCTGGCAAAAAAAAAATAAGAAACATCAATTAACATGACATGAGCGGGAGATATAATACTAGGCAATATCAGTCCTGACTGGCTTAAACACAATCAGTGGTTTGGGTAATACTACATGGATAGTTATCCCCAGTTCTAGTAACCCAGTGATCCCCAACCAGTGGCTCAGCAGTAACATGTTGCTCACCAACCCCTTGGGGGGGGGGGAGCTGGAGGAAGCCGCAGGGGAGCCGGAGGAAGTTGCTGGGGAGCCGGAGGAAGTCGCTGGGGGGGGGGAGCAGGAGGATGCTGGAGGAAGTCGCTGGGGGGGAGCAGGAGGATGCTGGAGGAAGTCGCTGGGGCGGGGGGGAGCCAGAGGAAGTCGCTGGTGGGGGGTGAGTTGTAGGAAGCTGCAAGGGAGCCGGAGGAAGTCGCTGGGGTGGGGGGAGCCACAGGAAGTTGCTGGGGGGAAACTGGAGGATTCTGGGGGGAGCTGGGGGGAAGTCAGAGGATGCTTGGGGGGGTGCTGGAGGATGGTGGGAAGGATTCTGGGGGGGAGCTGGAGGATGCTGGGGGGCCCTGGCTACCAATGTTTTTGGGGCCCTGGCTACCAATGTCTGTGTATCCTTTGTACTGATGGGAGGGACCCCTGTACTAACCTATAACCTATGATACTTGACAGCAACCATCTGCTCGGTTGGTAAGAGTTAGTAGCCCTAGGTAAGCTTTGCATCTGTTTCTATTATACATTGCCCTGCAGCATTTAATCTCAGCTGTGCATTAAAAAAATCAAAAATGTCTGCTTATTTGTGCTTACTATAGGGGATTACCCATTGTAATATAATATTATGTCATTCTTTCTATGGGTTATTATAAAAGCAGGGTTTTATGTCTTTTGCATTTAAGGGAGCAGTTCAGTGTAAACATGTGCAAAGAGACAGACTGCGCAAAAGTTTCAATATAGTTAGTTAGGCGAAAATGTAATCTATAAAGGCTGGAGTGGGCACATGTCTAACATAATAGCCAGAACTCTACTTCTGGAATCCTACAAACACAGGGGTGACAGGTGGTTTTTTGTTGTACATATACTGTAGCAGAGAACTTTTGTTTTAACAGAAAATGGGTCTAATAGGACTTAATCCAACTCAACATTAAAATGCGTCAGTTCTAATGGAAACGTGGTCTCCAACGTGACAAAACCTGGAAATGTCTACATATTGTAAGGGAAGCCAAACCCTCTATGAAACTGCCCCGTTAGTTCCTACTATAGAAAGTGACCAAAAACATAACTACGGAAGCGAGAGAATTCAGCAGAGAGAATGTTAAAGACCTAGAATTTATATACAGATACCATGGAATTAACCAACAAGAATGCTGCTAACCAAGCCAACCAAGTTGGCTTGGTTGGGATCAAGTACAGGTACTGTTTTATTATTACAGAGAAAAGGGAATCATTTAACCATTAAATAAACCCAATAGGGCTGTTCTGCCCCCAATAAGGGGTAATTATATCTTAGTTGGGATCAAGTACAGGTACTGTTTTATTATTACAGAGAAAAGGGAATCATTTAACCATTAAATAAACCCAATAGGGCTGTTCTGCCCCAATAAGGGGTAATTATATCTTAGTTGGGATCAAGTACAGGTACTGTTTTATTATTACAGAGAAAAGGGGAATCATTTAACCATGAAATAAACCCAATAGGGCTGTTCTGCCCCAATAAGGGGTAATTATATCTTAGTTGGGATCAAATACAGGTACTGTTTTATTATTACAGAGAAAAGGGAATCATTTAACCATTAAATAAACCCAATAGGACTGTTCTGCCCCCAATAAGGGGTAATTATATCTTAGTTGGGATCAAGTACAGGTACTGTTTTATTATTACAGAGAAAAGGGAATCATTTAACCATGAAATAAACCCAATAGGGCTGTTCTGCCCCAATAAGGGGTAATTATATCTTAGTTGGGATCAAGTACAGGTACTGTTTTATTATTACAGAGAAAAGGGAATCATTTAACCATTAAATAAACCCAATAGGACTGTTCTGCCCCCAATAAGGGGTAATTATATCTTAGTTGGGATCAAGTACAGGTACTGTTTTATTATTACAGAGAAAAGGGAATCATTTAACCATTAAATAAACCCAATAGGGCTGTTCTGCCCCCAATAAGGGGTAATTATATCTTAGTTGGGATCAAGTACAGGTACTGTTTTATTATTACAGAGAAAAGGGAATCATTTAACCATTAAATAAACCCAATAGGGCTGTTCTGCCCCCAATAAGGGGTAATTATATCTTAGTTGGGATCAAGTACAGGTACTGTTTTATTATTACAGAGAAAAGGGAATCATTTAACCATGAAATAAACCCAATAGGGCTGTTCTGCTCCAATAAGGGGTAATTATATCTTAGTTGGGATCAAGTACAGGTACTGTTTTATTATTACAGAGAAAAAGGAAAACATTTTTAAAAATTAGATTTGTCTGCTTATAATGGAGTCTATGGGAGATGACCTTTCCGTAATTCTAAACTTTCTGGATAACGGGTTTCCGTATAAGGAATCCCATATCTGTATCTAGATTTGATTTGTATGTAGACTTTGTATGTATTCATGGCAGTTGTGCTATTCCATTGTTATAGTCTACTGAATCTACTGTGAATTATTTCCCAGTAAACAGTCGTCAGTTTTAATAACAGTCATCAATCATTCAGCAAAAATGGTAGAACCCCTTTAGCTTGCCAATATAATGTATAGGTCTCTTTCATTTGATGAGGGCACTTTTCTCAGTCAGTGGAGAACACAATACTACTCTTCGCACGTGTTAATCACATGTACTAAAAAGGAACAAAGAGAAAAAATTGATGGTGATCGACTCACCTCAGTGTGGATAGTTGCGGCTGTACTTGTTATTGGGTAGAACAAGGTAGTGACCAGTTACTAGTCTATCAGGCTCAGTCAGTCTCAGAGGCTGCCGTGACTCCGATAATCTAGAGCAGAAAAAAAAATCCATTGTGTCAGATGTACAGTATGAAGCAAAATGATTTAACGGCAATAATAATGAAAAACTCAGCAGAGCGAGGTAAATAGATAATACACAAGTCCTAACACCAGTCCAGAGGTCAGAGGTAGGCGGCAAGCAGAGACGGGTCCCTTAAGCAAAAAGTCTTGGAGGGCAGCAAGCAAGGAGAGTCCGATGAACAGGCTGAGGGCAGGGCTGGCTGAAGACAAGGAAAAAGTCTAGAGAACGGGCCGAGGTCAATACCAGGAGATGGAACACAAGCAGGCAGGGACTGGGCAAGGGTTCAGGAACTCTTGGGACTTGGGAACTCAGGAACGGGCAGGAAATCAGGCAGGGATCAGTCAAATATTCAACAACCAACTGGTAGGATCAGGCTCCTTAATTGATCAATTGAGGCCCCGTGTAGCAAAGGAGGTAGGAGGAATACATTTTGCCAAAGAGAAAGATATTGAGACCTTTTAAGAAAACTGGCCAGCACTAACTCAAATAGTGGCTCAGTGGGTTAATGCAGGTACAGTTCAACTCCAAACTTCGAGTCCATCCAGGACCTGCACATTGTGTTTCTATTCTTTAACATTTGCACATATTTCTGTCTATATAAGAGATGTTCAGTCAGAGAGTCACCATCTACTTTCTGAAGATACTGGAAGTCATAGTTCCATGACTGCCCACAAGTTCTTAGCTAGATCTCTATATTATCACAGAATATTTGGACTCCTTTCCTATGTTCATGATCATTCCTCTAGTCTCTCTATACGCCTACTTATCCCAGCTATATACGTTCTTACCGGACTTGCTGGTCTCACCGCTCGCTGCAGAGTCTCCCAACACAACCCCAATCACTAAGCACTGACGTTGGATCTCAGTGTGTGAGAGAATATTATCTCCTTCTGACACGCAAAGTGATTTTACCCAAATGTATCAGTTATAATATCACACGCACCTCATTATCTCCTAAGCATAGATTGTATCTACATATTTCCATCTCTTATGGGTTTACAGCAAAGATGTTCATTTAAGGGGACATATCCCTTCCATAGCAGTGTTGTTTTTCTTCAAATGTTGCTGGACCAACTCCCAGCAATCACCAGTATATATCATCAAGGGAATCTGAACACTGCTTGCTTAACCACACTACCGTTTTGTTTTCTGACTACAAATCCCAGTATTCTATAACATATTATCAATAGTGAGGACCAGTTTAGATAACACCTCTGTATGCTGCCGGAATCAAATGCAACCCTTCATCTACCTCACCTATTATTTACATCCTCCCTATAGTGGCTTGTTGCCCTGGATATGCTTTTAATTCAAAATGATAAGCCATAAAGGCTCAATTATTCTATAAGATGTCATAACTATGACCATGGTGACTGAAGAAGAACCCAGAAGGGGTTCCAGCAGCCTAGTGAGAAAAGGCCCAATTAGGCCTACCCAAAGCTACTGAATGTTACCATTACCATGCAAAATATTATTGCATTTCAGAAACCCTTCCCCCCCCCTACACACACACACACACAAGTGACTTTTCTCTCCTACTTACCATCAGGGACAATGGGTGTTTGTTGCTGTAGAAGTTCCCAGTTACAGAATTGGAGCTCCCGGTATCGCTGACCAACCATGGCCAAGGTCTCTCTGAATTGAATCCCAGTAGTTGAACCACTGAAACCGAATCTCACTGTCACTGATTGGCTTATTTTGTGATGCATAATACATGTTTTAACCAAATATAAGAAATATTCACATGTGCACTGTCACCCCTTTAGCTTAAGGGCTATCTATACGTATCCATCTTCTTGGGATTCCCAGCAAAAGATGTTCAAACAAAGTAAAAGTGCAGCTAAATGTTCCAGTTCCCCTGGCATTGCCGGGACCCAATGTCTTCTGAAGGTCGGGGGGAGAGTAAATGACCTTTCTTTCCTACCCTTAATTAGGTCTTTAGTCTTAAATTAGCAGAGTCTTCTACAGGATTAAATTAAACAATTCCAATGGACTTTAGTAGTTTATCTAGTACCACACAACCACAATATAATATACAATATGTAATGTATACAAAATGTGTTTTTGACATTTCTTTTTCAGTTTATATTTGTTTCCGGGGAAGCTCTGAGGGGAAGCCATTGGGTCCCACACGAGACCTGCATGAAGGGTGTAGAATGCGCCATCCTAACACTCGTACTTGACATTCCTTACTTGTATGTGTATAGCAGTGAACTGGGTTTCAAGCATCATCTTTCATTATGAACAGTCATTGCATCATGAGAAATAGCGAAATGCTGTTTACTTCCCATTGCATTGCAAATCTCCCAGACTTTAGTGCAACACTGAATGGGTCAAGCCCTACGAAGAAGGTGTTGATATTTTAATCTGTAATTCAACAGTAGAATGTCCTTTTAAGCACAAAGCAAGAAGCCAAAATAAGACGAATAGGCAACATGGTACAAATAATGAAACTCTTTACAGAACGAGACAAAAAAAATAACAGTAACCATAGGAATATTCTAGTAGGGGGCCCAGTAAGGCCCTAATTATAAAGCAATTTCAATATATCTTGGTAGAATAGATCAACTTTAGGGGCCCTGGTGCCGTGGTGCCCAGTAACATCTAGTTACACCCCTGCAAGAAACCAAATAATCAGAGATACCAAAGAGGCCCAAAGTGTTTTCTCCTGTGGTTCTGAGACCAGACAGGATACACAGAGACATGGCGGTCTGAGACACTGGCAAAATGTTAATAAAAGCAAAAGTATTGTTTAGTTTGTATATAAAGTTACTATAGGGCCAAAATGAACAATCATGGCTTAATGACCCAAGTTGTAGGCCTACTTTTTACATAGCAAATAATTTCGTCTGCCATTTAAAATGTTGTTCTTAAACCAACAAATGTATTTGTAGCTGTAATATTGGTGTGTAGGCGCCATCTCAGTGCATTGTGACTGAGTCTGAGCTTTCAGCCAGCGCTACACATTAGAACTGCTTTCAGCTAACCTATTGTTTCTCCTACTCCCATGTAACTGGAGGAGTCCCAAGCCGGACTTGGATTTCTTACTATTGAGTGCTATTCTGATACCTACTGGGAGCTGCTATCTTGCTCCCTTCCCATAAGTTAAAAGTAAACTTCTTTAGATACAGCACTGTCGAGGGTGAGTGAAAGCAGGCACCAATTGAGAAGTGACTATACAATTTATGTGCACGTTGGGGACTAACATGATAACTCTGCAATCTGTGGTAATGTGTAGGGACCAGGTCCCGAGGTATAAGGTAGGGCCCATGTTTAAGCAGCAGCATAGGGACCCTTACCCAATAACTGGGGTGTCATACCCATTAAATGAGTAATAATATTAAGGTTAAAAGACAGTATATATTCGTTTTACAGATTATCCATTGTACATTTGACAGTCCTCTGGAGAGGCAGTTGAAGCTCAATGTCTAAGAAGTGAATTATTATATTTGGTATATATTGATTGATGGTAATTGTGTATGTAATCAATGGGGACGTTGCTTTTTCTAATCGGGGGAAGGGTGTAGGGACCCTAATATTTAAGTTCCCTTACAAAGGTTCCCCTTTGAAAGTTCTGGCCAACTAAGTGGGCCTTAATTTAGTTCGGACACCTATAGGTGGTCCTAATTCTGTGTAAACACAATTCTCTCCAGGCCTACTTCCCTGTAGTTTTAAGAATGCCCAGTAGGTGGCAGTTGACTTCAATATAAAGAGGGATAGCACATGGGCTCAGTGTGTGTTTGCTGTTTAACAAATGCCTGGAGTCTGTGGGAAGTCCTGTGGGAGTTACGGGATCCTCAGAGGGGAAAAGAGGAGGAAAACATGTAGCGACAGATGAAAAAGTGGGATTTGGAAATTTGTTTTCTCTGGAAAAGAGGCGCTTGCGAGGGGACATGATTACTCTGTACAAGTACATTAGAGGGGATTATAGGCAGATGGGGGGGGGGGGTTCTTTTTTCCCATAAAAACAATCAACGCACCAGAGACCCCCCCTTTAGATTAGAGGAACGGAGCTTCCATTTGAAGCAGTGTAGGGGGTTTCTCACGGTGAGGGCAGTGAGGTTGGGGAATGCCCTGCCGGGGGATGTTGGGTAGGGGGTTCCTCACGGTGAGGGCAGTGAGGTTGGGGAATGCCCTGCCGGGGGATGTTGGGTAGGGGGTTCCTCACGGGGAGGGCAGTGAGGTTGGGGAATGCCCTGCCGGGGGATGTTGGGTAGGGGGTTCCTCGCGGTGAGGGCAGTGAGGGGGTTGGGGAATGCCCTGCCGGGGGGTGTTGGGTAGGGGGTTCCTCACGGTGAGGGCAGTGAGGGGGTTGGGGAATGCCCTGCCGGGGGGTGTTGGGTAGGGGGTTCCTCGCGGTGAGGGCAGTGAGGGGGTTGGGGAATGCCCTGCCGGGGGGTGTTGGGTAGGGGGTTCCTCACGGTGAGGGCAGTGAGGGGGTTGGGGAATGCCCTGCCGGGGGTGTTGGGTAGGGGGTTCCTCACGGTGAGGGCAGTGAGGGGGTTGGGGAATGCCCTGCCGGGGGATGTTGGGTAGGGGGTTCCTCACGGGGAGGGCAGTGAGGTTGGGGAATGCCCTGCCGGGGGATGTTGGGTAGGGGGTTCCTCACGGTGAGGGCAGTGAGGTTGGGGAATGCCCTGCCGGGGGATGTTGGGTAGGGGGTTCCTCACGGTGAGGGCAGTGAGGTTGGGGAATGCCCTGCCGGGGGATGTTGGGTAGGGGGTTCCTCACGGTGAGGGCAGTGAGGGGGTTGGGGAATGCCCTGCCGGGGGATATTGGGTAGGGGGTTCCTCACGGTGAGGGCAGTGAGGGGGTTGGGGAATGCCCTGCCGGGGGATGTTGGGTAGGGGGTTCCTCACGGTGAGGGCAGTGAGGGGGTTGGGGAATGCCCTGCCGGGGGATGTTGGGTAGGGGGTTCCTCACGGTGAGGGCAGTGAGGGGGTTGGGGAATGCCCTGCCGGGGGATGTTGGGTAGGGGGTTCCTCAGGGTGAGGGCAGTGAGGGGGTTGGGGAATGCCCTGCCGGGGGATGTTGGGTAGGGGGTTCCTCACGGTGAGGGCAGTGAGGGGGTTGGGGAATGCCCTGCCGGGGGATGTTGGGTAGGGGGTTCCTCACGGTGAGGGCAGTGAGGTTATGGAATGCCCTTCCTAGTGATGGGGTAATGGCAGATTCTGTTAATGCCTATAAGAGGGGCCTGGATGAGTTCTTGAACAAGCAGAGTATCCAAGGCTATTGTGATACTAATATCTACAGTTAGTACTAGTGTTTGTATATATAGTTTATGTATGTGAGTGTATAGATTGGTAAGTATAGGTGTGGGTGCTGGGTTTACTTGGATGGGTTGAACTTGATGGACTCTGGTCATTTCTCAACCTTATGTAACTATGTAACTATGTAACACATGGAAGCTGTACACACAAGTGTTGGT